>NW_003852397.1:19297256-19490241 GCF_000181295.1 Otolemur garnettii | reverse complement strand
AAAAAAAAAAAAAAAAAAAAATCTTTCACCAAGAAAACATACATGTATTCTTTGATTTTTATCTTGATAAAAATTTATCAATTTATTCTTTCCCCATTATCACAGCATTAATGTGAACTATATTTTATAATGTATGTATCTGGTTCTATGGACTTTTGCAGGTTCTATTATATTTCAGTTGATATAATTATTTTCCTTTCTGGGCCATTATGTTAAGATGTTATATGAGTTCAATCATTCCCACAATATACAAAAATCAAATCAAATCAAATCAAAGTGGATTAAAGACTTAAATCTGAGACCTGAAACTGTGAAACTACTAGAAGGAAACATTGGGGAAGTGCTTCTGGACATTAGTCTTGGCAAAGGGATTTTGTGTAAAACCTCAGAAGCCTAGACAACCAAAGAAAGAATGGACAAATGGGATTATATTAACCTAGAAGCCTCTCCACAGCAAATGAAATGCTCAACAAATTGAAAAGATAATTTATAGAATGAAGAAAATATTTGCAAACTATCAATCTAATAAAGGATTAATAACCAGGATACATATGAAGCTCAAACAACTTAATAGAAAAAAATCAAGTAACTCAAATAAAAAGTAAGCAAAAGGACAGGACAAGGTGGCTAGCGTTTGTAATCCTAGCACTGTGGGAGGCTAAGACAGGTGAATTGCTTGACCTCACGAGTTTGAGACCAGCCTGAGCATCAGTCAGACTCCTGTCTCTAATAAAAGTAGAAAAAACTAGCTGGGTTGTGGTACATGACTATAATCCTAACTACTCAGGAGACTGAGGCAAGAGGAATGCTCGAACCCAGGAGTTTGAGGTTGCTGTGAACTATAACTCCATGCCACTTTATCCATGGCAACAGAGTGAGACTCTGTCTCAAAAAACAAACAAACAAGCAAAAACAAAAACAAGTAAAAGATTTGCACAGACATTTCTCAAAAAAGGACGTATAAGTAACCAATAGGCATATAAATAATAGTCAACAACACTAATCATCGAAGAAATGCAAATAAATACCAAAATGAGATATCATCTTGCCCCATTTAAAATGGCTTTTATCACAAAGACAGGTAATCATAGATGTTAACGGGGGTATGGAGAAAGGGAACTCTCATATACTGTTGGTAGCAATAAAAATTAATACAGCCACTGTGGAGAACAATATGGAGGTTCCTCAAAAAACTAAAAATGGGACTACCATATGATCCAGCAATTCTACTACTGGGTATGTATCTAAAGGAAATGAAATCAGTATGTCAAAGAGGTACCTGCACTTGTATGTTTACTGCAGCACGACTCACAATAGCAAAGATACAGAATCAAACTAAGTGTCAATTCACAGAGGCATGGATAAAGACAATATGGTATAGACAGTGGTACATGTGCACAATGGAATATTATTCAGCCATAAAAAAGAATGCAACCCTGTTCATGTGGAGGAATGTGGATGGAAATGGAGGTCATTATGTTAAGCAAAATAAGCTCAGAAAGACAGATATTGCATATGTGGGAATAATGATGGCTAAAAATAATGTGGCTTAAAAAACGTTGGCTCTTGTGAAGATAGAGAGTAGACTGATGGTTACCAGGGGCTGGGAAGGATAGAGAGAAGATGGAAATGAAAAATTATTTTAAGAAGTCTTGCTATGTCATTGATATTGTTCTATATTCCTACAGGACTATATAGGAAGGTTCAGCCTCCCACAGAGGAGCACACATCATAGTAAGGACGATGGAAATTAATTCAATAGTCATACAACTGTAATTACAAACTGTGCTCGAGAAAAATGCACACTGAAGGAGGAGGGCCACCCCCCCATTGTGTAAGTGAGGTAGACACCTTCACTGTGTTTAGACCATAAAAGGTAAAAGCCCTGCTTCTGTGTTTGAAGATTTGTAACATATAACTTTAATGGAAACAATATTAGACTTTCTCTGCTTGCTTGTTTTCTTTTAACAGCTTCTATCTATTTTCTGTTTTAATTGGTATAATTCAGTGCAGTAGTAAACCAGTATAAAACATTTACCATTGGCAATAACCACCATCCAATGTGACATGCAGTCTAAGAAGGAATTTAAAATGCAAAGTTTATAAAAAATAAACAAAACAAGAAAACCCTCAGGCTCTTAGCCCATTATCAAGTTAAGACTTGGCGAAGTCAATGTATTTGAAGTGCCCACTGCATGCCAGTTCTCCATGTGTTTCACTGGTGACAGGGCTGGGTTAAATAAAACAGACAGACATAGCCCCTCTCCTCAAAACTCACTATTCTTCGGTATGCTAAACATCAGCATGTTAAGTGTTCACTGAGCTCTGCCCCTCAATTTTGAGAGCTTCAGTGGGTGCTTGTGCCATTTCCATGCTCTCCTCCACCCCATCCTTTCCACCCAGGTCCCCTTCCTCACAAGTAGTCAAGGGCATTTCTGGACTCCCGGGGCTCTAGATTGAGAATATAATCCAATCTGCCTGCTTAGACACACGGCCATCCTGTGTCCTCCCAGGACGCACGCCCCCTGCCAATCTTCCCACATTGGGCTCCCAGCCCAGGCGTCCTCAAACTACTGCCCACAGGCCACATGCAGACCACCTAGGACATTTATCCAGCCTGCTGGGTGTTTTTGCCACCACTGCCCGACCTGCTTAGCAGCCAACCTATCCCAGGGTCCACAGTCTGGCCCTCCAACGGTCTGAGGGACAGTGAACTGGCCCCCTGTTTAAAAAGTTTGAGGGCCCTTGAATTATACACAATACTCAGTACAGATGCAGTACAGAAATAACTAATTCTTTGTTAACTTGCCTGGATTTAAAATTTTTGACTTTCTTGTTCCTTTGGGCTTAAAAAATGAGTAAGTATATTACTAATTTTTTCCTTCTCTCTGAATGATTGATATGGGAATTTGGTAGGTGTGGGGAGAGGAGAATGCAGAAATGAGAATGTCTCTATGCAAATTTAGAGATGCCCTGGTTTCCCCGAGTGTGGGATCAAAGCCTCTATACAACAGAACACTTTGAAGCTTTTTGGTCTATGGGTTTTTGTTTCTTATTCTAGAAACACTTAAAATCATAAAATTTGAAGAAGGAGAAATACATTCTTTCTAATCTGACTGATTTAACTGTTAGTTATTTAAGCTTTGGGGGCTGGGAACAAGAAGAAAAGAAAACACAAGAAAAACTTTACAACATGTAGTAAATATTGAGAATTTTATTTTATATACCTCCCTTGTTCTTTCTAAAGACAATTATTATTCCAACGTCCTTAGCCTTGTGTTTCAAGGCAACTTCTTTTTACCCGTATGTTACTGATTTCTAGAGAAAAAAGTGCAAGGCATTAATATCTCATCTGGAACAACCAAGACCACATATTATTGAGGTTTCTTATTAAAAGTGGCATTTTCATTAAAATCCCCTTCTTTGCTGTGAAAAGCCATGATGATATATTATCTGTTTTGAACAAATGTGCTACAGAAAGTGCCTAGGAGGTAATAACACAGTTTAAGAAAAAAATTAAATATGATGGCCAGCCAAATGCAATTTGCACATTTGTATTTTTTAGCGGCAAGTCATATATCTTGTAAAAAATCATGTACCTGAAGCATGAGTATAGAAGAAAACGTATGTATGTGTACAGAAATAAAAATCCATCAAAATGGGTTGTAAAATTCAGATAGTTTACTACAAAAATGCCTAAAGCAAATTGAAATGAGTGCTAAATTTTATCTGTCTTCAGATAAAAGGAAGTCACTTGTTGCTGTCTACTGTCTGTCCCTATTGGATGAAGTGATTTTTTCTCTCTCTCTCCCCCCCTCGGGAGCAAGCACCCCAGAGTGGCTAGTGGACTCTGGCTGTAGTGACGGAGTGCGGCTAGGATCCAGGTCATCTGTGACCTTCAGCAGACAGTACACAGCAAACAGGGCAGAACTGGGAACCCAGGTCTTAGGTTTAACAACAGGGCCACTGAGCTTTCTGACCCTTGATCGGTCATCTCATCTCCCACGCCTCATGCTATTCAACTGTAAAAGAAGAAGGTTAGAGACGTCAGCACAAGCTTAAACCCCCTTCTTTTTTGATTGACCCCTCCGGTTTCTATTGTCAACCTAGTGTTTTAATGCTGTAAATACAACAGCAACCATCGCCATACTACAAAGCTGATGTCCTATTTCTTCCTCGAGCAGCATTGCTCCTTTCTCAGCTTTATGATGTGTTATAGCTCCAGTCTCTACCCCACCTCTAAATTCTACTCATTATTCAGAGTTTACCCTATAAAGTGACTGTCCTAGGGTGCCTTCTATACCTCCCCCATGCTGGTATGGGCTGAAAATCATGGCACACTTTGAAGGATTCTTCTAGTATGTGATCTGTAACTCACTGAAACACTTATCCCTTTTTATCTAGCGATTCCTGCACATGATTTTATATCTCTGCTCAGATTCTCTGAGGGCAGTGCCATGACTTATTAATCTTTGTGTCTTCTTTGGTACCTGCCATAGCCTTGCCTGTAGTAGGAATTTAATTAATGTTTATTGTGCCAATGAATAAAAAAGTTATCTATAGTATTTCGCTCCTTAGGAAGACAGGATGAAATAAGAGCAGAAATGAGAAAGTGCGTGGTAAAGTAAAAGTTTTATTGAAACGAAAGTCCTGATGGCTGGAATACTACATAAGTACATTTGACGCGGGAGTGAAAATTCCTGGCGGCTCTTCACAACTGACAGAACTGCGAGGTGTGACTTGGCTACTAAAGAAATTTCTGGGCTATAAGTGTAGCTTGATGAGAAACTGAGATAACATGCTCAGAGAACAGAGGAAGGAAGGAAATGCCAAAAAGAACAGCTTTTTCAGAGCTGTCAAGGCATCTTAATTTGTTTTCATGCAGAGAGACTTGTCAAACTGCCACTAACTACCTCTGTTCTTGTCATTGTGAAGTTTCTATACATTGTGCCAACTCTACTTTCTTGATATCCAGAAAAATTCACCAAAATCCCTTAAAGCCACTGCTGAGAGCTAAAGTGTTTTTGCCATGACAAAAGACATCTATGGTTTGGCACTAACTCTGGTGGAAACCCAAGAGAAGCACTGGTGGATTTTGGATGTGGGGAAGCTAATAGTCTGGCCTGAAGGCCCAAGCCAGATGGAAGGTCACGATAACTCTGAAAAGTCATCACCTCTTGCAAGCTTTCAAAATTTCCTTTACTTGAAAAAAATTAGTGTAAAGACTAAATCTGAGATTGCAAAGAATCTGCACCGTAGAGCTCAGCCCTTGCTCCTGAAACCGTGTTCTACAGCCTGGCAGCCTTGCCATGGCTCTGGAGCTGCTTGGAATCCACAGTCCTCATCCCACACTTGCTCTGAGAGTCTGCACAATAATGAAATCCTAGGTGGTGTGCATGCGTGTCAGACTTTGAGAGGCTCTGCTCTTCAGCAAATGGCCAAGAGGAAAAGACAAGAAACTGTTGGACCTCGCTGCAATTAGAAAAGGGTCAAAAATATTAAAGATAGAAGCAAAGATCTCATGTCCAATTAATCTAATGAAATTTTTAAAATTTGAAAATATCCTTAAGAACTGAAGAAATTAAAGCTGTATAGTGAAGATGAAGAGGAAATAAGCCCCTCCCCTATGATGACAGCGAGTGTACTTGACATTCTTCCAAACTGGAGTCCTCTAGATATAGAATTACTGCAAATATATAAATACTTGCTCAGAATACCCAAATTACTCATTAGCCATGCTGTTTGCCTGCTCCTTTCTAGTCAATTATAGTTAATCAGCATTTATTATAACATTATCATAAAGCATAGAATTAACCAATGATGGTAGAATATTAATTCCTCTGCAATTATGGAGAAATGTTTAAAATCCTAAGTATAGTAGTTTTCATAGTATTAGAACAAAATGGCTTCCGAAAACTACCCATCTGATGAGTTCTCTACTTTCCAATTTTATTACCATTTATGCCTGCTTTTGTATTTTTTTTCTGAAGAAAGCTTAAATATGGATTGTACGGTCAGCTTTTTCCTCAATCAAGGCAACACTATTTGATAAAAACAAGTAGACACCCACTTAAAATAAATGAGGAACTTTAGGGACAATCAAATGACTCTTAGATTCTAACGTTATTTGTGTTGTTTGGGAAAAAGACTATAAGGCATACAATTCAAAATTAAATGTATTTGTTCCTCTGACCTAAGTAAAATTTACCATGTACTTTGTTGTGATTTATCTGTTATTATTTTAGATATATTTACAGAGCTTTAGGTGTTATAGTTCATCTAATTGCACATGTGGTATTCTATGAAGACTTATATTAAGTTCATGAGAGTCCTTATTAAAATGTCAGAAGTTTAATGAAAGTTAATTATTCTGACTTTAAGATGCAATATAAAATGTTTTTGGAAAAATAATGTTCTTATATTGGAAACATTGCTGCTTATAATTAAAGGGCTTTTGTAAATATTCTTGTACATTTGGATTAGTCTATTTTTAACATCCCCACTCTTAGTGCTAATACAGAGGAAAACCTTTTGAATTTTTCATTCAGTAGCATTTATCTGCTACCTGATATGTGCCAGGCACCACTGTGCAGCTTTAAAAATCCACAGTCAATGAGAATGTATCTTTTCTCTCAAGAAGTTTAGTCTTATGAAGAAGAAAGACAATTATGCCAATGAAATACATGGCAATCTGCATTATAATAGAGGCAACGGAATAGGTTGTATCCATGATGGAGTTTGCTGTCTAAGAATTGGTCTGGAGAAATCGGGAAAGTTGTCAAGAGTTGGATTCCTGGAAGTAGACCCTGTGGCAGGATACTTGAAAGAGTGTTCTCAGGGGAAGGGCAAAGAAGAAAAGGATCGGAGCAGGGAAAGATAAGTAAGGATAATGTCTCCCCTGAAGATACGCTTTCATCTTGATTTCTGGAATGGCTCTTGAATTGTTCTACTCTGCAGTCAGATGTGTGAACAACTTAATTGACTGTGGGTTTGAGGGGGTGGGAGGGCAGTGAGTGGTGAGAGTCAGTGGTAAAATTCTCTCCATGAGGGTGTACAGAATTGATCATTTAGGAGTTTATCAAGGAGAAAAAGACGACTTATCTAGGAAATGAAGACAGTACATGGTGGAGAGATCCCAAGGTACAATAGTTCCTATATATAATGGTCAAAAAATTCCCAAGAAGTACAAAGCAAAAGTGATTTTAACTGACAATTAGATTTTAACTATAGAAATTAGTTCATATAATGTTAGCAGGCGAAACCCAGAGGACATGCTTCTTGTTCATTATCAGTCAATTATATGTTCGCACGGCTAATATGGTTTGGATGTTCATGATAAAACCTATTTTCAATTTATATTACTTTGAATCCACAGGAGTATTTCCCAACTGAAGTAATGCTTAAAGTGTATTTCTTATTATTTCTTTTCCACAAAGCAGAAATAACTATGACATCTCTATAGGTTACAGTTGTTACATTCACTGCCATATTTAATTCTCCTAAAGACTTAATAAGTGCCAAACATTGTATCTCGGCTACATGTTTGTATGTATTTCTGGTATACCTTATTATGACTTCATATGTCTTAAGGTAATAACATAATGTGTGATGGATTCAATTCTTATTCAAATATTATCAATAATAAACAACTTATGATAGTACTTGTGTGCTAAATATGGTACTAAGTTCTTACATTTCTTTTCCACTTTAATCAGTGCAACAACTGTGTTAATAGGTACCATAATTAACTCCATTTTATTGATGAAGCAAAGGCTTATAGAGGCAGGTCCTTGCCCAAACTTATCCAGCTAGTGCACAGTACAATAGGATCTATACCCAATTCTGCCTAACTCCAGATTATGCCTCCTGACCACCATGGTGTATTGTTCCCCAAAAGCCAAAGAGACTGAACTTTAGAAATTGACCAATGGCAATTTTTTTTTTTTTTGGCAGTTTTTGGCTGGGGCCAGGTTTGAACCTGCCACCTCCAGTATATAGGGCCACTGCCCTACTCCTTTGAGCCACAGGCGCTGCCCCCAATGGCAAAATTTTTAGCATATTTTTACTTGAGTTGATCTTAGAAGTTTCAAGTTACATATGATGCATACCTATGTATGTGTATATACAGACATACATATTGTGTGTATGTGTATATATATATATAGACATACATATTATGTATATTTTCAAAATTATATTTCATGACTTATTTCAATCTAGCATTTGTTAAGTAAAGGTATTTATGTTACATTAAGTATCACATAGTTTATAAGGAGATATAATAAATTCACTTAAAATCTCAGATACAAAGCATAATATCAAGACATATAAACCAAAGCATAATATCAAGACATATAAACATTTTTTATCAATTATAAATTATCCACCTAATCCCAATACCCTAATGAAACTATTCTCTTAAGGATACCTATAGCAACAACATTTGTTGACAATTAAGAAAATACTTCGTATTTTAAAATATTTTGAAAGCTATGAATGCCAGTAACAAGTTAGCTATGACGATAATACCCGATGGGTTTTCCTTCACCTTTATTCTCTTATATTTTCACTGATGTGAGTTTTATTCTTGTGAAATTTATCTTTATCATTGGCTTCCATGATCCCAGACTCTGTGACTCTTTTCTACCAGTGAAAGCTTCTCTGCTATACATTTAGTCTAAACTCTGATGGGATTTCTCAGATGAACATGACCATGTCCCAGTGTGCGTGATACCTTTTATTCCTATTCCTTAAGGAAACACTTTAAATTTACTAGATCCAACCAATTAAAGTATTCAACTTTTTTTGAATTTTACCTGCTGTCACTAATCTCAAGTACACGTTTTATTACTTGCATATTTTGGAATTGAGAACTTTCTCTGGCACATCATATCAACTGATCTAGTAATTCACAAATTTTAGATTTATTAATATAGTTGAACATCTCCTTCAGAGATGGTTATAGGCTATCCATAGATCATCATTCACACCTTTGCTTATTTCTTCAGAATGATTTCCTAGTTGTCAGAGTACAAGGTAAAACAGTGGTATAAAATTTTTAAGTGCTTTGATTCTTATTTCCAAATTGTTCTTAAAAAAAGGTGTGTCCATTTGTTCTCCAAATGTGGCACACGTTAGTGCCTTTCCCAGAACATTCTTTTTTTTTTTTTTCTATGAAAAGTCTTTATTGGTGGGGGGAGGAGGCTGTAGAGCAGCACCAAGGAGGAGAGAAAAAGAGAAGAGAAAAGAGGAGAGAGAGATGAGGAGAGAGAATGGGGAAGAGGAGAGAGAGAGAGACAGAGAAAGAGCTAAGGAGAGAGGCGGGGAGAGGGGGAGAGAGCCCAGAACATTCTTGGTATCATTCAATGACATCTATTTTCTGATGTGATAAAAGTTAACATACCTATCTTATCAACCAGAGAACTAAAATTCACATAGGTAAATTATTGCTCCGTGAATAAACTGGTAGAAGATCCATGAACAAAACATAGACCTCAAAGCGGAAGCAGAGCACAGCACATCACAGCTCAAGCTCTTGAGTCATATTCATCATAGGGAAAATTGTGCCCTGATCTTTAGCATAAGACTTTCTTCCTCCTTGAGAGACTTAAAGAATCACAAAATGGCAAATCAATTATATACCTGCAGAATGTCAGAAACCAGGCCTCCAAGACAGAAAGTATATGTGAGTTGTGGCAGTACCAGGCCTAATGGTTATAGTGAAGATTCTCTAGATTCCAAAGGTCTCTTGACGCTCAGAAGTCTTGCTTTTAGTTCCTCCCTTTTAGTGCTGATGTCTGATAAGTAACTTTTAACTACTGTATGATAATAAATATGGACCCCAGGTTGGCTCGTGAGGGCTCCTGAGTTCCTTAGCCTCCCGATACAGACTTTGTGTCAAGCCTCTTCATTCCTTGCACCAAACCCCCTTCAGTTCATGGGTTCTAATCCCTCACTATTACTCACTAACATGCGACTCAGCTCATCTGCAAAATGAGCACAATGATAAGTGTTTATAAGTTCTTTTAAAAAATAGATAGCACACATGTACCATTTAGCAAGTGCTTATAATACAGAATAAGAGCTTCTAATTCTCTAAAAATTGATATGTATTTTCTCAAACAATAATAATTTAAAGGAATTTTTTTTTTTGAGACAGAGCCTCAAGCTATCCCCCTGGGTAGAGTGCCCTGGCATCACAGCTCACAGCAACCTGGGCTCAAGCGACTCCTGGGCTCAAGCGAGTCTCCTGCCTCAGCCTCCCAAGTAGCTGGGACCACAGGCGCCTGCCACAACACCAGGCTATGTTTTTGGTTGCAGCCATCATTGTTGTTTGGCAGGCCCAGGCTGGATTCAAACTTGCCACCTTAGGGGTATGTGGCTGGCGCCTTAGCCACTTGAGCCACAGGTGCTAAGCCTAAAGGAATTTTTATACAAATATTGCAGTCTTAAATTTCTAAATATAGAAAAGTATGTATTGCAACATGATCTAAATATTGCAATCAGAAATTTCTAAATATACCAAATTATGTATTGCAACTTAGTCTATGCATAATAAAAACGATAGAATATAATGCTACTTTTAAAACAAACGAGTTCTTTCTAGAAAATACCTTTCTGTTAGAGTTCAGCTAAATGTTAGATAAAATCTTCAGGACTTAGAAAACATTATCCATTTTGACTAATTCAGCAATTAGGTAAAATGCACTCCAGCTCTTTGTTCCCCTTTATAGGAAGATAAATATAAGAATAATTATTTTTTCTAATGCTATTTATTACCCTGCATTTTCTTTTACTAAATATCAATTTCCATGCTTGGGGATTATAAAGTGGAAGATAGTCTAAATGAGATTTTCAAACTAATTAGCCTCTTTCCTGACATTTTCAGTGACAAAGAAAATAAATAGTATAACATGATTCATTTGAGCTCATATGACTGAAATTAGTGTATTGCTATTTTCTGATTTGCCACATTGGAGAACAAGTACAAAGCAACATACCTCCATGACTAAACATATGGTCATTTGTTTGTGTGTAAATACATTTTATTTCACACTTTAAAACATTAGCTCTTAGTGAGTTAACAAGGAAGCAGTGAACCATATACAAGAATTAAAAAATAAAAAATCTATGATTCTATACATTCTATTTTCTTTGAGGGAAACTCCACGACGTCTTGCCACATGCATGTAATTCCATTTATAAAGTATTTACTTGGGTTTCCTCTCTAATTGGTGATGATGACAACTTGACTCATATTCTACAGGGAATTGGCTTGTCTTATTGTTTTGTTTTTGCTCTTGTTTCTTGAATGCTCTCAGGAACTGGATTAAACTCATAAACACACTGGGTGAATATTCTTTACAACTAATTTTATGCACTTAAAGTTCTACTGAATGAAGTAGAAGTGTAGGCAGGGCCGAGTAATAAAGGCAGTCTAACTTGGCTTTAAGAGCAGTATATTTTAACTGACAAACAAACAAACAAACAAACAACAAAAAAAAAAACTCATCATCCCAGACACACATGTTGAATTTGCCCTCTGGAAATACCTGTCTGCCTGCTATTTATAATGTCCATTCCAGTTCTTCCATGATTATAACACTACACATAACTAAAGGTTGTACAATGATGATCAGGTCATGGAGGATCTGACCTGATTCCCACTTGGTATCTCTTATGAAGGAAGAGGATAAGGGAAAAAGTATAGGAATCACAATTATATTCTATGATTTAAAAAATCTTGAGTTGATTATGGATATATTTGATCACAACAGCATCCAGATTTTCAATACAGATGGCCCCTGACTTACTATGGTTCAACTTACAATTTTTCAGCTTTACAATGGTGTGAAAAAGCAACACCATTCAGCAGAAACCATACTTAGAGACCCACAGAACCCTTCTGTTTTTCACTTTCAGTACAGTATTCAATATATTATATCAGATACTCAACACTTTATTATAAAATAAGCTCTGTGTAGATGATTTTGCCCAACTTTGAGCTAATGTACATGTTCTGTGCTAAGGAAGTCTAGCCTAAGGTAGAATGTTCAGCAGGCTAGGTATATTGTATGGAATTTTGGCTAAATAATATTTTTACCTTCTGATGGGCTTACCAGTACCCACAGTGACATGTAGGAGCATCTCTCCTTTGGGACTATCAATGAATTAGACAAGGCAACAGTGATGAATTAGGAATTCAGAGCTCGAAGGTGGTAACAAATTGGGGTCCATATATTTTTTAACACTGAAAGTTGCTGTTGAAACTATAAATGGTGTGATTTCTTTCACAGTTGCTTAATTCCCACCACCCAACCTTTACCCAGCAGAAGGAAGTTTTGGGAGAAATTAGAAGTGAAAAGATAAAATTTAGAGTTGTAAACCATAATATCTGAACAAAGCACATCTCACTTTTCATTTTTTTTATTCTTTCAATAACCATTTATTGAACGACTATTTTTGAAACATAGTTTATGTTAAGCAATCAGCACTGTCTTAGAATAAATGTTAGTTCCAACTTCCAATAATTTACTGCCCAGTGGGAAGGCAGGCATTAAATCGATGTGGGTTAAAATACATGGTAAATGCTATCAGCTATTACAAAAGATGGAGAGAATACAAAGGAGCTAAGCACTAATATCTCTTCCCATTTTATTAACAAGACCTTACTTCTAATTAAATCCATCATCATCATGGCTTGGGAAGATCAGTGCATACCCAATAAAATAATCCACACAGATAGTTCAAGTACAACAGGCATTTTCTGAAAACTGTAACAGAGAAATAATAGGGAAAAAATCTAGCTTTATTATATAGTTTCCAGGATTCATGGTTTTTTCCTATCAGAATCTCTGCCTTCCCAAGAAATCAAACAGATAATCTCTCTCCATCTGCCTATCATCTTGTTTTGAGTTTAGAAACAAATCTAAAGGCATGTAGGAGGAGATATGCTTATTTCAGAAAAACGTTTTCCTTCACTGTGCTCTGCTGCCAAGCTCCACAACTAGTTAAAGGAGCATTAAACGACAACTACTTAAGTCAGGGTATTTGGGATGAACATGCCCAGAAAATGGGTAGATAATTCCAAGTCGTTTTACTTTCCCCTTGAAAAATTACAAATGCTGTTTGATTTTTTTTATTGTAATTTCTGCTCCGAGCAGATAATATGATTATAGAAACAAAGTACCAATACCTCATATTGCCTGGATAAGGTTATGGCTTAATTTAATTATAGTAATTTACAGCCCCATTGCACAAGGTTGTTAAAAAAATTGCGCTGTTTGCAATGGCCAGTGGTTGACACAACTAACAGTGTACATTTAGACTAAACTACCTCATTAAATTTTAGGGCGCCATTATTCCCTGTCTTATTATTATTCTAAATACAGTACTGCGGCTTCTATGACTCACCCAGAGTAGCTCATGACAGCACTACTTTTGATGCCTGCTGCATTAGTCATACTTTCCTCTCATTTCGGGAGATGTACAATGTAGCGTATGTGGTGGGAAAGTTACTGCAGGGAATTTCTGTGTATTTTCTGGCGTTGCCATTAACACCAAGAATTTAAATAAACACCACTTTGAATAACTCTTGGAAGACAGGATAACAAAACCACTTTACTTTTTATTTTTATGCAATAAAGTATGAAAGGTGTCACAGTGGAAGGGAGAGAGAACTTGACCTCCTGAGAGGCTAAAGGGAGACATCTACACTGTTTTAATTTCCTCTGTGACCTTGGGCAAGGACACTGTCGGGACTCTTGAAACAGATATTTTCTGAGTTCTATCTTCATCCTAATATTCCAAAACTCCGTGAATGCATCACCCTGTAAAATTAACCTTTCAATTGCTCTGAATATGAAATAGACATACAGATACAGGTGAATAGAGCACGATCTCTGATAAGCAAGGATATTGGTATTTCTCTAATCAAAAGGTACATTACTTTTTTATAAAAAATTATTAACAATTACTGCCGTGAACACTGGAAAAGGAGCAATTGAGCCATGAAACTGCTCAAATATATATTCTTCAGGGACCGCCACATTGTTTGCAATTGTCACATTAGTCATTCCTTGAAATCCCTTGCTAAAATGTCATATCATTTGGGAAGACTAATATACTAAAGTTCTTTGTAAATTAAACTGCTAGAAATTTAGGAATGGGAATACTAAATAGTCCAGAAATTTTCTAAAAGGAGACTCTTCTTGGACCAACTACCTGAGTCTCCATAATTACAGAAAGACTGGTCTAACAATACTAACATCTCATCTCCTTGTATGGCACTCTCTTTTTCATGCATTGAAGGGACTTCAGTGAACAGGATTAGCAGCTCCTTCAGTAGAGATGCTGAGTGAACAGAATCACTGGAAGCCTGTTATCAATCTGGGTGAGAAATTTACATATCTCTGGGCACACTGACCAATAACACTGTTTATTAGTTGGAGTGGATCTTAGATTTTTTTCTAAAATGTTTTGATAATTTATTTCCTCAAATAATTTAGGTTATGCTTTACACTTTACACTTTAGTTAACTTCCTTAACTTCCCATGCTGTGATGAGACATTGTTCTTAAAATACACCTGGAGATACCTAGTAAACCTGTATTTACTTTAATCCCTGTAGTTACTTATAATGGTTGATCCAACCGTTTATGCTTAGTCTTCCAGGGTTTACTATCAGGGGCAAACTGATGCACTTAAAAAACTGTTTTATCTTACATCAAACAATCATAAACAAAAGTGAAGGATTGTGAAGGAATATACACAGGATAAGAAAAAACAGTAGCTTCAGAGAATGGGCACAGTAAGGGCTGGACTTCACGGACACGTCTGGTGAGGTACCCTAGAGGGGGTGAGGTACACAGGGAATAGCAAAGGTGATGAAATTAAGGATAAGCTTTCCTTTTTCATATTCTGTAAGGGGCAGGTCCCCAAATCCTTTCAAACAGAATTTACTGGCTATAGTAATATAAAGTATCAGAAATTTCTAGAAGGATAGACAAAAATTAAAACTGGATCACAGTCAACCTATAGCTGCATACTGGATATCATTGCATTGCGTGGCTTTTAGAAAACTCTTATTTTAGTATAAAGCAGGGGAGAGAACTGATAAAGCCAAGATCAGTAGTCAAATATACAGAAGAAAAGCTAATGTGAAAAAAGCTCTTGCTAAAAATAAACGAACAAAACCATATACATTGCACACTAAAAATACAGTAGTAAGAGGTTTTTTTCATGATTTCTCCAGTAGAGAGAATTTCTTTATTCACTTCCCATTTTCCCATTTGCAGCTAATTTTTTTATTATGCAAAATAATAAATGAGTTCTTCTGAAATCCTACTATTGTAACATCCTGATGGAGAGACAAATTTCATACTTCTTTCCGCTGACTTACAAAAGTGTTTTACAAAATCTCAGCATACCCCTCGTGTTTCAATCTATTTCATTTTGCATTATCGAAGGCCATACCCTCGTGTTACTCTACAGTTTTTATAACAAGTAAATGATGCATGGGTAGAACATGGGTAGAAACTAACATCAGGAAGCAAATTGAAACTTAGCAACTTAAAAAACATGTTTTGGTAGAGCTGGAGTCTCACCCTGTTGTCCAGGCTGGATTTGAACTCCTGGGCACAGTGACTCTCCTGCCTCAGCCTCTTGAGTAGCTGCGGCTACAGGCACGTACCATGAGTTTCTGATTCAGTAGGTCAGTGGTGAAGCCTGATAAGTACATTCCTAACCCCTTTCTAAGTGATGCTGCTTCAGGTCTGGGGCCCACCCTTTGGGAAGTACCTGTGTGGTGCACAGCAAGGACCAGACCAAATAGCTTTATGTTTTGCAGATCTGTTTTTGATGGTCAGGGTGAGACCTGAGTGAGGGCTGAAACCCAATCCTGAGCCCAGGGACTGGTCGGTATCAGCCAAGAGGGACAGGGGTCAGGCGTCTTTTGATGTATTTTGCACTCTCTCAGAAGGGGGTCTCCTTGTTCTAGAGTGTTTTTATTTTAAATGAATATGAGGGTACACATTTTTAGGTTGCTTTGTTCTCACTTGAAAGCTCAAGTCCGGGCTGCAGTAGAGCCCTTCACCCAGGGGGCGTGCGGAGTTCCATAGTTTTTTATAAGCACCAAGTATTTTCTATCAGCAGAGGCCTTGCTGAAAACAATGGAAACTCCCTTGTTCCCGGCGCTTCTATACAAGGGACTTTGCTAAACCACACACGCACCTGCTCACTGGAGCGCACTCACACGCATGTGTATGTTTAGGCAGATTTGTGCATTTATATCCACATGTATGTACATTTATTCATACCTGCATGCTTATAAGGATGTATTCTCTTAAATACGAAAAACCTCGCATAAGAGCATCTTGAGACACACAAATATATGCATATGTACATGTATTATTCCATTACCTTATAAAAATTCTGCCTCAGAGGTTTAAACTCTATTTTAGAAATCAAGAAAATGAAAGCATGAAATCAGAAATTCAATTGCCATAATTATGCAAGTAAAATAAAACAGTGGAACTCTGATCCCAGGTTTTTGACTGGCACCACGACCCTTTTCTTATTACCATCTAAAGTGTTGCTACCTGATATTAGGAGTTGTGCTTTTCCACTTTGATACAGGTGCTGGAAACACTAAAATTCTGATTTGTGATCCTCAAGAGCCGTAGGACTTTACTAGCTACACGGACATAAGTTTCGTCTTGAATTTGACACGTTTACTCGTCCCTCAGTAAACCTGCAGATTTTTGTGTTTTGTAAATATAACTGAGTAAAAAGATTCCATTTGAGGGCAGCACCTGTGGCTGAAACGAGTAGGGTGACGGCCCCATATCCCCCAGGTGGCAGGTTCAAACCCAGCCCTGGCCAAAAACTGCCAAAAAAAAGATTCCATTTGATTTCTTCTTCAAAATACAAATTCAGGCTATTATGCTACTTAAACTAGTCTTAGAAACACAGCACCATAAATAGCCTGGGTGAAAAGGTTCTTTAAAATAATCCAAATTTAAGGTTCTTGAACCCTGAGTTCATGAAACCAATGGCTCTGAGGGTTCTAAAGAGTAGCTTCAAGGACTTCCAGAAATTTTCTGAAATAGAAATATTTTGAAATATGTAGCGTTTTCTGAGGAGCAGTTCCATAAATTCTATAATTTTTTGAAGTTTATCATGATCTAAGGATTTCAGGAACATGCATCCAGTCCAACTACTTCCTTTAAAAACAGAACCAAGGGGTGGTGCCTATGGCTCAAAGGAGTAGGGCACTGGTCCCATGTGTTAGAGTGCTGGAGGTGGCGGGTTCAAACCTAGCCCTGGCAAAACAAACAAACAAACAAACAAAAACTCCCATACACACACACAAAAAAACCCAGAACCAAACCAGAGGTGTCACTCAGGTAAGAAGCAAGTGCACTCACACTCATGCCCAGTGACTCTAGCCTGATACCATGACCTATCCTTTGTTGAGGCTCTGATCTAAATTTGCTACAGTGGCTGGGCGTGGTGCTCAGGCCTATAATCCTAGCACTCTGGGAGGAGGGTAGATGGCTTGAGCTCACAAGTACAAGACCATCCTGAGCAAATGTGAGACTCTGTCTCTACTAAAAATTGAAAAAGTAGTTGGTCATAGCAGGCACCTGTAGTCCCAGCTACTTGGGAGACTAAGGCAAGAGGATTGCTTGAGCCCAAGAGTTTGAGGTTGCTGTGAGCTCTGTTTGGATAGCCCTCTAGCTTGGGGTAACAGAGTGAGGTTCTGTCTCAAAAAAAAAAAAGAAAAAGAAAAAATTACTATAGTCTGTGTTCAGCTATTGAGCTAATGAAGATTTCACAGCAAAATTCCATGACATTGTCTGTGGTTATAGTGGCTATTTATTTATTTTTTTACTATTGCCGTTGTTTCTAAAATATTATTAGGAGCTATTTTCTTACTTTATTTTAGTTGGTTGATATAAAATATTATTTATAATATTATATAAAATCATTTATTTGTAATATAGGTTCATATATATACATTTTTTGGTTACTATGCACAATTTTTATTTTCTTAGAGATCCCTAAGAATCTAGATGCTCAGGTGGTTTCCAGCTCTGTCCTCGCATAAATTTAAAAACCAATTTTATAAACTGTGAATAGAAAATGGAGTCTCCATTCTTAGTCATAGTTTATCTTTTGATTCAGATTTACTTATTTGCCTTATTCTACTGCATGTCATTTTTGCTAGTTGCGAACACAGATTAAATAGGTTCCTCTTTGTCCCAGGTCTGAACTAAAGTTTGATATCTATGGACCTTCCTTTAAATTAAAACCATAAGAGTGTGATCGAAGTCCTCAGTGCTAGGGGTTGGAGGGATTCGCTGTGATAATTTTTTACCATTTTTCCCATTTGCGCCATTATCTGCACTTGCTCTTTTGTGGCTGAACTTCCCCATTTTGCAGATTTAATTCTCTCTTAGTGAAATGTGTTACACATAGATGCAAGACATATTTTCTTTCCCTCTTGCTCTTTTATGGCTATGTCATATGGAATGATGTTTGTAAAAAACCAAACCACGTGATCAGAACTTATTCCCTTGAATAGAAGCATTTCAGTATAATGTTAGAATTTCAGCTTTGTTAGTGTGACTGGCATTACCATATGCAAACTGCATTTCTTATAGAGCATTGTTTATCGCGATCATTATCAGCAAAGCACGTACCATAGCGGGCATGAAGGTCAGCTGCTGCTGCATGAAACTACTTGATCACATGCCCCACACATATATTTTTAACAGAATCAAATATTATTCTTCAGTAATAGTAACTGTCAGAAGCTAGCTTTTAAGGACAGAAAAATCCTTATTTTTTGAAAATATATTTACAGTGAAATCAGTTTTGGGGATGGCAATGGGTGCCTTCCTCTAGGTTTTGCTTAAAGGTAGAATTAAAGGAAGAATTGGCAGGTAAAAAAGTAAAACCAAAACAATTCAAAAGTGCACACACAGACACAGGCCCACACGCTGGTACACACTCATTCAGAGTGAAGATGGAGAAGGCTTTTTGATCTCCACTTTGGTTCAGTTCACATTTGCATTTTAAAAGGAAATGGGACATATTAGTAGAAATCCAACATTTTAGACATCCTATTTTTATTGAATTATAAAAGAATGGCATTGCACATTTTAGAAATACATGGGACCTAACTGTTTTTAGAGCCAAAAGAAAATCATTTAAACTAAAATCTATCATGGGTGCCAACCACAATCAGTTTCAATTTGGCTCACAAGGAATGTTAGAGTAGCTCAGTCTGCAGGAATCGTGATGGTTAAAGATCTGTCTGCATGCTCATTATAAGGCCACTTTTTGAGAGGTTTATAACTCAGCCAATTTAATTTGCTTTGGGAAGAGACTTGGCACTTTGCTTTCTAACCCACTAAAGTTTTGAGGGTTTAAAACAATGTAATATGTTTAAATAGCATTGGTTTTTCAGTGATTAGGAGTTTTCTTTATCATCTTCCTAAGAAATCTTTGTAGAGATTATTTTAATCTCTCTTTATAAAGTTTCAATACCACAGATACATGTATATCTGTTTAAGTATTAAGAATCTTTAGAAGGTCACAAACCTTTGCAACAGTTAAGATTATTTCTTTCATTTTCCTCCACTGCCAAAAAAACATTTTGTGCCCCCTTGAGAAAAATATTATCCCTGTTGAGTATGGATGATTTATATAGAACATTACAGGACTCTTCAGGATTCACAGATTTTAAAATTTCTCCAGGACTGAATATCTAAATTTTTTTCTAAGTGACAACAAGAATGTTAATTCAGTTATTATTTGCTATAATATAAAAACTTAGCAAAAGAATATTTTTAAATAATATTTTACTCAGTCTCTAAAACAGAAAACCCCTTGTATCTAAATTTCAATAATGATAAGACTGTATCAAAGATTTGAAAAAGAAAATTAAGATCAATGAATGTGTTAGCAGATTGACTGTGATAATATTGCTACAGGCTCAGGTGGTGCCTGTGGCTCAAGGAGTAGGGCGCTAGCCTCATATGCCTGAGGGTGGCAGGTTCAAACAGGTTCTAAACCCAGCCCCGGCCAAAAAAACTGCAAAAAAAAAATTGCCACAGATTAAAGTCAATTACAATTTTCTATTTGATAATGGCAGATGTTTATTTAACTACTCTTGGGCTTTTATAAAATGATATATAATGGGTTATGTTATAGATAATAACAATATTTGTGTTTAGAGAATAAAATAATTTTAGACCTAGAAGAGATTTTTTTCTCTGATTCTTTTAAAATAATGTAGATTCTGGGATGCAGGGGTATTACCAGAGGCATTTCATGCCAGTTAAAAGTGGGGAATAATGTATTTTTCTCCTACCCCAGAAGTAGGAAAATCATACTTCTTAAAAAAATCATATCATAATTCTTAAAATAATCCCTTTTCTTTGAAGTGGCAATCTGTATAAAAAATCAATAATTCTAAACTGGTAGGAAATTTGTCATGAAGAATAGTTTAATTAAGATGTTATTTGAAGATAGTTTTCCTCCATTCATTGTTTCACATGGTTTCTCAATGTTAAAACAGAATAGCAGATTGGGTTCAGGAATATGAGTCAATGCTTTTGGAATAAAGATGGCATCTTCTAAGTGTCCAGCATCACTGCTAAGACAAGTTTACAAAACCTGTGACCCTTCTTTGGGTTGCATATCGTCTTTTCTTTACCCATCTATACACCTTATTCCAGATTATCCATAATGGAAGTAAAAGTTCATTCCTGTTAGAGTTCCTAAAGTTAATGAATTCCAGAAATTTGTTATGACGACTTCAAACACTACCTATCCATTTCAGATGTTACAGTTGTCTATTAACATGCCAACAACTAGTAAGCAGAAGAATGCCAAGGAAACACTCAGAACAAATTTAGAGTCAATTTTTCAAAGCAAATTCAAAGAGAAGACCTTGATATCCTCCTTCTGTTAAAGCTAATGATAAAAACAAACTGAGGATGATGATGATGAGAATGCCTCAGCATCCTGGAACTAACCTATAATCAGCAAGAATAACAACCAGCAAGAAAGGCAAAAGGATAAGCTGAAAGGTCAAAAGCTGGTGGGTACTGTAACATCTCACATCCTTTTTCTTTCCACATTTGTAGGCTTTTCCTAATGTACTTGCAAACTTGTAGTTGGCTGTCAGCCACCTTCTTTCTAAATGTTTTAGATGTTGAAATGAAATGCCTTTCAATATGCTGCACAGACATATCAAAAACCAAAATAATAATAACAAAGAATATTATTAACATTCAATTGGCATTTAACAAAGTATGAGTCTATGTATTGCAGTAAATAAAAAAGCAAGCGAGTGACCCCAAAAGCTGGGCGATGATGCCAAAATCTGAAATGCATCCAGAGTAAGAGCCTCCCGTTCCTCTGCAGACTATTTGATGGAGATCACATGAGTGTCATGGGCTTGGACAGCTAGGACTCCGTTTAAGGAGAGTAAACCTTCATTGTATGCTTTTTTTAATTGTTGTCTTTTTTTTTTAATGCTATTTCTAATTGGGTTTAGGGCCTTTATCTGAGTTATAATCTGCGATTGTTTTGTTGTTGCTGTGGCTTTTTTTTTTTTTTTTAATGATTGTATACTAGTATCTTTCACCTTGTCTCCATAGGCTCCCCTAGACGGTGACAATTCCTCGGACTTTATTTGCTTTTGATGGATGACCTTGATAGTTCTGAAGAAACTGGTCAGATATTTTGCATAATGTCCCTCAATTTGTGTTTGAATGTTTTCCTCTAGTTAGACGTGGGTAATGTTTTGAGGAGGAATGATAGAAGTAAAGAGCCATTCTTACCACATCATATGAACAGTATATCCTAACAACATAGTTTATGCCTGTTGATGATAACCTTGACCAGCTGGTTAAGGTGTTTGCCATGTTTTTCCTCCTTAGAATTACTTCCCCCCCTCATTGCGATATTGTACTCTTTGGAAGGAAGTCATTACGGGCAGCCTGCATTCAAAGGATGGACTGTTACAACTCACAACCTTGACAGCAGAATATCTACAGGAATAATTTGGAGTTCTGTACAGGAGATTTGTCTGTTCTCATCCCCTATCTATGTATGTATGAAATATTTGAATACGTACTTACATCCGAATGGACTCGTATTTACTTTATACCTTGGGTTATAATCCAATAATATGTTATTTATTTTGCTGCTTGAATTGCTTTAGCTTTGGCCATTTGGAGCTCTTTGGGTTTATGTCTACGTCCCATTGACCGACCTCCATCATCGTACACGTGTGTGCGTGTGTGTGCATGCACATGTGCATGCATGTGTGTACACGCACGTGCATCACACACATACACACATGTGCATATTTTAGCACTTCCTTACATTCTGGCCTTAACAGATGGTCAGGCTTATTTCACATATTCCCTGGTGTACACCTGGAAGCAGCCATTTCCCCAAGGAGCACTGATTCCTTTTATTTGAGAATGGCATTTGAGAAAGAAAGGTCTGTATACTGAGTGCACCATTTAATATTTATTTGATACATACAGCAGTGTTTTTATAAACAGCATTGTTTTCTGACCTGACAGTGCAACTAATATTAAGATAAATACTCTTCTTCCCATAGCTCTTGCATTATACCTGTAAAAACACAGTCAATAAAACACAGTCAACATCTAAAAACTTGGCTTTGAAGAGAATATTCTTTGGGCTTCCTTAAAGAGAAAGGCAACCATTCTGAGCCAAACATAATGTTTATATGAGGAAACTTGTGTGCTTTGGTTAGTATTTCTTCCTTTTTTTTGCATCAGCATCAGCAGATAGCTGGCTTTGGCTCATTGTCTCAAGGGAGAAGTGTTGCAGAGAAGAATCCATAAATAAAGCCTCTGTGGTTCTGTATTTTAAGTGCTGAAGTATCTTTGAAAAGGATATTCATTGGCACTCACAGATTTTGACCAAATCATGAGAGAAAATGAGGGGATTCCATCAATATTGTCAAAATGACCATATTACCCAAAGTGATTTATAGATTCATTGCGATTCACATCAAAATACCAACACCATTTTTTACTAGAAAAAATAATCCTAAATTTCATGTGGAATTAAAAAATAGCCTTAATAATCAAAACAATAATAAACAAACAAATAAACCTATAAACATCACATTAACTGACTTCAAATTATACCAAAAGGCTATGGTAATTAAAACAGCATGGTGTTAGTATAAAGGTAGACACATAGATCAGTGGAACAGAATAGAGAATCCAGAAATAAAGCCATATGGCCATAACTACTGATTGTGACAAAGCAGACACAATGGGGAATGGATGTCCTATTCAATAAATAGTACTAGGAAAATTGGATACCCTATCCAGAAAAATGAAACTGGATTCTTATGTCTCATTATAGACAAAAATTAACTCAAGATGGATTAAAGACTTACATGTAAGACCTTGAATCATGAGAGTTATAAAAGAAAACATAAGAAAAACTATTCTGGACATTGGCCTCAACAAAGAATTTATGAATAAGGCCCCCAAAACAAATAGTAGATATAGCAACAACAGAAATAAATAAATGGGACTTAAACAAAAAATGTTTCTGCATAGAAAAGGAAATAATCAATAGACTAAACAAACTACAGAATGGGAGAAAATATTTGCAAATAACATATCCAACAAAGAGCTAATATCCATAATTATCTTTGTCATTCTACAAAGAGCTCAAACAATAGTAAAATAGGAAACAACCCCATGAAAAAGTGAGTGAAAGGTATGAATATAGGTTTTTCAAAAGAAGATAAGCAAGTGGCAACAAACATACTAAAACCACAATGAGATACCACTTTATATCCCTGTTAGAATGGCCATTGTTAATAAATAAAAAAAAACAATAATGCTGGCACTGATGTGGTGAAAAGGGAATACTTATACATTATTAATGGAAATGTCAATTATTATAACTTCTGTGGAAAATAGTATGGAGATTACTCAAAGAACAAAAAGTAGACCTAACATTTAATCCATCAATCCCACTACTGGGTATCTACCCAAAGAAAAATAAGTCATTATAAAAGAGACACCTTCGCCCAAATGTTTATCGCGCCAGGGTTCACAGTGGCAAAGATATGGAATCAACGTAAGTGTCCATAAACTGATGAGTGGATAAAGAAAATGTGGCATATGCACTATTACTGAGCAATAAAAAGGAATGAAATAATGTCATTCACAGCAACTTGGAGAGAACTGAAGACCATTATCCTACATAAAGTATCTCAGGAATGGAAAAACAATACCACAAGGCATTGCTTCTTGGCTTTTGGCTAAGATCAAGTCTAATTCAAATGCGACATATTCTCACTTGTAAGTGGGAACTAAATGATGTGTATATATGATTATAATGTTTCTTTGATTGGAATTTGAAACTAAAAAGGAGCAAGAGTGAGGGCGTGAGGGATAAAAGCTATCAGGCACAGTGTGTGCTGTTCTGGTGATGGCTACACTGAGAGCCCTGACTTCAGCATTATACAATTAGGCCTTATGATAAAAAGGACTTCTCCCCTTAATTTTATTGAAATAAAAATTAAGAGAGGGAAATAGAAACAGGTAAGGGCCATGGGGAGAGATAGAGAGACAGATGATTATTTGGGGGGGTTTGGGAAGGTCTGGCACCATCAGTGGGGAAGCACCAAGCAGGTAGATCCTTGCATATAGGATTATACGCAGCCTTTTAAAATTATATATAAAATCAGCACATTGTAGCCCATAAATGCATTAATGTATATAGTTATGATTTAGTAAAAAATAAAATAAAATAAATAAAAGACTTTTGGTTCTTACAGGTGGTACAAAGTAGCAGGAAGCTAACAGGACTTGAAGAGTCTTTTGGAAGTGGAAAAACAGGCATCTGAGTGATAATCTGTGTGGGACAATGACTAGGGTAGATGGCCCATCTCCTTCTCCCTCCCTGGTGTCCAGGAACTGTATGTGGCAGAGTGGGGATAGAGCAGAAACCTAGTGTGGGGCCACTAAGGGAAACTTGGCATTAGAAATTATGTTGAGCTAAAGAACATGAAAGAATACTTCTAGCTCATTTGAGATGGTGAGCTGACTTACGGCCACAATACTTCTTATAGTCTCCTTATTTTAGCTAAGAAGTGGATCAAATCATCCCTTGAAACAGCTTCCCATAGTATAAGGATGCTTTTAAGTACTTTGTGATATCTGACAGAAACAAAAGATAATACAGAATGGTCTGGCTCTCACCTTTCTTCTTCAGGATCACCTAATTGTGGTTGGAAGTCCTGAAGCTCAGTATTTGTAAAACAGTTCCATTTCAAAGGGTGACACTTTGATAAAGGCAGTTCAGGAGAGTGGTTTAGTACCTGAATTCTGATTGTGTCAAAATAATTCTGATAAAGAGCAAGCCTGCCTAAATTCATATCTGGGGTCCACATTCAAACTGTGGGAATATGGGGTGTCTACGCCTCTGTGTTATGTATATAAGAAAAATAAAATAGGGGTACTAAAAGTTCCTTTCTCTCATCATTGTTATAAAGATTGAGGTTACATTTGCAAAATGTTTACAAAATATAGTAAGCTAGATGTGATTGCTAATATGAAAGAAAAGAAATCTAACATTTGATGCTCTCTTGGGGTATGCGTCCTTTGTTATCATAAGGCAGTGCTGAAAAGGGAACTCTTTGCTGGGTAAATTAGAGTCCCAACACTGACTAGATTTAATTGGTTTCTAAACGTGGTATCTGAAAATTTGGTTGTATTTCTTGCTTCTGATTGCTTTAGCAAATGAGCCTATGCCTTAAACATGCCTGTCGAAAATCAGAAGACTATACTTTTTTTTTTATGTTCCCATGCCTATACGCACATATGAATTCAGTAAATGAAAAAGGTTTGATTTATTTAAGCCTTCCTTGAGAGGTAGCAAACGCTCTGAATAAATTCAAATGCCTCAGAATTTGACCAAGAGGCAAATGCTAGTCAAATCTTAGCATATGCAGAAAAAAATTTTTTTTTTTTTTTATAACAGTTAAACATCAAAGACAGTTTACTTCTCGGCCAAAATGATTTCCATATCTTGCCAATTAGGAAGGATTTTGTTTTAAAAACCAAAGACAAAAAATCCTTTCCCTGTGCCTTCTTCCCACGTACACACAGGCGCACACACTCTGTGATGTAGGAGCTATTAACAGGCATCTTCACATTCAAGAGTTTTAATCGGCACATAAATGTCTGGGAAGTCCTTTAAAAATCAGGGCTTTAAGTTTTTCAAAGATATATTTATTTATTTATGTAGTTTGAAAAAAAAGCAAGTACCTCATCAGTTCTCTCACAAAATAAAAAAAAAAAATCTTCAAATGCTTTTGGGAAAGAAATGAATTTTAAAGTGTGCTCAGTCATACTCTATTCAAGCAAAGCAGTGAAAAAAGCCTTTGAATCCGAACTACAGCTCACCATAATCTGGTTAAAATTATCTCCAGCACCACCTGTCAATATTAATATGCAGAGATAGAAAAACCACCTTCGGTCTCGTTACTGTGCGGTGAGTGTGGCCCATCCGCACCTTGGCTCTCGGGCTTATCATAATGGCAGTTACGTGGTCAATCCTTCTCGAACTTTCATATAATCACTGAAGGTAGCGCACGGTTTAATGTAAACGTGGTTGAAGGAACCTTTCAGAAGCATTTACATCTACTCATAGAAATATCCCACAGGTCTTTTACAGTCTCCATCTTCAGGTTTTATTAATTTTTTAAGCTTCACCATCTTGGTTGGCTTAAGGAAAAACCTGTTACATTGTGTCAGAGAGTGATCGTAGGCTGTAGCGTAAGTACCGACGTGTTAGCTGTTAGATTATTTTCAGCAGAAACTAGAGATATGTGCTCTAAATGCTCAATCCTTAAAAAAAAAAAAAACAAAAAAAAACCCTCATAATTAGTAAAGGACACGTAAGGGGAGGCTACCCCACTCAGGTCCGCAGGGATAGATTCATCTGTTACCTTAAATCTACCTTCTAATTTTAGTACTTTCTGACCTATCAAAATCAGGTTGAGTTGCACCCTTCTTATGACTCGACACATTGCTCACACTCTCAAAAGAGTTCTAGAATGTTCTAGTCTAGACCAGTGTGCATTTCTTTATAGCCAGTTGGGTCAAAGGAAGCCTGGATCTACTCTTGAGATTTTATATTTGTATGTACAGAGGTAAGAAAATCTTGTAGGTAGGCAAAGAAGTATATTTCACGGTGAGTTTAAAA
Source organism: Otolemur garnettii (assembly GCF_000181295.1). Lineage (NCBI taxonomy): Eukaryota > Metazoa > Chordata > Mammalia > Primates > Galagidae > Otolemur > Otolemur garnettii. The sequence goes on along the minus strand of NW_003852397.1, from coordinate 19,462,948 downwards.
TAGTTCTATTGCTTACAGTCTGGGGATATAGTTATTGACGAAAGTCATGTAAAAAAATTAATTCTACAATTACTTTTGTAGATCTGTTAAATCTACAAAATTTAACAAATATTTAACACCTACTATGTGCTCTTCATGGTGTTCTTTTGGTCTTCAGAACAGTTTTGGCATTTCTAATTCAAAGTGACAGGCGCATATATGCGTGCACACACATGCGCTGCTAGAACAAACAGCCTGAGCTCAATTAGCACAGACCTTTGGAGAGCTGAAAGTGGTTTTGTTTGAAGAATCACTTTGTTCTCCCAAATGGAACATAATCAGCTTGCAGGGCATGTTCATGGAGAATATAGCCAAATTCCAGCAGAAGCGAGCTCGGAGGGTATTTGTTTTAATATGGTTTATATGGATTTTGCACAATTTCTTCTTTATTTCTCTTTCCTTGTTTTTGATGAAGAACTTAATACATGTATCACTTACAAAGCAGAAAAGGCATCTTTAAAATGATGACATTTGATGGAGACCACCTTGAACAGGTGGGATTTTTTTTTTTCCTTTAAATACAACTGTACAAAGATCTAAAAGCATGAATATTTATAGAGGTGGTGCTTTGGCTTCGACTGATAAGTAACCATGATTTGTGTCAGAGATGATAATACTGATTTGATATTTACTCCATATATGTCTTGTGGCTGAAAAGTCCTATTATTGGTTAATACCTAAATATGATCCTTTCATTAGTGTATACAGCTTCTGCTTTAATGGTTCTGATAAGAACTTTTTGTTTTGTTTTGCTTTTACAAAGGTTTTGACACGTGGTTTAACAGAACTGATACAAAACCAGCGCGTTCAGTGGGCTCCAGATAAATAGTTGGATGTGAGATGATGGCTGGTCACGCATCCTTGGATATGAAGTTCATAGATTCTCTTATTTAAGAAGAGCCACTTACTTCTTTAGCCATGGAGTACACAGAAGGGCACGGGATTGTCATGTATATTTCCAATAGCATTTTGTGTGTATTGTTTAGTCTGTTTGTGGAACATTCCTGGAAAGGGATGATCTTACACTAAACAAGTGCCAACAAATAAGAGAATTTATTGTAAGATGTTGCCAACACAAATATCAAAGAATAAAGCTGGTTACTGCAATTAACGAAAATAAATCCTAAAGCCACGAATGTTCTTGAATTAGGGAACTGCGTCTGTGTCTCATTAAATAGCGTAATGCTTTTCAAAAGCACTGTAAACCAAGGGAATACTTTATTTGAAATTTTGTCTCACTAAAAACTTTTCTTTTATCTGTTTTATCTTTGGAAATTGCACTGGTGTAAGCATGACCACCTAACCCCCTCACCTTGCTGGCCAGTGCTCATCTTCCTTAATAAAACCCTAGAATTCCAGTGAGTACTGCCAGAGCCCAGTGTTAGTATTTTAGAAAGATGACCTGCAAAAATAAAACTGAATAGTCAATAATCTATAATCCCTGGGCTTCTTAGTGCAAATTGTTCATCTTACACCATAGATATTAATTTTTTTTATAAGCATTATACTAAAGTTGGGCATTTTAATTCATAGGTTCTCTAACAGAGGATTTCTCCTTTCTTGAGAACCTAAGTCTTGCTGGTGTGTCTTGTTCTCTGGAGAACAAAGAAAGGGTATGAAATTCTAAGCCCAGATCTCCCCATTTGTCACATAGTGTCATTTTAATGAGTTTTATTCATGTATCTAGAAAGGACACACGTTTTTCTCTATCTTTATATATGTAAACACATATGGGTACAAATATGGATATATATGTGGATATGTGAGTATGTCTGTGTATATGTACTTATCTATTACACTCAATAATATAATCTCAAAATCTAAAATCCAAAAAATACAGAATTAAAAAAAAAGTTTTTTTTTCACTTCTAACTCCTGCCTCAGCTTCCTAAGTAGCTGGGACCATGGCACCTGCCACAACACCAAGCTAATTCTTCTACTTTTAGAGAGACAGGGTTTTGTTCCTGCTCAAGCTGGTCTCAAACTCCAGAGCTCAAGGGATCATCTGGCCTCAGCCTTACAGAATGCCAGGATTACAGGTGTGAGCCACTGGGGCCTATCTTTTCTTTACTATTTTTTTTATTTTAATTTCAGGTGAATTTGAGGGTGCCAAGAAATAGGTTATCATGTTTGCATTTGTTAGGTAGAATCCCTCTTATAATTATGTCCCACCCTAAGAGGTGTGCCATACATTGTGCCCATTAGGTGGGAGCACACCCACCCCCCATCCTCTTCCCCTCAACTTTCTCTCTCCTTTCTCATCCCTGCCACCTTGAATTGATTTGAGCTTTTCTCTTATGGGGCGTGTATTAGATCATCTATTGGCTCCGTATTAGAATTGAGTACCCTGGATTCTTGCTTCTCCATTCTTATGACACTTTACTAAGAGGAATGTGTTTCAACTCTATCCGGGTTAATATAAAACATGAAAAGTCTCTTCTTAAAAAGTGACAAAAGGGCAGCGCCTGTAGCTCAGTGAGTAGGGCGCCGACCCCATATACCGAGTGTGGTGGGCTCAAGACTGGCCCTGGTTGGCTCGGCTCCTATAGCTCAAAAGGCTAAGGCGCCAGCCATGTACACCTAAGGTGGCGGGTTCAAATCCCCAGCCCGGACCCGCCAAAACAACAATGACGGCTGCAACCAAAAAATAGCTGGGCGTTGTGGCGGGCGCCTGTGGTCCCAGCTACTTGGGAGGCAGAGGCAAGAGACTCGCTTGAGCCCAGGAGTTGGAGGTTGCTGTGAGCTGTAATGCCACGGCACTCTACCCAGGAGGACAGCTTGAGGCTCTGTCTCAAAAAAAAAAAAAAAAAAAAAAGACTGGCCCTGGCCAAACTATAACAACAAAAATAGCTGGGCTTTGTGGTGGGTGCCTGTAGTCCCAGGCTGAGGCAAGAGAATCGCCTAAGCCCAAGAGAGAAGAAAACATGATAAAAGATCCTTCTTAATCCGGTCTTTGTATCTGCCCATCCTCTCCCTTTTCTTCTCCGACAATAATCATAAAGCGTTCGATGTTATTTTCTTAGCCCTTTGGGGTTTGTTCAAAGTCTGTATTTTCCATCATGTTGTTCCTTGTGCTTGATCCCAATCCTTGTCTGCCTGAAAAGCTTCCTTTGACTCTCCCAGTTTCAGTTCCCTGAATTCTTACCCCACACTGTTGGTCAAATGCTCTTCTTCTAAGCTCCCAAAGCACTGTGGACCCACCACATTCAGACAGTGTATACCCAGATGAGCATGCAACATTATTCATACTGTGTGGAATTAGTAATTTTTTTGCATTCATTCTACAAATAATTCTTGAACATCAGGTATTCACTCTTTAAATACTGTGGGGCACTTGAAGACAGAATTATAACCTCATTTTAGTATTTTGGAAGCCATTCTTGGGCTTTACTCAAAGATGCTATACAAATCATTTATAAATGAATAAAATTATTTAGTCATTTTCCCTGAGCAATTGATCTAATGCATCCTTCTAGCACCTATTTTTAGAGTTTAAGGGATTCTTCAGTGTCTGTTACAGATATGTTGATATGCTATTAGTAAACCATATATAAGCTAATAAAATGTGGCCATGATAGTACAGGTAATACTTCCAATTCTCTATTCATTTAGTAACAAAGTGATAAAAAGAAATTGAGGATCTTTAATAGTCTACAGATAATTCCACACAGTAAAATATACTTTAAGAACTATTTGCTTATCAAAAAAGTTTAAGGAGAGAAAAAGAATTGAAAAATAATAACATAAATGTCTATTAAATTCTTAAGAATGTTAAGTTTCTTTTTGATTACTTTCCCATATGTTAACTTACCATTGTCTTATAAAACTAATGACATGATAGAAAATCACATACGAGTGTACCTATGTCTAAATAGTTGTACTTAATTTAATGAAAATAATTTCTCATTGAGTTCTTTTGTATCTACAGACTATTTGATTCCACTGTACAAGAGGGTAGTCTCATAAAATAGTCATATCAGTATTTTATTATTTTCGAGACTTTTAATTTTTCTTTCAATAAAGTGTTTTCACTCTGAGCACACTTTATTGTATGAATATTTTCCAACTATTTTAACAAAGCAATTGATTCATTGATGTGGGATCTGTGCAATTAGCATTAAGAGCTATCCGTGTCATCTTTGGGGGATTACGGTTGCCTTTGAATATGCCAAAGATTTACTGATGAGTTATATATCCAAAAAAGAGTAAAACCCCAAAAACATAATTGTAAGAATGGTAGACTAGAACGATACTTACTTATTTGAGGGCACCAAAAAATTAGATACAAAATTTGTTTGTCCTAAAGAAACAATCAATTAATGTAAGAGAAAAGATAAAGTTTTCTAAAAATGCATTTGTGATTATGTATTTAGAATTTAGTATTTTGAGCCCTGTGCAAAAAGTCAGAGTCATATCAAATTTTACTTGAAAGGATATAAACGACTCTATTGACCAACACGTAGCAAAGGGAGAACAGAGGCAAGGAAAAATCTTTCAACTCAGGAGGCAGCAAACTTTTTCTGCTAAAGGCCAGAAGGTAAATACCTCAAACTTTTCAGGCCATACGCCACTGTTGCAACTCATCTATTATAGCCTTGTAGCCTAAGAAAAGCCACAGACAACAGGCAAATAGGTGGCGGTGTCTGGGCTCAATAAAACTTTACAAGAATAGACTGAGGACTAGATTTGACCCTTGGGCTGTAACTCACTGGTTTCTGTTTGAAATAAAGGAAAAGAAAAATATTACTTTCGCAAAGCTAAAAGAGTGAGTTTAAACTAACTTAATCGAAGGATAGTTTAGTCTCTTTTGCAAAGACTTAATTCCTCTGTCTCCCCACAAGACTAATATTATTCTAACAATTTCAAATACGAGAATATTTGTCATATAGCAAGGAGAACACATTGACTTTCTTTTAAGTTTAGGACTCATCAAGTTTCTGTTCCTCTAATAATTAGAAATACAATAATCAGCTGGATGACTGATGAGTTCTTTGTCTTTGTGTGTGCATATGTGTGTGTGTCTGTGTTCGATATATCCACCTAATTGTCCTGCCTAATTACAGTTACAGTAAAACCTGGAAGTTATTACTGACACCTCCCTCACCTGTTCCCACCTTCATCACTTCTTGTCTAGACTGCTGCAAAGCTCCCTAACTGGAACCATCCCTATTCTCCTTCCATAATGCAGCCCCACCATAATTTTCCAAAGACAGAGATGATCATGTCACCAATGTGCTTGAATTCTTTCCCTTCAGTTAATATAGAAATTAAATCCTTCACAAGGCTTCCACAGTGTTGCCTGGACAGCTCCCGTCCTCCTCTCCTGTCTTTCACCTGCTGTCGTCTTTCATGTTCTCATCTGCAGCCTCCATGGTTCTCCATCCTGCTGCCACCAACAGAACTTTACATGTGTTTCATTGGGAATACAGCGCCCCTGTCACCCACACACACCAAACACGCACATCAATCCCCTTCATCTTGACTTCCAGTCATCCTTCAGTGCTTACGTCTCACTTCCTCAGTGAATCTTTCCCTGACTTCCATGAGTAGCTCAAATCCCTACTTTTAGGGCTCTCTTTGTAAAATTAGGGCTTGGACTACAGTGAGGCACATGGGGGGCTAAGGAGGCACTTACCCTCAGGGACATACAAATAGTGTTATGGCATTCAGGGAGATAAAGAGGTAGCAGAGAACATCAAATCAGCATGTAATACTAGGCTGGTGCAGGAGCCACAACTAAGGGACTAAAAAATATACCAGGCCAGTGCAGGGGCCACAACTAAGGGACTAAAAAATATGTATTATTCCTCTTTCTTGTTAAGCCTATACTTTATGTCCTTTTGGGGGTCTCTGGGATCCTTACTATGAAAAAACATCCCTGTGAAACTGATCAGTATATATAATCTATAAGGAGGCTCCTATAGGGAATTTGAATGCAGTGTGAAGTTTTCATTTTTAAATGAAACACTGTTTAATTTTAAACACATTTAGAAGTAGGTGCATAGCATTATATGATTGGTGTTTGTTTACATTAGCAAAAATATAGAAAAAGGGACTAAAATTTATTATGTGTAGTAATTATTAGGGTAACAGTGAATAAAAATGAATTGGAAACAAAGAGTGCTTTTCATTTCCTCAACATGTACAGATCAAATACACACATATCTTCACACACACACATACACACACACACACAACCCTCATATTCTTATATTTTGCCAGCAATTGCAAAGTTTATTATTTGGTCTTTGGAACTAAAGTGCCCAACATGTAAAAGAAAAAGGTATTAATCAATTATTTGATTAATAATTATATGGAACTATTTGAGAGAGATAATTTGATTTTTTTTCTTTAAAGAGTGATATAACTATATTGACTATGGTTTATTAATATGTACATCTTATCAAGATAATCTTGAATACCCTGAAAAACAAAACCCTGAACAGAAGCTTTTCATAGGCTAGTTGAGTTTTATGCTATTTTATCATTTTTCTCTGAAATAAAATGTTTAAACAATGTTGTCACTTCATAACGTGGCGACTACCTACACTGCTCTTATCAGAAAGACAGGACGAGATGGGATGGGACGGGACGGGACAGGAAGGATATGTTGAATATGTTGCTTACTTTATCAATATTGGAAGATATGAAATCTATACATCGGATTCATAAGATACACCCATATTATTCTATGCAGCTATCAATATAAAATTGAAAAAATTAAAAATTATATTTACTGAGCACCTAATACATATGTAGCACTTTACGAAGGGAAAGGGGAAGGGAAAAGGGGAAAGAAATCATTTAAAGGAATTTTTAAGCAATAGTTCCTCTGATAAATTAACAAGATCATGAAAAAAAAACCCAATCAAGTATTTATAGCACCCCAGGCCAATAGCAAGGCCATTGCACTGAGCAATTGCAGGGTACCATTTACTTGGTATTTCCTGTGTCTTGGTATTGGTCTCTGGAGTTATGCGATGTGGGTGGCTGTGAAGGCCAGAATTGATATAAATAGGTTAGATCAATTTTGTGAAGGAGAGTTTTATCTCGGGCTTTTATATAATCACCAGATAAAAATTAAACTCTCCAAGGAAACGCACGCCTCCTTTCACAAGAACTTGACTTAAACTACCTGCTCCTATGTCGATAGTTTCCGCTCTCCTTTTCAGCTTTGTTCACAGTCTCAGCGTATTTCTTTCCCACAGTACAATTCTACTCTGCCCCAAGACGTGAGCTCCAGTCTCTGACAGGAACTCAGTGCATAAAATTTCACTGGGCAGTGTTTCTTTTGCTCTTTTCAGCATCTTGTAGAAATAATTGCAAGTTGTTGCAAAGATATGCAAATAATTAATAGAGCTAATATATTTTTATTTCCCTATCAGATTATGAAGTCAGTGAAGCAAAAGTCTAAACATGTATTCTGTGAGCACACACAGATAAAGAGAGTTGAGTAATAACTATGTATATTAGAAATTTTATGCAATCATAACTAAGCAATTTATGTATTTTTTCCCCATCATACTGCATCATACGTTAAGGGATGTGTAGCTTTGGAATAAAGTATAACAAGAGTCTGTGCTAAAAACTTTGGCTAAGGCACACACTACTACCATGTCCTGCAATACCGTGGCCTGAATATTTATAATAGTACCATGCAAAGTGACACTGACTCATTATCTCACTGGATATCTAGCTTATATTAATATGAAGTGCCCCATAAATGTTTGTGAAGTTACTCTGTGTAAGACTTCTTCCCTCAGGAGTATCATCTAAATGTCTAAAGTTATTTTTCTCTGAAATAAAGATAAGATGTAAGATTTTTGGAAGGATTAAATAATATATGTGGAAAGCACTTAACATAATTTATGGACCATAATACAGTTGCTTATTCAATTTAGGTATTCATATTTTTGTTATTATTTCCTATGTTCTAGAATATAATATTCACCTTACTTCTCCATTTTTCTTTTACTATCATAGCAATCTCTGCTTGTTAGGAAGTTTTCTAAATCAAGATTTCAGAATTTTGCCATCCTTACATTTCCTTTGGTTGTATTTACAATATTTTAATTGACCTAGGCTATGATATCACGCCCCAATTCAAGTACCTCAACCTGGTCAAATTTATTTTGAACTTCTACTTAGGCTTTAAGAATATGTTGCTTACTTTATCAATATTGGAGGATATAAAATCCATGCATTAGATTCATAATAAGATACACCCATATTAAGATAAGATACACCCATCAATATTGAAAAATTAAAAATTACATTTGCTGAGTAATTAACACACATGTTGCACTTCGTTATTCACTTTACCCAAGTATTATTCTCATTTAATCTTGCAGCAACTTGGTAATGTGTAGCTTCTGTTACTTCAAATTTGGTTCTATTAGTAATGAGTGGGTTCTATTACTTTCAAGTTTATACACTGCACAGATTAAATAATTTCCCTAAGCTCACCAACTAGTAAGTGGTGAGACTGAAATATGGATTCTTTTTGAGTTGGCTCAGCCTGCACTTTGATCACTTAAATGTCCAATAATATTTTCTTGGTGAACATTTTCTTTAAAAATGAATAAAATATGAAATGTTATAATTATCCTTTTGATGTTCTATTTGTAGCAGATACTTGGTCTTCACAGGTAAGTTTTAGTTTACAATGAATCAGTTTGCATGGATTATCCTAAATATTAATGTAATGATAAAAACATTTGCAATGAATGATCATTAGGTTTCCCTAGACGTTGGGTCACTATTAGAAAGCCTTGCCTGCCATATCCTTGTAAATGGAGCAACAGGCAACAGATGACATCATTGAACCTGGAGCTGTGGGGGTCCTCTTTGGTGGCTTTAGGAGCATGAAATCACATGGAAAATGAGGCACAGGAAACAAAGACCGGTAGCCCCGCCTTTTCATTCATTCAACAGTCTTGCATTACGTTGGCATTAAAATATTATAATATAATATACAGAGAGTATTAATCATTCAGATCATAATTTTTGTAGTTCTAAATCATGTCAAAAGTTCCTTAGTTGTATATGCATTAGACTCATTTTTATTACTGATAACATTTTCTGATAATTCTGTAAGAGGAGTTTAACTGTTATTCAGTATTTTTATATAGGTTGCTTATTTGGAAAAGAAAGAGGTATTAAAACTTATACATCCCTAACCTTTCCATTGTGGTCTGGGATCATGGCAATGTTCTTCAGTATTCTGCACATCGTGAAATAAACATTGGCTCACATATTGAATATTGCTGTTAAAAATGTTCATTCTATGTTCATCTAATTTTGCATTTATTACCATGCAGCCTACCCCTGGGTCACTTCAAATGTCTTCTCATCCTTTAAAAAAAAAGGATTTTTTTTTTTTTTATAATAAGGAAAAGTGAATGATTATCCATCCTTTTTACTAATTACTCTTCTTTTGGGGGACTCTTTCTAGACAGTGAAAGTGAAAAATGTTTCATACTTTGAGCTGTGAAGCTTTTTATGAGAGTTGAAAGGAAACAAGTTTTAAAATTTTTGACTTCCATTAAAAATTCTCATAGATCATTTTAGCTGATTTTTAGAAGAATTTAACACCTTTTTCTGATTTCCGTCTTTCTTTTTTGCGCTCTGAGCTTAAATGAATTCTTTCTTTGACTCCATATGTTACTCAGAGAAATATTACAGAATGCCTGCAGTGATCGAATCTTTTTTTACATGTCTTATTACATGTTGCTGCTCTGGGTCTCCACTGAGAAGACCTATTTTAATTCTCATTTTCAGACTCTCCTGAGAAGGAGGCCGCTGTCTTCTCTCTTTCAAGGTCACAGGATTTGATGGATGAGGAGTACTCACAGAGATCCCAGTTTCATTCCAAATTGAAAGAACAACAGAAAAGAAGATTAACCTGTCCCAATTAAGCTGAAACGAGGCCAAGGGCAGGTGACCTTTATAACTCTATTATTGGAGAGCAGCATTACTGACTTTTATTTTTTATTTTTCCAGTTCCCTGTGACTGCATGCTTAAAGAAACTTCCTTACATTTTATGTACAATTTCAGTTTTTAATGCTTTGACTCTTAGGATAGTCTCTTCTCTCACTGCGAACCTACCCAGAGAATCATTATGTTTTAGTTAGCTATAAGTGATCTCTTTTATAAAACTTGAAACATAACTTATTTGCCTTATGTCAAGAATCAGAGTTTCCCTCCATCCAGGGACTTGTGCTTGAAGTGGGATTCTTGGGTGGTGCCTATGGCTCAAATGGGTAGGGCGCTGGGCCCATATGCTGGAAGTGGTGGGTTCAAACCCAGCCCCAGCCAAAAAAAAAAAAAAAGTATTCTCTTGAATTGGGATTCTTAATATGATTGCCAGTTTCTGTCAGCCAAAAGTTGTATAAAACATTACAGTAATCTCTCATCAATAAAAATTCCAAACCTATGAAAGGATTGTTTATGGTTTTTTTGAGAAGAGAATATATATAAAATATTGACACATGTCTTTATCTGTGAGCTTTTCATTATAGATATCGTAACTGGAGGGTAGATGCAATATTTTATTTTTTAGCAAATCTTCACATAGTTAGACTCCCACTAACTCATCCGTTAATGACATTATAAAGGCTATTTTCATGTAATCATTTTCTAAAAGTTAAAATGTTCTAAATATTGATGCAATGTGTTATCCTTTTTCCACACAATATTTTCACATTCAGACAAATGTCCTCTCCTGGCTGTAGTGTTTATATTTCAATAGCATTCTAACAATTCAGAGATGGAAGTGACCATGTAGTTTCTGTAACACCGCCTTGTATACACAGGGAAACTGATGTTCATCATTGCCAAAGGACTTTCCGGAGGATAAGTGGTTTTTTAAAACATGCAAATGTGGGCGGTGCCTGTGGCTGAAAGGAGTAGGGTGCTGGCCTCATCGTTCAGAGGGGTCGGGTTCAAACCCAGCCCCGGCCAAAAACTGAAAAATAAATACCTAAATAAATAAATATAAGGCAGTGTCTTATTTTCGGGGAAACACAGTATACCCAATGGGAAGAGAGAAGAAACAAATCAAGAGTTACAGCTGTACTCTGAACTTCACTAAGTAACAATTTAGGTTGGAACTTTTTTAAAAAAGGTTATCAATCATTAATAGAACAGCAAGAATAACTTCTTAACACCATCTCAGACATGTAATAATGCGATACTCTTTTTGTCAAGGATTGCGAGATCATCATATGCCATTCAAATAATTTTCTTCCCCCATCTCAATCTTTTGAGATTACAAATAACTAAATAAGTATTTTATACATTTCCAAAGACAAATGATAAGGATCTAAGTACAGAGAAAGTAACTAAAACGCTTTAACAACTTGAAAAAGTGATAAGATTTGAAGTGGCAACAAAATCACAAGGCACTCTTTAAATAATATATCAATAACAGCTCTGTAGATGCATGTGCAAAATTTTATAACTAGATGATATGGGAACACAGGAAAAAATATAAACTTGGGGCAGGAGAAGTTAAAGAAGGCACCAAGCAGATGGACAGCACAAACGTGTCTCTTTGAAGAATTGGGAAGGGAGGAAGATAACACAATTTCCTAAGGCAACAGGTTGAGGGGGATGCACAGGCATGTTGAGATCGCACATGCTAGAACTCAAAACAGGACGGAAGGAACAGTGGCTGGGGCAAGTTTTCTGTTGTCGGGAATGAGTGGGAGGTGGACAATGAGGCCAGACGGCAAAAGGCCTTTATTGTCAGGTTGGAAGCATTGGGCACCCCAAATAATCAGGGCTCAACTTGTTATAGTAAAATGTGCATATAGTTAGTAGACATAGATAGCAAACATTTTGAAGTAGAAGTGGCAATGATTAAACATCGTCTTTTATTAAACTTTAATTGAATATTTTATGTTACTCAATAACTAATTATTCTTTAAACTTAGGATATTAGGTAAATAAATGGAACACACTCATATATGTATACTCAGATATCTTATGTTATTCATTTAAATGTCAGCTTCATTTCAAAACTTCACTCTTTGAATGGTAACTGATTTATATTTCATGCAGCATAGGCATTTGATGTAACTCTCTTTTCTGGAGAACCAGCACTCTGCTCTTTCTTTCTTTCTCCTCTTTGTTTTCTCTCATTTCTGGCTCAGAGGTTTAGTGGGAAGCTGTTTTGTACAGTTGTGGAGTAAATGCTCAAGATTTTCTGCTTAAGATTCACTTTACCTCTATTAGGCATATTTCAATCATATGACAGAGTATTTTGTAATCCCTGCAAGCCATAATACAATAATCAGAGACTGTATTTTCTCTGATACAGCACTCAAATGAGATATCCATAAATATATAGATAAAAATGTCTAGGAATTTTTTGTGAATGGAGATGTCTAGAGTCCTAAATGAGCATATGGTACTACAAAGCCAAAGAAATATATTAAAACTATGATGTCAAAGTAAGATTATAATATTTAAATATCAGGGTGCTTATTCTAGATTAATCGTTCTAGATTACTGAGGTCAGGTCATGTGAGATATATCAAACTGGTATTCCCTATTGTACGTCTGTAACCACTTTTAGATCTAGAAGTTCTGAAAGCTGTGTTCACAAAGCTGTCAACAGGAATTAAAAACTGGTGCTCATAGATGGAGCATGTGATACATTTTGTCATCTGGGAGAACTCTGAACTTGGGAAAAGGATGAGAGGTTCACACCATGAAATACACACAGCCTGTTACAATATGTTTGTTAACTACTAACATTTAAATTAGTAAATCCCTTAAAAATCTCAAACAAATTAACAGCACAATAAGACTACTCTTTAAACTTAAATGATTCAAATGACGGAGAGTTTTGTCAGATTATGACACGTTTTTTGTTCCCCCCAAAGCATATTTTCTCACTGAATATGTTCTCCTTTCTTTCCTTCCCTTTTCCCATTCCTTCTTATGTTCCAAACTTTGTAAGTCATTTTTTATAGACATTAGAATGTATCTTCTCAAGGAGCTAAGATTGTAAATGACAGATCCATTCCAAGATACATGTATTGAAAAACTTAAAATTTACAAAGTAGCTGAAATGGTATGCCTTACTGTTAGGATTTAGTACTGCCAAAACACAAATACAGAGACACTGTCAACGTTCAATTGCTCATAAAATGCTCATTAGACCCATTTATTTTTGCCTAATATTTTTATTTTCTTATTTATTTTTTGTTAACCTCAATGGAACCAGCAGAAAAACAAAATAAAGTGAAAAATAAAGAAACAAAGAAAGGAAGGAACGAAGGAAGGAAGGAGAGAAAGAAAATGGAATTCACTTAAGTATTACATTCAAATGAGTGAGGTAACAAGAAACAAAGAATCAAACAGAAATACCCGGCAAAACCAAGGAAGTCAGATAGGCAGTTCCTAAGGGATTAGAAGTCAATGGTATTTCTCTATTTTCTCCTAAATTTTATTTCAAGCTATATGATTTTAACTTTAGTGTTCTTTCTCCTATCATTTATAGAACTCTAGATGCCATGTGGTTTTATTTAGTGGAAACAAGCGCAGTTTGAATAAGTACATTGGTCAATTATCTATTGTTGATGTTCAAAATGGAATTCAAAGCATCTCAAGGGTTTGGATGGTAGCAGAATTGCTTTCTATTATTCTAATTCCCTCATGATAGTTTTAACATTTATTTATAACTTTAATAGGTACAAAAAGCATTAATTTAGGAAACTTTTAAAAATATAATTGAATGAAGAAGCCAATACAGAGAGTGGGAAAGAGAAATGTTCTAAATGTAATTAAGAAGAAGGTAAAATAAGACAAAGGTTAAGAAGACACCAGTTTAATATGAACAGCTTTGAAGGTCAAAGTTAGGAGAAAAGCAGAATGTGTATGAAAGAGAAGTAGACTGATCAAATCGCATAATTTACATCTTTTCAAAATTGCTAATTTTTGGAAAGAAACCAACCTTTCTGTATATATGCATGTATCTACACACCTAAACACACTGGCACACACACACACACCACAAAGCCGGGCTCCCAGAGTTAAATTACACTAAAGAGTAATTCTGTGTGTACCCAGTAATTTGACAGGGTTACTTTCACCATTTTTCCAACCTAGGTTGATTTTGGTGCATCAAGAAACTAGAAGTGTTTTACTGTTGCTCAGAGGCTTTAGACATTGTCTCAGTATGGCATAAGGTCACATCGTGACTCAACACTTTTTACACAGAATTAAATGTGACTCAACACTTTTTACACAGAATTAAATGAAATGTAACATCATGGCAGACTGAGCTAATTTAAATGTTCTTCCTTCTGTACCAGCACCTAGAAATATATATGTAATAAATATATAATAATAAATATAATATGTAATAAAATATATTAATAAATAAATATTTACTTATTTATTTATTTATTATTTGAACTTTTGGCCAGGCCTGCCACCCCTGGTATACGGGGCCGGAGCTCTACTCCTTGAGCCACAGGCTCTGCCCACATTTATTTATTTTTTTGAGACAAAGTCTCACTCAGTCACCCGGGGTAGAGTGGCACTACAATTGTGGCATTACAACTCACAGTAACCTCAAACTCTAGGGCTCAATTGCCTCACCCTCCCAAGCAGCTGGGACTACAGGCACCAGACATAATGCTGGGCTGATTTTTCTACTTTTAGTTGAAATGGGGTCTTCCTTTGCTCAGGCTGGTCTCAAACTCCTGAGCTCAGGTGATCCACCAGCCTCGGGCTCCCAGAGTGCAAGCACATAGAAATATTGAATAAAATATAACCAGAAAAATTTTAAAAATACATTGCTGAGAGAGGAAGGGAAAGTTCCAGATAGTAGAAGTCCCCCCACACACCCATAATGAATCTAATTAAAGAGAGGGAAAATAAGTGTGGGTAAGTCAAACAGATCTAAAGAGGTAGGTCCAATATCCATTTAATAGGAATTCCAGAGGGCTAGAACAGATAGGATGGAGGGAGGCAGTAGTCATACCGAAAATGATTAATCATTTTCTAGAGCTGAAGAAACACGTGAACTCCCAGTTGAAGGAGTATGCCAAGATCAAAGCAGTTAAACTAAACCAGTCACTTTTAGAGAAACCATGGTGAAATTCTAGGAAATAAAAGGAAAGGATTTTAAGGAAAAAAATCTTAAAAGCAATTGAAAAGAAAAAGTATGTAATTTATGCTTAAAAACATGAAGAGACTGATAGCAGGTTTCTAATAGGCAATAATAAAGGATAGTTAATAGTTCCAAATGAAAAGAATATTTAATTTACTAATCCTGAATTTCATACCCTGTACAACTGGCATTGAAAAGAACGAAGGATAAAGACATTTTTCAAAGCTGAAAATACATTACCATTTATAGACTTTCACTTAAGAAAATTCTAGAATATGTGCTTTAATAAGAAAATTGAACTCAAAATGAAGGGATAGAATACTCATGTAAGTGGTATTGTGAGAAATTAACCACTCAATTTATGGGTTAATGTAAATGCGTAAACATTGTTAAGGAACAATAACTAACAATAACTAACAATAACTAATGGAATTAGAATACTAAATAATAATAGAAGGATTGCATTGGTAAGCCCTGGCTAGAAAACTGTACATTTGTCACATTCTTTGGGAGGAATAATGATATTGCCCTACTATAAGTCTGTAAAGTATGTAAACATATTAAGGGTAAACATAAAAAGACTAGAAATAAAATATAGACCTTCCAAATCACTGAAAGAGATAAGAGGAGAATTGAGAAACTCATGAATCCATGAGTATAGCCGTAGTTAAGAGCGAACAAGGAAAGATTATATGAATAAAGGTGTGTGCATAAACACATATACATCTATATAAAATAAAGGATAATAAATATAAACAGATTAAAGTTGCCTCTTGAAAGATGGAAATTTCTCAAAACGATTCAAACTAAACCAAATTTGTAGAAGATACACCTTAGCCAAATGACGCAGTGAATTCATTTTAGAGTGAAGAGATGAAAGATAGTTCTATCCGTCTAACTTAAAGAAAGCCAAGAAAGAAATATTCACATGACAAATAAATTTTAAGGAACATGATATTTAACTCCAGTCCTCTTTTCTCATCATAATGAAAACATGGATCATAAGGCAAACTACAGAGAAATACCTGTTATAAGGAAAATTATGCAGACTCCAGATAACGATATCATCACTTAGGTGTCAAGATGGTTTTTCCATCCCCTTTCAGCTGTCATTTGTGATTACTAATCAACTTATAATCACCACAGCGCAAGATTTTAACATGACACTTACCCACAAATTTTTTAGGCATTATGTCAAAGATTTGCAACCTTATAATCTTTTGATATCATGTCACATTTTAATGTGAATGCGCTAATGTAATTCATGAGCCCAGGCCTTAGCACCTCGCTCTTCTCCAGTGTATGTCAGCTGCAGAGCCAGGCTCTAGATTTTTTTTGTGAACTTTGTTCAGATCACTGAAATTGAAAACAAGGGAATGTCTGGGTCAATCAGTCCCCTCTGGTCTAAGTAGATTTATTCTCTTATTTGTCTTTGGGGACTCTTCCTCTCTTTTATTTCAGGGGCCTAGAAAGTTGTAACATTTAGAATTAACCTTTTAAAATACTATATTAGCTGGGGAATTCTAATTTCCCTACAATGTACTTGCCTTTGGGATCAAAAACTAGAAAATCAACTAACATTAACTATAGACCATTAAATTTCAGAGAATGTTTGTCTAGTGGCCTGAGTCCCTGGACGCAAGATCCTGTGAATGGAACTCTCAGTTCTTGGAATGGTGGTAACATTATGGCGGGGAATTGAGACTCTCTGAGTTCCCTTTTCTGCATTTGCTCATTCCAGCCTATGCTCAGACTTGAAACCATGCTCCCCTTAGATAGTTGTGAGAGCCAAGTTTACACATTTATTTCCGGTCTTCAGTGTTGAGGGTAGGATGACCAGATTTCATGCAAATCTCCAGTTTAGCAGGAGAGAAACTGTTATATCTAGATATAGTCTTAAAGGAAATTTCTTCAAAACATGACAGTCCTATGGCTTTTCTCATGCTACCTGACAATAACAGGATTCTAGAATGTATCTTTTTTTCTATGTTTTTTTTTCTTCATTTTTCTTCTTGCGGAGTAGTTTATTTTGAATGTAAGCAAAATTTACGTCTCACTTATCATAACTGGTATAACACAAAGACAATCAAGAGAAGACGGTATTCCTCAGTAGGTCATTTTGTTTGCAGTTAATACAGAATCCACAGCAGAGAGAAAGTGGTAGCCTACAGCTACAACTTCATCCTATCATTTCAGTATGTGCAAAACAATGGTGCTCTTTTCAACTCTTACACCTGCTGATGCTTCTGCTAGAGTTTCAAAGACAACAACAAAAATAATGTTAAACTTGATGCACCAATTTATTTATGTTTTCTTGGGGTATTTTATAGTCTACCTCATAATAAAGTCACCGAATAGATCTATAGAATGGTTCTTGATCACATAGCTTATTTGCTTTTTTAATAACTAAAATACTTCAGTAAATTGCATGCTTTACTTTTGCAATAAACTTCCACAGAAATGTATGCTATAAATTTACATAAGCTGTACTAAATACAGAGCTCTGAAAATAGAATTCTTTTAAGTAAATATGACAGTGAAGCAACTGATGTCCCAATTTACAGACTATCAAAAGATAAAGCATAAATACTTCTTACACTGCCAGAACAAAAAAATAGTCATTATCTAAAAAGCAACAAACAATCTCTTTAGCATCATGCAATATTAAACATTCACACACTTTTTATGCATGCAGGTTACTGAATAAGTGATTCTATAAAGCAGATTTGCCTGTAAAACTAAAAATGAATTGTGTTCCCCATAAACAGCACAGGTGCTGTGGGCTCTAAAGGAAGGTACCAGGTCTTAGGTGTCTCTGAATACTCGGCACCTTGCCTGGCACCTCAAAATGGAAGTAATAAGGCTTCAGACCTGGGTGTGTGGGGCCACGGTGAGAAATGCTGTAATTGTTAGAAGTAGGGTGTTAATGCATATTCTGTGGAGTGACTTGAGAAATCAAAGTTTGCAAATCATAGCACAGCTTAACCTCAGAAGATCTGCCATTATTAGAACATTAGAGGAAAAAAAGGGACTCAGAGATCCATCTAACCCAGTCTTTCACAAATTAGAGTCCCTAGGATATTAATTTTTTATGACATGCTCTAAGGGGGAATAAGACTTTGATAACTGTAGAAAATACTGCGTAAGACACATAGCTTAGCAACCCACATACTCTCACCATTCAGAAAACCCACGGTAAGAGGCAAAAACACAACTCTTTTACACGCCTATCACTAGTGTAGGTTTCTGTAATCCAGAATTTCTCTAATGTATTTATCTTTTATTTTCTTAAAATAAACAAACATCTTGTATAACCAGTGCTTGTGAGATGCCAATTAGAGAAATAGCAAGGAGATTGACTCTCAGCTTCTCAGGCAGAAACTTGAGGCCTAGAACATTACGTTCCTCTAGAGGGATTACAAATTAACTAGCCACTGGCTAAGAAAGTGCTAGAACCTAGGTGCTTATTTGCCTTCAGGGTTCACTCTACTACCTAGCCCACCTCTGCTGGAGGAAGTGTACATGAAGCAGAGATGCAAGGAGTTGCAATCTAATCTGACCCAAAAGATAAATAAAATTAAATTCAGTGAGAGCTTCTAATATTCCAGGTACTTTTCTAAATGTTTTAATTATGTTAATGTAAGTAAAGTCTGACTTTTTAGCATCTAGCACAATAAACCAGAGAAATTAAGGGCCTCAAAATAAATAAACACACTAGGAAATTATTGGGAAAATATAGAAGGTTTTTTTTTTTTAACAAAAGTTAAATGGAGAGGACCTTTTGAAATTTAATGTGTAACATCACAAAAGTTATAATACAATTATTAATATTAAATATGAGGCAACAAAATTTATGAAGATGAAAGATTTCACAAACATATTAAACAGACAAATGGCATTCTATAAGAAATTTCACACAATCAAAAGAAGGTCTCATTTTAATAATGTATAAAATACAATAAACTAATAAAACATGTAATTTATAGAAATGTGCGCAAAAGATATACAAGCAGGCAAATGGCCAACTCATATGCAAAGATATTACTGTGAATTCTAACTTGAAACTATAATCTGTTCCATGATATTAGATCACACAAACTAAGGGATTGATAAATTGCAGGGTATATCAGTGCACAAAGACATGGAAATCTTCATATCTAAAAAAATGTAAATTGTGCATACTTCATGACAGTCAAATCCTACATTATTAATTTATTCTGCAAATATATGAGAATCAGTTGGCAAAGAGGTATAACTATTTATACAGACATATATGTGCATATGTAGATGATTAAGTAGGTGGATCTTATTTCTACTGCAGAATTGTTTCCAATAACAAAACCCCAGAAACAATGGAATGATCACCAAAGAGGAGAAATCAAAATATATTTTGGTACATTAAATCGCCCGCATCCCCCCAGTCCCTATTTATTTGGGAAGGCCACTTTCCTATAAGCACAGTCTTGGCAATGAAACTACGATCAGCTATTCACGTAAAACACACGCTCTACTGAGAATGGAAAGAGTACACGCCGCTTCCTGTGCTGGCCTGAGCTGGTACTACAGGAGGAAACATGCCATCAGGCTCTGAATTCAATGTGTAACATATCACAAGGCTCTGAAGCCAGGGAGGGCCACAAATGCAACAAAAAAGAACGTGTGGGACATCTTCAGACATTGGAGCTGAACAGGAAAATCATTATGTGAGACAAGGTCTGACATAGGATTGGAAAGGGTTTTAAGGAAATGGAATACTACTGGGGGAAATAAGCAAAAACCAGAAATAAATGTGCACTATTATTTATGGATATTTTTAAAAGTGCATTCATGTGTTTGTGTGTGTGTGTCTGTGTGTGAAGTGTGTATGTGTATAGAAAGAAAAAAAGTCACTTACTGGCTAACACTGCTTGTTACAGTGTCCCCATCCCTCCTCCCTGCAATACTGCACTTAGTATAAGAAAATAGTGACTCTGGTGGGGGAGTCAGTCCAGAGGCTATAGTAGGAGACGATACAATCTTAATTTTTAGATACTACCGAAATCTCGGAAGACTGTTCCAGGGACCAATCAGGCTGAAGGATGTCTATTACCTTACATATTCATGGATACATATTTGTGCAGGTATTTAAATAAGCATATGCAAATATCTACCCACTGGTTAACGTTGCTAACTGTTATTATCTGCAGGTAACAAGAGGGGAATGTTACCCTGTCTGTTATTCATTTTCTATAGTAAACATTACTTTTATAATCAAGAAAACATTAATAATTTCTAAAAGAAAGTGAAACCAACAATACTAAACAGGAGCTCTGGGGATTGTTTTTCATATAATCATAGCCATTTTCCACGGATGCGTTTTCTTGATGAACACTGTTTACAAGTGGCAGGGCTTCTCTGAAGTATAAACTATTCATTTTCCACTTACTCATTTCCTCTAAGTGCTCAGTATCATTTCTAAACTAGAGCAAAGCTATTTGTACTTGTTAAATGTGTTTACACTTCAGCTGGAAGTACCTTTGTTTCAGGTGCTTCATCTTAAATTCTCTTTCTTATCTGACAAGAGCCTGTACACATATAGATGGGTGCTGGGCAGCTCATGTTCAAGGTCAAGTCTTTGCAGGCACATCAACATCTCTACCGTGACCATTTCTAGACAATAAAGACACTCATGCTCATTAAGAATTAAATATTCATTTTTCCTCAATAATTTGCAAGATGAACATTACAGACACATTTCAGAACCTGAATAGGTAATCTGGAGAAGTAAAGTTCAAACTTTATAAACCACATCTCATCACAAATGATAGTGAGTGATAAGATGATCATGCATGCTTGATTTAAAATAATCTAAATAATTACAGGTAGATAGATTGATAGACAAAATACTGTGTTTCATTCAGATCTTCTGGTAACTTGTTTTGCTTTAATATTATCAAGGTTGACTGTTTATCTTTAAAGGTTTTTAAATGCAGTATCCAATAACTAATGAGAACAACATTTGTTTTAAATCTTAAGGGAAGTCAGTCCTGAAAGAAGTTGAATGGATATAAAATTCTCATTTTTTCTTTAGACATTTCAATCCACAGCAAGACAGTACCCCCTCCTTCATCTCATGCTCACAAACCCTGGTGAAATAATAACACAAGAGCAATAATTCAATAATTCTCTAAGAATGCTTTCAGAAAATAAGATTTTCAAAACACTGATTCTTACCTAAAAAAAGTTACTGTCATTCATAGGTGTTTCAGCTTTAAAAAAGACAACAATTCATTTTAGTTTACATCAATTGATTTTTCTTCTTTTAAGCTACAATAGCAATCGGGCCTATTTGCTTACTTACAAAACACCATTTACCTGCAGTAATGTAAATATGATCACTTGGAACATAAAACAAGGCTCTTACATATTTACATTTTAGAGCTCAAGCATAGGAAAACTGAGGGTTGCAATGGTATTTTCTGCAAAAGACATTGCCACTTTTCCCTCTATGATTTGATTTATATTGCTGTCATTAATATTCAGAGAACCCAAGTCCAAAGTAAGGGCCCAGTTGAACTTAATTACTTTTATGATTAAAAACTCTCTGAAAATATCCTTTTAATATAACTATTGTCTACACTACACACAGGTGTCAGTGTAATCTGGGTCTATGTTACGGTCTAATTCACAAGAAGACATGGAAGTGAGCACATAAAACAGCAACTCCAATAAAAAAAAAAAGGGGGGCGGCACCTGTGGCTCAAGGGAGTAGGGCGCTGGCCCCATATGCCGGAGGTGGCGGGTTCAAGCCCAGCCCCGGCCAAAAACTCTAAAAAAAAAAAAGGAAAAAAGTAAAAAAATAGTATTTTGACCTAATACTTTTCAACTCCTCTGTTTTTCTTTTTTTAGGAACAATCTTCAGAAGAGCCTCTGGTTAACATATTTCCCAGATATCATTAACTGGAGTCTTCTGGCTTTATAGTTATTTTGCTATTTTTTCCAGCTTATTAATACATTTGCTTATATACATTTATGTGAATAATTTGTCTTCAGTAAGCCTGAAGGAGAAATCAACACTTTTTAAAAACTACACTGGGGCTAGATCTATTAATCAGTGTGTGACATAAAAGAACTGGTCTCCCTGAAATGAGGAAAATCCATACCCCTTATCCAATAATCTGCTTCATTGTTTTCTCTCATTTCTAAGTGCTCTAGAAACACTTGTTGATCATAAAGATGACACAAAATTTCATCAACATTTGCCCAATGATCACAGTACTTTTAAGAACTTTGCCACAAGCGCTCAATATTATCATCCAAAAATGATTGTTTTTCTTTCCTTTAATAGAGGAAGGATCCTGAATTTTTAAAAGGATATTGTTGAAACATTTAGGTAGAAATGGTTCTTCTCCTTTTTAATCTTTGTCATAAAAAAATTCTTTCAGAATCCAATATAAAAGCAAGAGTGACATTTATTTATGCAAATTCCATATCATTCAGTTAGAATCATAATCTTCTCTTCTATTCATTGCTTGATTAGAGCCTCCTGGTTGACATCAGAAACTGTGTGTGTGTGTGTATGTGTGTGTGTGGCACAGAAAATGTTTCTGGAGAAAGATGAGAGAGGAAGAAGCTGAGGTTAGAAAATGAAGATAAGTAAATAACTCTTAGGAAGATGAAATAAAATACAGCATAGTTAGCTGTGAGTACCCTCTGCATGAGTACTTTAGATTGAAATTAGAGCTCATCCATCAGAGAACATGGCAGGAAATGACCTAAAACTATCCTTTCTGGGTAGAGAGATGAGAATTGTTGTCCATGCTGTCTCTGTTGCTAGCATCTACTGAACGGAGCCTAAGGTAGCCAATTATGCCTAATTGTGATAAATTATGTGCTTTATATTCATTCTAATGGAGAACTACTGCTTAGCAGGTAATAACCACAAACCACTAAACTAATTGTGGTTAAAACTTCAGGTTAGAGGTAGAATGACCTTAGATGTGAGAGGGGATTGTTTCATCTATGATGCCACTAAATTGCATCCCAATTTACATACACAATTAATTTTGTGACAATGTATGAAATTATTAACATTGATATGGCTAACTAGGCCTGTCCTTTCAGCATTCTTACAGTTTTTAATCTTAGCAGAGCCTTTTTTGCATGAACTAAAGAACATAATATTCTAAATTTTAAGGTGTTTTTGAGTTGTTCTCTAGTTCAGTCATCGACACTCCAGTGCAGTTATCCTAAACTAACTTTCTTCAGAAGGTTCAGACCTTCATTTTAGTAGCCCCCAAATGAATTTCATTGTACAGTCCTGTCAATAAAAAGGTTCCATGTCTGTTTTTGATATTTAAAAATTTTACATATTTATTCATAAATTATAGCCATGGGTAACTATACTAATATTATAATGATCATCAAAATATATGAAAATAGAAAAGTGGATAAAATAAGCCCCAATAGGAGTTTTGATTTTTTTTTACTCCATCTCAGTGGACCAATGTCTTGCACACCCATGGGAGAGGCTCACCCCAGTTTGCAGAACGGTGCTCTGGTCAAGAAACTGATGGTTGAAAAAGGAGCAATTCATCACACATGACTTCTTTTATTTCAATAGAATTTCAGATGTATAAAATTGAGTGTGAGAAGAGATTTTAACAATTCTTCCAGAACATCGCTTTATCACAGCAATGACAGATGAAAATTCAGTACTAGAGATCCATCTCTCCTTGACGTATTGCTCTTGTTGATACCACTGGTAGGACAGTCATCATAATACTGATCTGTGTCCATTTGAGAATTCTAGATTTGTACCATAAGCTGTTCATTCTTTTCCATGGTAGGTTTTGACATATTTGAAGAAATTTATCTAATTTTCCATTTTACTGATACTATCTCTAAATTAAACACGTTCACTTGCTTCAACTACTCATCTATTTTCTAACCATAATTGCTTTCCCTCTGCTTTCTAGAAGCACCACCAGCTTGTGAGTAACTACTTGAAAATGGGAAACCAAGAAATACAAACAATACTCCAGACAGGGTCTGCCCACTCCTTCAAAATTAGAATGAGTATCACTGCACCGATCAATCACCTGATTTATATAGCTAAAGGAAATAAATAATTCTTCTATGGAAATATAATTGTTTAACTTAGTGAATTTTAAAGGCGAGGAGACAATCCATTACATCATAATGCTGCATTTGAAACATCTGCTGTGGTATGTTATTAAAAAAAAAAAGAAAGAAAGAAAAAGAAAAAGAAAAAAACATTGCCAGGAACAAAAATCCATGGGTCTAAAATAAAATGAAAAAAATAAATATGAATTCACTAGAGCCCTTCAGATAATGTGGCTGGCTTTTATTTCAATGAATATAGATAAGTGATTTCTTGTGGAGAAGCCTAGAATAATCATGATAAAATCACTTTACAGATAGTGTGCTGGGCTAAAAGGTTCCGTTATTTTAACTGATTCTTTCCATTTCTGGTTTCACTGATGCATGTTTTAGTCTTTATTTTTTATTGTACCCCTGCATAGCTGGGTTAAATAGTCTTTATGCATTATCACTAAATTCTACATTATCTTCCTAGGTGGCAGATTTACAAACCTTAAGCAATTTGAATCACATATGTTTAAAATTTTAAACTACAGAGAGGTAAGCAAATGGTAGAATTCAAGTAAAAAAGAAGATTAAGGAAAGTTATTCCTTGAGTAGATAAAAGTTATTGGAGTCAAAATGAAATTAGAATTCAACATTGTACAAAAAGGTTCAATTATCTTAGCCAATTGATAATGTCGTATCTCTACTATATTTAAATGCTTGGTCAATCTCAGAAACAATTAATATTCTTATCAAGATATATAGACTCTATTAAATAGAAGTGTCTCTTCCTTTGTTTTCTATTATAAAGAATGTATTTTTGGTCCAAAAAATCCATCATTCTTACAAAATTGAAAGTTAAAATTATAACTATAGACTTATATTAATAAAAATTTCTTGTTATATGGCAGTATTGATGTGAATTATTAATGTTCAGAATAAAATCTTTAATCATAAACACTTGAATATCAAAAATCTATCACTATCAGCTTGGTGCCCGTAGCTCAGTGAGTAGGGCACCGGCCACATACACCAAGGCCTGTGGTTTGAGCCCAACTCAGGCCTGCTAAACAACAATGACAACTGCAACCAAAAAATAGCATTGTGGCGGGCACCTGTAGTCCCAGCTACTTGGGAAGCTGAGGCAAGAGAATCACTTAAGCTCAAGATTTTGATGATGTGTGACAACATGGTACTCTACCAAGGATGACATAATGAGACTCTGTCTCAAAACAAACAAAAAAAAAAAAAGAAAGAAAGAAAGAAAGAAAGAAAATTATCACTCTCACCTGCACATACAAGAAGGAAGTTTCCAGATTAAAATTAGCAAAGTTTTGAGTGTTAAAAATGCCCTACTTTTAGCACTTAGAAAACATATGAAAATATTTATACACAGACATACAAATTATAAAGTTTTCCCTGTGAAATAAAAAAGATTAGGTCAGGAATTGATTCCATTAGTAACTGTAGCCTTCCAAATGGTCAGTTCAGTGGATCATATAAACTAAAATGTCATATTTTGTGATGTGTGATAATGGGGATAAAAAAGAAAGGAATAAAACAATTTAAATTGACTATAGAGGTTTGGCACCCATAGCACAGTGGTTATGGCACCAGCCACATACACCAGAGGTGGCAGGTTTGAACCAGGCCTGGGCCAGCCAAATAACTGCAACAAAAAAATAACCAGGCGTCATGGTGGGTGCCTGTAGTCCCAGCTACTTGGGAGGCTGAGGCAAGAGAATTGCTTAAGCCCAAGAGTTTGAGGTTGCTGTGAGCTATGAGCCATAGCACTCTACCGAGGGCAACAAGGTGAGACTGTCTCAAAAATAAATAAATAAATAAAATTGACTATGTAGTAGCTTATATTGGAAAATGCCTTTATTTTCTTCTCATTTAAAGAAGTAAATCTTTTTATTTTATTTTATTTTTTTAAGTTTTTGGCCAGGGCTGGATTTGAACCTACCACCTTCGGTATATGGGGCTGGCGCCCTACTCATTTGAGCCACAGGCTCTGCCCCTGTATATCTTTTCAGTTACAATAACAAAATTCAAAACTAGCATTGCAAGCTAAAGATTAATTCTGGAATTTATTGACTGCATCCAGTGAAAATCAAATTTATTCAATTTAAATTACTTCATTCTTTGGCTGTTCTGGATAAAAAACAAAAGCCAAAAAAAAAACAAACAAACAAAAAAAAAAAACAAATAAAACAATCTAACCAAAAACTAAGACCTACATGGTCCATCTGGCCTTTGTGGAAAATTTATAGTGCAAACCTAATTAACACTTCTTAATAAGATCTACAGTGCCATATAGTTTATCATCTACTGGTAAGTAGTCTAAACTGTCATGACTATGCCAACAGTTATTTTAGTTATATTATATTAAATGTCTTCATTAAAATGCCACAATGATTCGCAAGTTCAAATCTGATGTGTGAGTGTATATGTGTATATGTATGTAAAGTTTTCTTTAAATGGAAGGATGAAATGCACACGAGGTATACACATAAATAGTGTTGTCCGAGCCCCCAACTATTTAATGTTCCTTGGTGCTTATTTGTGTGTACCCTTAGCCCAACTTGGAAGATGACCTGTTGATGTCCCCTCAATCTGTAAGTTTGTCTATTTTTAGTTGTTCAAGAATAGCATGTAGATCTTTATTGCTTCTGTTTATCAATAGCATTAGATGGTTACCCCTGAAAGGGATCCTGGGCCAGGCTGGCGCACAGTATTCATTTCTAAGGATGTCTCCTGACACCTGCTTAGATATTGCTCTATGCCTCAAATCGTTCTTTCCCCAAATGCAGCCATTGCAAAAACCCAAAAGTACTGATGTCAGATTAAATGATATTTTATGAAAAATATTAAAAGCACACCAGAGGTAGAGTATAGAATGCAAATTATCACAAAAATGGAGTCAGATACTTCTGATATTAAAACTAGGTCTCTTATCTGAATTCCTATGAGATATTTAGCAGGCCTAACCTAAATGTAAAAATATTAATTGAGAGAATTCCCTAAATGTGGGTGAGGCTGCTTTTGAAAATAATGGAGCATAGTCATTAAGGTGGCCTTATGTATCTATTGTCACTTAGTAAAGGTGTTATTTAATTAATAATTAATTCCCTTCAAACTTGTTTATGTACATATAAGGAGGAGGCTTCAACAGGTTTGAGTTTGGGCATTCAACAGTAATTAATCTTTATAGAGGCCAATTATCTTTCTGCATAAGTTATCCAAGCAGGTAAGGACAGAGATGGATATTTTAAGTTCTATCTACTCTACATAGGGATGATTAGCAGGCATTTGTTTTTATAAAAACAAAAATTAACCTGAAATTAGAATCTACAGCTAGGACCTTCATTCCTGCTCCCAGAGCCAGGAGAGCCAGTAGAAACTAATGATTCATGACACATTAAAAACATCCCAGTACAGCAAATGTGTAGCTTCCTATCCATCAAGCTCAATATTTCCTGACCCTACTCTCTGGAAGTATCACCAAATCCCACACTAGGCTCACAGGGAGGTTGAATTTATCAGCTAGCCAGATAAGGGACAGCAGTGTCTCTGTGGTAGCCAGCCCTCCTGAACATGGATTCTAGGGGCTAGATACAGAGCAAGGAGGGGGAAACTCCCACCAAAGAAAGGAAAGGGCATTTCTTGTTTGGTTATGAAAGGGAATTGATGAATATTTCTTGGTCTTAGTAGTTACTATTTGAAAGTAAATTCACTCGGGTGGATGTTAAAGTAGCCTAGTTTTCAGTCCAGTCTGAAGATAAGTTTGTTTAAAGAATCAAATAGGCTTAGGGCTGTGCCAGGATCAAACCCCATGCTCACAAATGAAATGCAAACAGATTTACTTTACCACCACTAATCATAGACTTAATGGAACATATGTCTATGAGTTATTAGAGATCATTTATCCCAAAACCTCATTTTACCTATAAAGCAACTGAACCCTAAGGTATAAAGTGATAGTGTAGTTCCATTCATTTGACAAAAGGCAGAACCTGAACTCAGACCAGGCGTTCTGACAAGTCCACCGTGTGCAGCATTGCAGTGGAAACTGAAAGTCCATTCATGACCTAGAGAATCTGAAGTGACCATCCTTAATGTACTATATCACTTCACATAAATGACAGAATTACTGTAGTGCAAAGGGCAAACTAAAGACCTGGAGAGGTGCTGGTACTTCACAGAGAAATATGGAAACAGAGGATGTATGTAATCTAAGTCTATGCCACAGGGTGAGGAATGGAGAGAATGAGTGTCATCTATACCTCCGCAAACTCACCAGCATCTAACAACCGTCAGCCCTGGAGAAGCTTCCCCAGTTACTATGCCCTGCGGAAATGGGATGCAATTAAGCAGAAGTCAGGATAAAATGACTGCAGGATCGCAGAATGCTTGAAGAGTTGAAGGCAATTAAGATTCTATGAACTATTCTTGTGTCATCTCCGTGATACCAAAGTGCCATTCAATCACTGTATTTTATGTCTTCTGCATAATGAAAACACCTGCAACTCCATAGGTCCTGATTTAACTTGCAAGGAGAGTTCTTCTTTGCTGTGACCGGAATTTTATTTTCTATAATAGGTCATTTCCCTTCAGTTTCATAATAGCCAACCTGGATCCATCACAAGAAAAACTGGTATCAGGTACTTTCATTCTTCTTTCATGAAAGCATCAAGCAAAATTCAAATTGGAACCTTTAAACATTAAGCTTTATTCAATTAGCATTAATATAGATATTAATGCTAATAGTTACTGAGTAGTTACCATCTACTAGGCAGCAGGGTTTTAGTAGCCCTGAAGAGTTCAAGGTGTGGTGGGCAGGATGTACATGCCAGTAAATATTAAAACATTACAATGGAGCTATTCTCAGCAGAGTCCTATGCAACACTGATAAGAGTCACCCCAAAGGAAATACTTTAAACATGTGCCACCATGTGGTCCAAAGTGAAGGGCATTTTAGAAAGAGGAAACTTTAGTGGAAATGGCAAATCATCTCAGACAAAAGACTGAGTAAGGTGTGGCAAGTGGAAGGAGTTAAAAGTCTTCTGGGGTATCTCAACTTTGGCACTACTGACATTTTAGACCTCAGTATTTATTTATTCATTTATTTTTGACTCTGTCTCACTTTCTTGTCCCTGGTAGAATGCCATAGCATCATATCATAGCTCACAGCAACCTCAACTCTTAGGCTTAAGAGTTTTTTTTTTTTTTTTAGAGATAGGGTCTTGATCTTGCTCAAGCTGGTCTCATACTTTGTGAGCTCAAGCAATCTACCCACCTTGGCCTCCCAGAGTGCTCGGACTGCAGGCATGAGCCTCTGTGCCCTGTCTTTAATCTGATATTTTTATTATTAAAGCTCTCCTGTACATTGCAGAATGTTTATCAACATCCTTGCTTTTCACCCACCAGTTACCATTATCACATCTCCCCATTCCCAGATATGTGTCAATAAAAATGCCTCTGGACCTTGCCAAATGTCCCTCTGACAATAGAATCACTCCTGGTTGAAAAATCACTGAACAATTGGTGGAAATTAGATGATCCAAGGCCAAATTAGGTGATGCAAAGGAGTTTACATATTATAATATACATCATAATGAGATGCCAAGATATCATAAAGACCCCATTGCCTGTAGAATACAAGTACTAATATATACAACCAGACATTTTATAAAATGTTATAGAACTTGTATACTTAGCCCATTTCAAAGGGGATCTAAATTTCTAACCTAGCACCAACCAGTAGAAATAGTTCTAATCGCTGAAAGAATGTTTCTCATATATATACCATTCTTATAGAAGCAACATGGAGAAAAAAAAAAAATGACCAAGTGTTTTCTTTCAAGACAATAGGAGTAAAATAACAAACAAGACGAAGGTCCTGCCACACCTCAGTGAGCAGCAACCTGGTAGAATAAGATACCGTAGAGCAAGACCAGTGCCCTGCAGTTTTTCCACAATTGTGCATGCAGTTACTTTGTGCAAAGGGTTTTAACCCCTCATTGTGAATGCACATAAAATTGAATGAAAATGACCTCTTTGTGTGTTAATTTTAATGCTTGTTTAAAAAAATAATAAATTTCCCAATACAGATAGGAAGAATTAGCCAAATGAATGACATTCTGGCACTCTCACATATGTCTTTTGCAAAGGCAGCAAAGAGGTCACCAAACAGCCTTTGATGGAGGGCCAAGCCTGGGCAACAGCCCCTGAATTTTGTTTTGATTTTTGTGGTTTATCTTCTCTCTCTCTGTCTCTCTGTGTCTCTTTTTCAAATGTCCCAACTCTTGGCAATTAAAATTATTTTTCAGTCAATGTTTCCTTCATTATTTATTAAATCCTTGTTGCTATGGCAAAATATTATAGGTGTTAATCGAAGCAGAGTGATGTTACCTTAGATTCCAAAACTGGATATAATAGTTGAATGATAACTGTGAGAAAAATTGTTTTAATACTGAAACATTGGAGGAGTCTTATTGATTCTTTTGAAAACTTTTTCTTCCAGAGGGGATCAAATGTTAAGTGACCTGAGATATAAAATATAAAATATAATTCCTTTTTGGGTAATACTCTAGAATGTCAATCCTTAAGAAATAGGGAAATTTAAAGTTTTTATTTCATGAGGTGATGGAAGAAAAGTATTTTTTAACTAAGTTAATTTTATAATTAAAGTAATATATGGACACTCAAAGAGAAAAGGGGAAAAACCAAGAAGGAAATCTCATTCTTTCCCTCCAGATCTTAATTCCTTTCCATAAGAATTATTTACAATTTTGTACGTGTCCTTCCAGAAGGTTTTATGCTGACAGAAGGGATCATTTTATGTAGGGCTGTTGTCCAGCTTGGTTTTTTATTTAAAGACATATATATTGCACAGTTTTTCATGGGAGAATTCATATTTACTGCTTCACGCATATTTGGTTTAGAATAAACCTCTTTAAATTATTTTATAGAGCTTAGGGTTCTTTCATTAACAATTCTTAAGCAGTTTTATAAAAAATATCTAGAGGATTTATTCCTAATGCAAAATTTCTTAAAATTCAATTTCTTCAACTTCCAAAAATATCTTTGAATTGACTGTTCCTCTTGATGAGAAATTATTTCCTCTTATCTGTTTTTGAGTTTGGAATTCTATTTGGACACAAAAAAGATTAGAAGACAGAAATTCATGATCGTGCATTTAATATGCTATCATGTTATGTAATATAAATATGCACATAGAAAATAAAAGCCTAATTCAACAACATCAGGGTTTTTTTGTTATTGTTCTTGTTAAGTATTTGGCTTTGTTTTTTGTTTGTTTTTTATTTATGTTTTTAATTTTTTATTAAATCATAACTGTAAACATTTATGGGGTATAATGTGATAATTTGATATACAGTGTGGAATGCTTAAATAAAACTGATTAACATAACCATCACTTCACTTACTTACTTTTTTGTGGTAAGACATTTATAATTTACTCTTAGTTGTTCTGAAATGTACTCCTGAATTGTGCACATTAGACGAGATCCCAACAAATGGCCTCTCCCCTCCCACCAATTGCTCTCTCCCCTCCGCTTTCCCTCCTCTCTCGTCTTTCTTGCTGGACTATATTTGTGTTTTATCATTCATATGAATGTGTAAGTGATTATATATTGGTTTCCTAACAGTATTGAGCACATTAGATACTTTTTCCCCATCATTAAGTATCTACCCAGATAAACAAAAATCAATTTACAATAAAGGCATTTGCACCAGAATGTTTATTATAGTCTAATTCATAATTGCCAAGTCAATGCCCATCAATTCATGAATGGATTAACAAATTGTGGTATATGCATAACATGGAATACTACTCAGCCATAAAAAAGAAGACTTTACATCTTTTATGTCTACCTGGGTGGAGCTGGAACATATTCTTCTTAGTAAGAAGCCAGCCTAATCAAATCATCATATTATATCCTGTAAACATATATAGTTATGATTTAGTAAAAATTACATTTAAAAAGTATATAAATAAAAGAAAAAAATATATATATATAAAAATCAGCAACACTTCTCTGCTCCACTGACCCTCCCTCACTCTCAGGAGGAAGGCATCTGGTTGCTTTCAGCTTGAACTTCAGCTGAATCTGTGGCCAAACTCCTCTGTGGTCTTTCTGTTAAGCTGTGTGACCTTCTCAAAGCATGATGGTGGGTCCAAAGAGAAGTGTCCGAAAAGCAAGAGAGAGGCAACATGAACTGTGTTACCTTTTCTAACCTAACTTTGTAAGTCACATAATTTCATTCTTATCACAGGTATTCGTTAAAAGCAAATGATTAAAGCTATAACATATTTAAGAAAAGCATTTTAGACTCCACTTTTTGGTGGAGGAGTGTTAAATAATGTTTAGATACATTTTAAACTGCCACATTCATCATGATTGGAACTAACATATACTCTGATACAGAAACTCAGCTTCAGCAAAGTCTGAGGACTTATAATTCTTAATTCATTGAGACAGGATTCTATATAAGGTCCTGTGGGAAAAACAAACCCACTTTAGGGAAAAGAAGAGGTGGAAGAGGATCTAGACCATGAGATTCCTGGGCTCTGTCATATGCTAACCATCAGAAGCTTCCAGCTCTACAGAATGAATTAATAGCCTGCTAAAGGCACAGTGGTCTAAGTTTGATGTTAGAGGATACCCTGAAAGGAAGACCATGTATACATTAAATCAATTACTAGGCTATGGTGCTGTGTGTTCTCATTAGGTAGAATACATGGTCTGGAAATGAAGGATTTGAGTAGGAATGCATCTCCTTACCATCAATTCCAGGGATCTATTTTGGGAATTTGTGCTACCCATCTTCATAATTATGAATACTACAGATTTGCAGGTCTTGATTCTAATAGAGGATTATTTCTACCAAAGGATGAGTAAGTATCCCATTAAATCTCAAAATCTAGGTGTTGCCCACGAACTTAGCATCCTTTGTTCTTAGAGACTACCAAAAAAGAAAGCAGTCTGCATCCTGGAAGGGCTAAATGACACTGACCACTGGAAGATCATTGATACCACATAAGAGATCAAGGAATAACATGTTTGGATACCTGGTGATCCACTGGCACATTTCTTGGTATTTCCTTGTCTGATTTTGATGGTAAGTAGAAAGCGTAGCAGACATGGCCATAGGAAAGATGGTAACTAGATGTTCAGACTCCTAAGGTAGGAAAATCTGAGACACATCCTCTGGCAAGCGACCTAGACTTTTAGAGGTACTAGGGTAGGGCAAATGAAATTCAGGACTACTGGTGAAAGCATTAATAATGGCCTTGAGTCCAACCACAGCAAAGAGGTGTAAGTTTATCCCATTAAACTCTTCCTCCTGCATGTTTTTTCTCCCAAAATGAGGACTGATAGAATCCCAGGGCAGTTCTCCCTTAACTTATTATAAGTGTAGAAAGTTGTAATGGACTATTGCTGTTGCTGTGGTGTGCCACCAAGATTGACCAAACTCACCCCAGGGCTGACACTCAATCCTCCAGGCACTTGGTTAGCTAGTGCAGAGATAAAACAGAGATTAAAAGGTCAAGGCTTCTTATCCAATTCAGCATATGGCTAAACAGGTATTCTAGCCCAGGTTATCTGTAGGATTGTCTGAGGTCTTTATTGTGACGCAGTTCAGTTTTGTCCTCCACCCCAAACTGCTTTTTGTGAACCCATCAAGGTGATTCTGAGAGCAGACTCCAGTAAATATTCTGCACACAAATCTTCCTCAGAGCACGCTCCTGGGGAGCCCTGCCAGACAGGAGTAGAGAGAGCAAGAAAGCAGAACCACAGACAGAGCATAGAGGACCTGAAGAAATGCCAAACCATTTCATCATTTGCAAGATGCACATTCTTTTTAAAAAAACTTTTATATCTCTAAAGTCAGAATTCAGTTTATAATCCATGTGATAAACCAGCAGTGTATTACAGTTTAATTGGCAATGATGGTTGTTCTTTCGTTATACTATATAACTTAATGGTTTGTATTACATCTGAAGCACAGATTTGATTTAAGAAAACACACAAAAACAAATCAAAAGTAAGAAAGGGTTAGCATGAAGACTTTCTGGACGTTGGAGGAATTTTAGAAGGCTTAGAATTGATCCTAAGAATAATGGGAAGGTATTTAAGAGGAAAAACCTGACATTATGAGATTTGTTTCTGAAAAGTACCTTAGGTCTATTGTGTAAAGAAATAATGATAAAGAATATAAGCTCCTGGGTAGGCCCAGTACAGATGTCTGTGAAAAAAATAGATGAGAATAGTTATTGGAGAGAGAGACAAGTAGATGGATAGATTTGAGAGATACTGAGCAGGTGAAAAATTAGCACTTAGATTTCGAATCAACGTGTGGAATACAAAGTAACTTGGGGATTGTCTGTTAAGGCTTTAACTTTGGAGGTGGCATTAGACATTTGAAAAGACACGTCTAGTAATATGTTTTATGTGTACATGTAATTCTAAGGCTCAGAGAAGAAGTGCGTTTGAGATGCAGTTTTGGGAATCAACTGAGTAGACTAGTAAGTGGTAACTGAAGTTCCAAACATGAACGCTTTCTACACATAGAATGGTGTGGGGAAAAAAAGGGCTAGAAGCAAGCTTTTATCAACTCCAGGAAT
Source organism: Otolemur garnettii (assembly GCF_000181295.1). NCBI lineage: Eukaryota > Metazoa > Chordata > Mammalia > Primates > Galagidae > Otolemur > Otolemur garnettii. Next base: position 19,428,040 of record NW_003852397.1, on the reverse strand, counting down.
TAGCAGCTGTGTAATAAAAATACATTTAATAAGGAGACATTCAAGAAGCATTCCCAGAGGGAAAACAAATGGCGGTTGTGTCCCAGCAGACAAGAAAACACAAGGCTTCAAGGAGGAGGGTGTTGGTATTGGTGTTGAATGCTGCTGACACAGCAGGAAAGACGGGGACTGAGGAATCATTATTTAGTGAGTGACAGGGATGTCACTTGGTAATACCATCAAGGGAAAGGGCTGGATGCTGCGTGAGAGCAAATGTGAGGAGACGTCCACAAATTCAGCTGTGAAAGGTGGGACGTGAAGGATGACAGCAAATGACAGTGAGAGCTCTGTGCTTTATACGGTGAGTCACGATTTCTTTTCTCTTTCTTTCTCTCTGTCTCCATCTCTCAGGAGAATTAAACACATTTAAGAGTCTATGGAGGAACCAGAGTTTCTCAAATAGAAATAATTGATCATGGAAGGATCCTGAATTATCTGCAGTGACTTTTTTTCTTTCACAAGCTAGAAAATGGCAATGATACGAAGTCTGTTCTCTCTTTTCCAAAACTGAGTGGGCCAATACTGACAAGGCAAAGCATTTGGGGGGAGGGGGAAAACACACTACAAGCAGAAAAAAATAAATGGTGGAAATTTTCAAACAATTATTACTGCTTGATGCTGATTATCAAGCTCAATTTTGGTTTCATTTCTAAGACTTCAAATTATGTCTAAGACTTCAAGTTATTTTAGAATAATGATGGAAACAATGACAGGTTACATGTTCCGACAGCCACTCGGTGGGTCGCCACATCTGGAGCCCATGGCCAAACACCCTCCTTAAATCTGATGACAATGGGCCTTCTTGCCACATCCACATGCCCCTATATTTCCACAGCTGAAGACCTGCCAGTTAAAATTACACAAATTACTGACAACATCAGAATTCTCCATGGGGCCATTAGCTACGGTTAAGAAAGAAGACTTAATAGATCAGCAAGTAATCCCTATAATTCAGCCATCTTATTTCATACATTGGGCAAATTCTTACTAAATATCCAAAACCTGCTCAAGCCTCTGCAGACTAGGACACTTTCCTAAACCTCACTTTCAACTCTGGAGGAAAGCACACACCTTAACCCACAGGTCTTCACCCAAGATGGAAAATTTCTATTTCAAGTTTCTAGGATGAGACTATGAACTCTAGGAGAAAGAATTCTTTGTTTTTTTTCTTTTGTGTTTGACACAGGGTTTCAGTCTGTTCCCCGGCTGTGGTGCAGTGGTGTGAGCTTAGCTCACTAGAACCTTGAACTCCTGGTATCAAGCAGTCCACCTATGTCAGCCTCATGAGAGGCTAGGACATTTTAAATTAAACATATTTATGCATTTAGCCACCATGCCTGGCTACATTTTTTATCAGTTGCAGAGATACAGTCTTACCCAGTTGCCCAGGCCAGTCTCCAGCTTTTGGCCTCAAGCAATCCTCCCACCTCAGCCTCCCAAAGTGCTGGAATTACAGGCATGAGCCATGGTGCAGGTCAGGAAGAAGAGCTAGTTCATCTTCACAGCACCTGACTTTTGCTCCATATTAGTAAAGGACATAAGAAAGAAGAAGGAGAAAGAAGAAAAGAAGAGGAAAAGAAGAAAAAAAGAAATAGGAAAAGTGAGGATGGAAAAAATTAAGAGAGTGAAGGAGGAAGGAGAAAAGGAAAGGAAAGGGGAAAGGAACAAAAGAAAGACTTAAAAGCAATAAAGTAGCAACACAGAACAGAATGGTTTCCAATCAAATGACTGGCAAAACGAAAACTTATAAAACTGATGAATATCCTAAACTCAACGGCAAAAATTTGTTCATTCCACAAACATTCACTGAGTACCTGTCCTCAACCAGGCATGGGGTCACTTCAGGGTATTTCATAAACAGAACAGAACTCCCTATTTTGAATTTCACCTTCTAGAATACATAATCTCCACCTTAGAGTATGTAGTTATATAGTGTGCTGTAAGATGTTAAAGGGTACGGAAAAAAAATCGAATGAAGTCACCTGGATTGGGAGTGCAGGGGTTGGGGGAGGCTACAATTTTAAAATGGGTGGTTATGGCAAGAGTCACTAAAAACACCTTTGACTTAGATAGTCATGCATACGTCCCAGAGGAAAGGTATTCCAATGAGAGGGAATAATAGTGGAAAGCCCTGAGACAGGTGAGCCTAGGGTGTTAGAGACTAGGGTGGCTGAAAGTAGAATAAGAAGTGTGAGAAAGGTGATGAGATGGGGCGGCTGCAGGAGACCCTGACAGCTATTACAGAATTACCAGCAGGAGAGCAAAACCTTTTGAAGGTGTTCGGCAGGGAAGTGACATGATCTGGTTTTTGCTTTAAAGGATCATTCTGGATTCTGCATGAAAAATTGAGGCTGGAGATCAGTGAGAGGCCAGACAAGAGATAATGTGGGCCTGGGCCCAGGTGGCACTAGTTGGGGTGAGAAAAGTGGGGGGATTCTGGATATACCTTGAGGGTAGAGAAAAGGGGATTTGCTGTGGGTTTGGAGTGGCCAGTGTGAGAGGAAGGTGCCAAGAGAAATCTCATTCCCACTGAATTCCATTTCTGGGTATGAAACGTCTATTCAGCACTGCTTCTGTGCTCGAAAAGTATTCATATATTTATGTAAATGGACACAATCTCAGAATCCTTTGAATTCTCATCTATTAAGTATCAATTAGATCGATACTAAATTTCATGAATAAAAACCTACAGTGTCTTCTGATGTTGCAATGATAGAAAAATAAGCATTTATAAATTTCGAAGGCCAGCTTACTGGGAAAAGTTCTCATTTCTGTTGTTTCTTACTTGGGGTTTAGAGGAAGCAGCTGATCAAGGCATCTGAACACGTGAGAAGAAACAACTGATGCTACAGAAGGTCTTTAGTTTTTTGCTATCTTTAATGAAGGAAATTTTGTCATCAAATGAAAGTATACAGGTTACAAGTCCATACAACACTCGGCATGGCATTTCTGTCAGTGTACCACACAGACACAGTTCAGACAGAAAATACCATAGTTGATAAAACAGAAAGACAAAACTACATGGATTCAAAATAAAAAATCACCTGGTTTATTGCATATCATTGAAAACTCAATATTGTAGTCAGCTTAACTGTAGAAAGTGATTAAACAGGTATTTCTTCCATAGAGCACTTTCCATTGGAGATTTTTAATTTAAAAATTATGAAGAAACTACTTATATTTAACCTAGTGCTTTCATTTAGAATTTTTATTTCTGAAGACTAGATATCTAAGAACCAAATAATACTAGATCTCTCAGGGGTAAAGAATGTTAGGCTTTGGGTGGTGCCTATGGCCCAGTGGGTAAGGCGCTGGCCCCATATACTGAGGGTGGCGGGTTCAAACCCAGCCCTGGCCAAACTGCAACAACAAAAAACAGCCTGCCCTTGTGGCAGGTGCCTGCAGTCCCAGCTACTTGGGAGGCTGAGGCTAGAGAATCACCTAAGCCTAGGAGTTGGAGGTTGCTGTGAGCTGTGTGATGCCACGGCACTCTTCCCAGGGCAATATAGTGAGACTCTGTCTCTATTAAAAAAAAGAATGTTAGCCTTTAACACTTTTATAATATAAAAGATTTGTTAAGTCTATGAAATAAGCATTTGAGAAAAAGAGAACACTTTGTTACTCTTTTGATCTCAGTGATGTAAGTTGTACGTTCACAAGTTCATAAAGAATATCCAAGAAAGACTCCCACTGTGCCTCTGTTTCCTCTCTCACATCTCCCAATATTGACCTGGGCTCTGGAGCCAAACCACCTGGGTTCAAATCCTGGCTCTGCCACTTACTGTCTGTGAGACCGGGAAGCCCATTTAAAGTCTCTGTGTCTCCGTTTCCTGGTGGGGTTAATAAATTACAACATCATTTGATTGTCGTGCACATTAAAAGGTTTAATACATACATGGTTTACACCAAAAGTTCTGAGACAGACTGTGTCCTGGTGCCTCATCTTACTTCCAAGAAACACAGCGGACAGAGTCCTTTCCGATTCCCCCGTGCAGGTTTCAACCTGCTCAGCTTACTGGTGTTGCTGGGAGGGCTTCATTTGTGTCTGTCCATGCAGATTCTACCTTTCTTGATTTTTGTGTATCTCAAAACTTTCGTAATGAGCCAAGTGTAAAGCATTTATAACCACGTTTGATGCCCAGTAAACGCCCTTTAAACATTAGCTATGATGGTTATCCAGAATACTCACCAACAGAATCTGCTTCCTCTTTAATAAAACCTTATTAAGTTTAGGTGACTTCCTGGGGCCAGAAAGGGAACTCGGAAGGCTTCTGCTCTAGACCAAGTTAATGATCTACCACGACCTCTGTGGTCTGCCCTGTGACTTTCATTTGATTTCTCAAACACGCTAATCAGTTCTCACTGCACTCACTATTTCCTTCTCCGGGAATGCCCTCCGGGAGATGTATGGACGCCATATTCCTTCTGGTCATTCTGATTTCACTTTAAGAGTCATCGCCTCAGAGAAACATCCTTAACTCTCAAACTAAAATCAATACTCACCCTCTCTTTTACCGCCTTCTGATTTTTTTTCTTAAAATACTTATGACTGTTCAAAATTCTTCATGATAATTTATTTTTATTTTTGTCTCTCTTGATTAACTCGTAAGTAACTCCATTCATAGTAGCAAGAACAGTGCCTGCATGCAGTCTTTGCTGAATAAATATTTGCTGGATGAGCGAACAAACAAGGTAAAACTCAACATTTTTATTCCCTTAGCCTGAAAGTGTCTATCCCACCTCGGCATTCTAAATTCCACAAGCTATCTCACGGACTCTCACACTGCCTAGCATGGTGCAGGCAATCTCAAATCAACATTGCTAATAAATTATAGAACTCACAGTGCAAGAAAGACTAGTGGTCAGCAACTGAGATCATATTCATACACAAAAAATGTATTTTTTATATGAAAACATCTTCTTTATTTTATGCCTTAAATATTCCACTTGTTCAAAATACTACTGTTATTATCTTTTGGAACTAGTATACCATGGATTACAATTGGGGAAATGATGAAATAGATAAGAGGTATTTGGAATAATCAATAGATGATTTTTAATAGAAAATCAATACTAACTCTCCCCCTAGAGATGTTAGAAATACATTTCCCTAGCTCCAAAGAGCAAATGTTAAATGTGCTCTCTTTTACAAGTAACTCTACCCACATGAAATGTACTGAGATGCGTTCTCCTGAAGTCCCCTGCCCACTGAAAACAAGTGTGTCAGAGAAAAGAGACACACGGTATTTTAGAATTTACAGTTACATTTTTCTACTTCAAAGAAAATCTGCAGGAACTATTTCTACACCTATTCTGAGTTCGTCTCCAACTCTTTTGTTTTCCTGGTGAACACAGAAAAGGCCACAGATCACAGTCTGTTTTCTCTGAGCACACAGGGGGCTGGAGGGCCGTACACTCCCTGCCACTGTGTCAGATAGATAATGACAGATGTAATGTATATAGCATCTCAGTAGACAAGGGCTGCCTTGCTCGTCCTATGAGGATGGAAGAAAATGAATTAGTGCCCCGCCTACACGGATTGCCAAGAGGAGCACGCCACCAGCCGGAGCAGCCAAAAGAAACAATCACAGATGCCTTTGTGGTTTACAAGGGGTCATTTTTCAAAGAGACACGCGTGAATAGAGAGGAGAGCCTCCTGGCAAATGGAAGAAAACTAATCCTGCGTTTCTCAAGCATTTCTGGGAAGCTGCTTCCATCAAATATTCATGGTAGCCTCTTGTCTGTATGAGCCCGGCTGATAGAGTAATAGTGCCGATTCACCTGGCACCAAATCTCAGCCCCCACCCCATTCCCCAGCTAGTAAATCTTGGCTGTCAGTGATGGGAGCTGATGGGAAATGATAGCCTTATTGAGCTGCCTCATGAACTGTAACTCATTTGTTCTCAAGACCCAGACTGACAGCCCTTGCATTTTTCCTTCCAACAAAATTGAGCATAAATCACTTTACCATTTTTCCACATGACAGTTTATCAGAATTCGGGAATTCTGTATGAAGTCAAAGGGGCTGGCGATAGAAAGTGAGACAAATCCTGTCCTGTAGAGGAAGAGGACTGCCCCTCCAAAGGCATTAAGGTCACCATAAAAACACCAGTGGGATTCAGCTGAACAGAAATTCCCCTCCCTTTGAAATACAGCACAGCAGCTTTCTTTTCTCCAGAGTTTTCTGGGTGGGAAAGAGGGCGTGAGTGATGTGATAGGACATAATTACACCTTTTTACTAATAAGCAAGTGGGAGAAGGACACTAGTCCCATTAATGATTCTGCTGCCTAATTTCAGTGCTGGTGTCTTTTAAGTGTGAATGGCAGAGTATCAGAGACCGATAGTAAGGCCGTAACAGGTTTGTGCCAAAGAAATCTGCTAAACTAAGTTAAAATAACCTCTAGTTTTGTCTTCCCTTCTTCAAAAATATTTTATGATTGAACATACTCTGCTTTCAACTAAGGATACAAAGACAACTGAGATAGCCTTGACTGTTTAGGGGATCACAATTGTATGGGTGTATAGGTGCGAACCAGGAAGAGCAGCCTAAAAGGAAGAGCGTTTCTAGAGCAGCTAGCTGCACATGGTACAATGGCGTCTGGGGAAATGGAGGAGGAAGTGGTTGACTGTTGGGTGAGGTGAGGGAGGAAGCAGTGTGAAAAGACTTCTCAGATCCCAGAAGATGATTCAGTGTGTCTACAAGTGTGTTTTTCTTTTAATTTCCAATCATTGTTCATTTGTTTATTTCAGTATTACAGAGGTAGAAACATTTTGGTAACATGAATTGCTTTTGTACAGTTTGAGTCCAAGTTATTAAGTATGTCCAACACCTGATAGAGTCCATTGTACCCACTATGTGTGAATTTGCTCATCCCCTTCCCTCCCCAACTGCTTACTTTCCAAAGAGTGTTATTTCCATATTTGCACCTAAGTGGTGATCAATCACTTCTGATTTAATGGTGAGTACATGTGGTGTTTGTTTCTCCATTACTGTGATATACTTCACTTAGAAGAATGGTCTCCAGTTCCATCCAGGTTAATATATTAAGTATTAGTTCACCATTTTTTGTTTTATGGATGAGTAGAAATATATGAGATGCATAGATATAGATATAGATATAGATGTTGATATAGATACATATACAATTTTATTAATCCACTCAAGGACTGATGGGCATTTGAGTTGTTTCCACATCTTTGCAATTGTGAATTATGCTGCTATAAATATTTGAGTACAGGTGTATTTTCATAAAATGCCTTTTTTTCCCCCTTTAGTTAAATACCCAGTAGTCGGACTTCTGGATTAAATGATAGGTCTACTTTGAGGTTACCTGCATACTACTTTTCCTAGAAGTTATACTAGTTTGCAATTCCACGAACAGCATATGGGTGTTCCTATCTCTCTGTATTCACGCCAGGAATTGTTGTTTTGGGACTTTTTGAGAAAAGTCATTCTCACTGGAGCTGGGTGACGCAGTCATACCTCACAATGGTTTTGATTTACATTTCCTTGGTGATTAAAGATGTTGAGCATTTTTAAATATGTTTGTTGGCCATTAGTCTATCTTCTTTTGAAAAGTTCAAAGAATTAAATTGTAAAGCGTGGAAACAATCCAAATGATGACTTTTTAATTGGGTTGATTTTTTTCCTACTGATTTGTTGAAGTTCTTTTTAGATTCAGATTATCAGCCCTTTATTAGATATATAGCATGCATAGCTGGCCCTTGTGACAGGCTCCTATAGGCCCCTCCTATAGGAGGCTGAGGCAAGAGGATCACTTAAGCCCAAGAGTGTGAGGTTGTGGTCAGCTATGATGCCATGGCACTTTATCATGGGTGACAAAGTGAGATTCTGTCTCAAAATAAATAAATAAATAAGATACAGAGCATGCAAATATTTTCTCCCATTCTGCAAGAATAGGCTATCTATTCCTTCTACTGATAATTTCCTTGGCTGTGCAGAGCTTTTTAATTTATTTATTTATGTTTTTGCTATGACTGCTTTTGGGGGTTTTCTTCATAAATGCTTTGCCTAGGCTCCTATCCATAGGATTTTTCAACATTTTCTTTTAGATAATATGATCTAATAAAAAAAAAACATTTTCTTTTAGTATTCTTATGGTTTCATGCCTTAGGTTTAAGTCTGTTATCCATTGCAAATTAATTTTTTGTGAGTGGTGAGAGGTGCAAATCCTGTTTCAATCTTCTATGTGTGGCTATCCAATTTTCCCAGTACCATTTATTGAATGGGGATTTTTTTCCCCAGTGTATGTTTTTGTCTACTTTGTCTAAGATCAGATGGCTGTGTTCTCTGTTCTGATCCATTGGTCTATGTCTCTGTCCTTGTGCCAGTACCAAGCTGTTTTTCTACTATAGCCTTATAGTATGTAACTTCTAGTCTGATACATCGATCCCTTCTGATTAGTTATTTTTGCTTCAAGTTACATTGGGTATACAGAGTATACAGAGTCTTTTCTAGTTCCTCACGAAGTGTACAATTATTTTTTCTAGATCTACAAAAAAATAACATTAGTGGTTTAATGGAGATTGCATCTATTCTGTAAATCACTTGAGGTGGTGTAGATATTCTAACAATGTTTATTCTGTTAAACCATAAGCATGATATGTTTTTCCATTTGTTAAATCCTCTGCAATTTCCTTCCTCAGTGTTTTGTAGTTCTCCTTGTAGAGATCTTTCGCCTCCTTGGTTAAATATATTCCTAAGTATTTTATCGTTTTTGTTGCTTTTGTGAAAGGTGTTGAGTCTTTGATTTTATTCTCAGCTTGAATGTCAGTATATAGAAGTGCTACTGATTGGTGTACATTGATTTTGCAACCTGAGACTTTGTTGAATTTATTTATCAATTCCAGGAGTCTTGTGGCAGAATCTTGGGGTTTTATAGATATAAAATCATATCATCAGCCAAGAGTGATAGTTTGACCTCTCCTTTCCCTATTTGGAATTCATAGCCTTAAACGTCTATGTCCAAAAGACGGAAGGTCCCAAATCAACAATCTAATGGATTATCTCAAACAACTGGAACAGGAGCAGCAGACCAACACCAGGAGGAAAAAAAGAAATAACTACGGTCAGAGAAAAACTAAATGAAATTGATACCAAATCATTATAAGAAGATTAATAAAACAAAAAGTTGGTTATTTGAAAAGAAACAAAATCAATAAGACTCTGTCTAGATAACCAGAAAAAGAAAAGAAAGGAATCTACTAAACTCAATTGGCAATGAAAAAGGACATTACAACTGACACCAGTGTTATCTTAGTTAATTCAATTATTGGATTAAACATATACCCATTTTACACACATTTTCAACAAAGGTGATATCCTCCCCGTGGAGAAAACACTAGTGCTTGTGAATGAAAGAACCTTACTTTTTATGTATAAAGGATATCAATGGACTTGCTGGTGGCTTTAGAAGCTGGAAGTCTACTCAGTTTATTTCATCTCCATTTTAATATAAATATAAGTCTTTCTCTTACCTTTGATTGAATTTTAAAATTTTAGATAGAGCTATTTAAAGATACTCAGCACCACCTCAGATTTAACGTGCATACATTTATACACTGGGGATCTTTACTATTACAGATCCGCCCACGCTAGTTCTAAGACAAAACAACATACATGTGGTTTGACCATCTTACGTCAGCACCCACCTCTCCTGCACGGGAGAGAAATTACAGATCAAAGTCTTCATTACTGCTCACGGTATAATCACCAACTTTCTGGCTTCAAAACCTCCCTGAGCCAGAATGTGGCTGTACATGGTGTTGGCAGGGCTTCAGAAGTGTGGCCATATATACACTGCTTTCCTGCTCAAGACATGCACGAAGTTGTGACACTGACTAAATCTCCTTTTTGAAATTTGCTCTTCTCAAAAATCACTATTCAGAATAAGAATAGAGTTTAAAAGAGTTTTTGTATTTCTGGAGGCCAAACAATAGCTTTCATTTCCCTTATTTCTAAATTTTCTCTTTCTGAACATTAATTCTGGTTTTCACTGATATATCTTAGTATCTGAACTATGTGGCCTCTTTTATTCTCATGTGTACCTTGGTGGGTAGTAGGAAAGTCTCTTTACATAAGCATTCATGGAGTACCCTACGTATTATAGGCAGATTTTATATGTGTATAAGAACACGATTGTATAGATGTGTTACACACAAGAACCTGGAAAATGCCATTTTAAATTTGCAGCTCTCAGATGGCCAGTGGTAGCTCTGATTTGCCACTTTAATTAATTAAATCATTAAATTTAACATATACAAATTGAACATGAACTTTAAACAAACATGATCTCACCCCCAAGGAGGAAAAGTTGGCCCTTGGAGGTAAAATAAAATCTTATTTTTTACGTATAAGGCTCAGATAAGCATATACTACACACAGAGACACACAGTATACAGTACACCTGTGGATTAAATTTGACAGGAGTAGAAATCCTCAGAGAACCATAACAGAAAACCGAAGGCTGAGAGCACCATCATAGGGGATGTGCAGTCACATCAATGAATAGTAATGATCTGAGATATTTTTCAAAGAAAGTAAGCCCAGTGACTGCTTTGGCTTTCGTAGTTTTATTTTGCTTCGCAGTGGAGTGATAGCAGTTTCAGTCATTCCTCTGAAGAGAGTGGAAAATAAAGCATAAATAGAAATTCTACTTGTGGGAATCTGGCCAGAGATATTACAGCAAATCACGAGAGAATGGGGACCAGGAAAAACTCAGTTATCCCGTCCAACAAGCCCCTGGATGCAAAACTATTGGCAGTTTCTCTCTCCTAAGCCACCTCTGCGGGGAGGGAGTGTCAGAAGGAGCATCTCAATCCCTTTGCAATCATATGCACTTGATAAAAATCTCTCCAGGAATTGGTCTTTCTAAAAATAGGCAATGATGAATTTATTATCTTATTCTAATTTATTTCCATTTTCACTCTCTAAAGTTCCATTTAAAGGTTTATGGAGGTCATGCACATTAGCAGGACGGAGCAGTTCTAAAAGCATGTCTGAATCATACTGAAAATTCATGACACTCAAGTAACTGAAAGCTTACAGGAACTGGATCTGTGTGTGTATGAGCGTGTGTTAATCTGTGCTTGCAAAGGTGTACGATGGTTTTAAAGGTTCACGCCTGAGAGGTGGAGCATATGTCACCTCCCTTTCGACTTGAGTCTTTGTGACTGTCTCAATAAACAGATGTGGTGGAAATGGCACTGCTTGATTTCTGAAGCCATAAAGAATATACCTTTGAGGCGGGATACACAACTTTGGAGCTCTGAACTACCTTGTAAAAATACTACCTGAAGCCACCATGCTGGAGAAACTGCGTAGAGATAATACAAGGAAATAGGAAGGGATAATGGTCGTTCCAACTGCCAGGCATCTGCATCTTGTAAACCCAGCTGCCAGACATGTGCGTGTCCCTTAGGAGACTGGAGGCCTAGTCACCTTCTGACTATAGCCATGCCAAAGTGAGAACAGCCTAGCTAAGCCCCGTCAACTTCCATGAGATAGTAGTAAAGGGATTCTTGTTGCTGCTGTCACTGTTGTAAATCACTGAATCTGGGTTGTGGGATGATTTTAATACGGAAACATATAATGGGAACATGTGATCGTAGACACCAAATGAAAATGCTTCCATGATGGACACTAATTTCTAGAGAAACCCATTTTTTTCAAAATAACGGGCTATTTTCTGGAATATTACAGCATGAAGGAAGGCATTTTTATTAATTGAGCAAACCAAATTTTTTATAATGTAAATTTTATTAAGAATTATTCCAGTAGTTCATTTTACTTAAAAATAACTGTACTTAATAACTTACATTATACATTTTATCTCTTATGTTTCCCCAAATATAAAAAAATGTTTGAAATATTAGTCTTTCTTACATCTTTTTCTTTGAAATCTTTTTTATATTTTCCCTCTTGGCCTTTTCATTGCCTCATTTCTTTTGCCTAAATTTAATGTCCCTTGACCATCTTATTTCAATCATCTTATTTTGGCTCAGTCCCTGCCGCTGACTCTCTCTAGCATTGTGTACTTTTTAAAAGCACATTCAAGTGATTACCCGGCCAGACTCCCCAACAATTCAGGGTTGGCCCAGGGACATGAGTTGCTCTGGCAGCAAGGGCAGTAGTAGCTGCCAGAGACCAGGGCAGTAAACCAACATCTGTGTCACCAGTGCCAGCACCAGCTCATTAAAGCTCCCTGAAGCATTTCACTTGTTCTCTGCCTCTTAAGGCCTTAGGGTTGTTAATTTATTCATTTATTTATTTAGTCATTCATTCCACAAGCCTATAAAATAGACCAGCTATGACGCCAAATGCAGTCTTAGCATCAATAGTACAAAGAAAATAAAATGTGACCCCAGTCTTCAAAAGACTCTGCCCGGAGAAAGCCAACCACAGTATTTCTGAAGACATTCGTGAAGATGGCTGGCCACATAGAAGCATGCATAAAGTACTGTGGGAATATAGAAGAGGACATCCTCATGTCAGAAAAGGGAGAGTAGAGAAGATGCCTCAGACAATGCAACAAAGGAACTGATAATTCAATGAAGACTGGAAATTCACAAGGAAAGAGTTTAAGTTCACATGCCTGAGAACGAGATGGACGTCAAGGTTTGCATTCAAGATGTAGAGAGCAGCTGGTTCTGCTGAGACTGCAGGGCCTCTGAGGGGTATAGAGAACAGGTGATAGCCAGATGCTATGTCTATTCTTCACTCCTTTCATATAGTACAAAGCCCACATTTACACATGGGCACAAACACACTCACAGACGCATGCACCGTAAGGCGTGAGTGCCATGGAATGCTAAAATTAATTTGGTGATGCCAAAGGTTAAAGTTAGAAAATCTTTCATCTAATCCCAGAAAAGCTGTATCTCCTTCTTTCCATTTCTTTACCCACAAAGAGATGCCCCTAACCTCAAATATTTCTGCCGGTTCCTTGAGAACATCTTCTGAAGGATCAACTCACCCTATACTTATGAAGGATTTCCTAATATTTTGCTTCTGTTTTTCCCTGTTGTAGCTTTTACTTAGACTGCCCTCTCTGACAAATGAGAATCATCAGCTCCTAACTTATTTATAACATCCTTTTATATTTTTGCAGGAGAGCTCAGGGAGCAATTCAAACAGAAATGCAGCTGCTTTCAGTTCAACTAAATAAAAAACCCAGCATACTTAGTTTGGTCTCTCAGATATGGCATCTCAGCACAGTGGTATTATTACCAAAGAATTGCATAGAGTATGGAAGACTCTTTGTTATTGCCCCACAATTTGGGGTTGGAGTGAAACACATCTCCAGCTCTTTGATGGCTTTTTCTCTTTTGTAAGAATTACTCATTCCCTGAAAAGTAATGTTTACAAATTTAGTTTGTGGTGCTTAAGAAATGGAAAGAGAGGAAGGAGTTTTAGAATAAAAGATTCTTAAAAACAACAACAACAAAAATTCTGACTAGTAACTGGCAATTGGAAAACTGCTGGATCCAATCTTTTAGTTATTTGTGGGACTATAGAGGTGGTATCCTGATGAGCTAAAAAGCACTACACTGGCATAGAATGTAGACAGAAAGTAAATAGAAAACGTGAAAAAATGTTTTCAGAAGGGTTAGAAAACTCTGTATTCGGCATTCTATTCTCTGAAGGCAAAACTCAAACAACATGCAATTTTAAATAAATTCCTAAGTAGCCAGCATGGAGCTATGCCAAATACAAGTTTTTTAGCCCCAAGTTGAATCTCTTTCTGTTGTTCCAAGGGCTTGGAAAAAATGAGTAAGAGCTCATTAAATCAAGGAAAATGTGGTCCATGAGACCATTGAGAAACTTGTTGTTTCTTCCTATATATTAAGCATAGATAATAATTCTTAGAAATGTTTCCTGAACCCTAAAAAGTTTGCAGACATTAACTTATATGACTATAATAATAATATAGTAATATACTGTATGGTTGATCCTGTAATTACCCAAGAATATGTCTCCTCCACAAAGAGGAACCAGAATATGAAGCAGATTCTCACATTTTGAACAGATCATCTAGAAGTGAAGACTAGGATACACCAAAGAAATGATGGGAAGCACCAAAAACAAATAAGGATAAGGTGCAAGGCGGCTTAGCTGCAGACTGGCTGAGATCCAAAACAGGGAACCAGTAAGACACAAGTCCTCCCAAGATCCACACTCTGAAATGCCTCTTATAATCTCAGCTACAGAATTCTGTGACCTACATGAAATTTAGGCCTAACACAGGGAGCTGTTATGTCACAGAGGCATAACTCAGAAAGGGAATCCACATGAATCTCACAGATATATGAGCCTACAGCAACTTCAGCTGGGCATCACTGGATAGCAGGGATCTCCAGACACGGCTGCTGCCCCCGAGGCGAGGGGGGGAGAGTGGGTGTTGCCATGTTTCTCTAGAAGTCTCCCACTACCCTGCTGTGGACTGCTGCTGACCTTGAGATTTGAGAAAACCATATTCCTCAATTTTCTTGCCCATGCTGTTCATGTGGGAGGAATCTCCACCCTCTCTGGTTTCAGTCCCAAAGTGCCATTTTGAGAGTTTAACTTTGGGCTGCACTCCAACCTTAGGCTGAGTTTGGGTTGAAGCAGCAGCAGCTACTGCCCATTTGAGAAGGAAAAGAGAAATCAGGATGCATGTTTTCACTTCTTGGTGGGGCTAAATGATGTACACATGTGGAAGTAGAATGTAGAATGACAGACAATGGATACTCAGAGGGGTGGAGGAGGCTGAGAAGCCAGTGGGTGATGGGAGATTGCTTGGTGGGTACAATGTACATTGTTTAGGTAAATTCACTGAAAGCTTTGACTTCACCAAAATGCAATGTATCAATGGAGCAAAACTGCACTTGTACCCCATGAATATAAACAAAAATTAAATTTAAAAAAATGATCAAAGGCAACAGAAGGAAACATAGACTTAATGACTTGCTCAAAAGACACCATTAGCTAAGTTGTGGATCAGAATGTTCTAGAAGTGTTTGTTTTACTTTTTACTACAAATTAAGTGAGGTATAATTGACAAAAAATATTAATTATGTTTAAAGCATATGGGTCAATTTTTGGATAAGTATGGATAAAATCAACTTGATCAGGATGATGATGGTAACTGATGGTGATTGTGTTTTTAATTTATCCATGTTGTGTTTATCAGTCATTATTTTTATTGTTGAATAGTGTTCAATAATATGGTTATATCACAGGTTTTCACCTGTTGTGGACATTTTGATTATTTCTCATATTTGAATATTAGAAATAAACTACTATGAACAATTACACTATTCACTATATTGACATGCACTTTCATCTGCCTTAGGTAAATAGGAGTGGACAATTTAGACAGGTGGTATAGCATAGATGCATTTTTAATTTTCTAAAGAAACAAACTCTTTCTGAAGTGGTTATTACATATTATAGTCTCACCAGCACTTATGAGAGCCCCAGTTCTTCTTCCTTACCAATAAGTGGCATCATTTTATTTTAAACATTAGCCATGTGTATTGATATCTCATTGTGGCTTTAAATGCATTTCCCTAATATTGAATTCAGGTGCTTATTGTTCCTACCTGCAGATCTTCTTTGCCTCAGTGGTCAAATCTTTTATCCTTTTTATACTTTTCCTTTAATTCTCATATTTTGAGAACTCTTTACTTATTCAGGATAAAAGTCACTTATCAGGTATTCCATGGGTTGTATTTCCATTCTCTTAATAGTTGCTTTTGCGTAACAAAAATCTTGGTATCAATAAGGTCAGATTTCACCACTTTTTGGTGTGTGTTTGGATCATGTTTTTAGTATCTTACTAAAAATATTTTCCTAATTTAACATCACAAAGTTTTTTTTTCATGGTTTCTTCCAGAAGTTTTATGGTTTTAGATTTTATTTTTAGGTCCATGAATCATTTAGAAATGATTTTCGTATGTACTATGAGATATAGATTGAGGTTTGTTTTTTTGCATATGCATATGTATGGGTGTCCAATTATTCCAGCATCATTTGTTGAAAAGACAATCCTTTTCACTACTAAATTGACTACATATTTGTTAAAAAAAAAAAAAAAAGAATTTGATCATGTATAAGATCTGACAATTAAGTGTGTGAACTTGCCACTGTGAGCTTACATTGGTTGCACTGTACAAACAAGCCAGTAGGGTTTCATAACCTTGGCATACACAGCACTAGTGTCTTAGAATGAATGTGTTCATCTTGATGTGTGGCAAAGTCTTGCTGAGTGGCATTCATTATTGGTGTGGCATGATTTTGTGTTCCATAGCAAGAATGTTAGAGCTGGAATCAGAGCAATGAAAAAACATTAAATTTCTAATTAAAATTGTCAAACGAGGAAGGGAAATTAGGGGCCTATTAGTTCAATATTATGATGATAATGCCATGAATAAAATGGCAGTATATAAATGGATTAAATGTTTTTTTCTGAAGGGAGAAAAAGCATCACTGATAAAGGTCGGGGTAGCCAATAAGGAGAAGAAGTGATGGAAACTTTGCAGAAATGCATTGAGTGGTGCGTCAAAAATTATCGGCTCACTGTAAGAAGATCTGCAGACCAATAAATACCAATAAAGAAACAGGAAAATCATAACTGAAAATTTTGGATAACAACTTACAGCCTTTGCATCATGACAGTGTACCAGCTCACCAAGTGCTGACTGTGAGGGAGCTTTTAGCCAGTAAACAAATAACTGTACTGGAACACTCTCTCTACTAACCTGATCTAGATATTTTTAATCAACATTGGGGTATAAAATTCTAGTGCTTAGGGGAAATCTGGATATACATAACTGTGTCTATATCTATTTTTAATGATACTTAGGCAATATTTCAGCAAGACAGCAAAATAAATCTCTGCAGAAGAGAGGTAGAAAGCAAAGAACGAAGACTATGAGCTGAAGCCATCATGAGTGTCAATATTTAAAGGGCAACAGAAGAATATGGAGCCTGTGATGGAGAAGGGATATCAGAGACAGGGGGGAGACCAAGCACTCATAGAGGAAATGGTTTGTTCTGATTATGCATTGCTGCAAGAAATCACCCCAAATTTAGTGGCTTAATGAAACTCAGTACTTTTACTGTTGCCTGCAGTTTCTGTACTTCAGAAGTTCAATAATGGATTGGCTGGCATTGCTTATGAGGGTGCAGTCAGACAGTGGCTGGAGCTAGGACAGCTGGGGGTGGAAACAGCTGGAGCTGGCTGAGTGTCTCTCTTAAACTAATTGTCAGACTTTGACACAAGGTCTCTCCATATGGGCTAGTTTGAGCTTCTTCATAGCATGGAAGTTTATGCCACGAGATGGTATACATTATAGCTGATGGTTTCACAGTCACATATTACACAGAGTAGGGTAGAAACTACATCACCCTTTGTCACCTAGCCTTGAGAATTGCATAGCATACTTCTGTTACACTATTTTCAAAATGATTGCAATAGTTCTCTGATTTCAAGAATAAGGCCACGTAAATTGCACTTTTTCACAGAACAAGTACAAAGTCACGTCATATGAAAAATGTGTGCAATGAGAGTAGCTGTTGCAATAATCTGGAAAACACGGTCTGCCACATAATCCAAAGGAAGAGATGAGTTTAAGAAGAAAGAAAAGATCATATAAGTGTTAATTACCACAGAGAACCTAGGTTAAATGAGAACTGAAACAAAATGACCATTGTGTTCAGCCATTAGAATTCATTGGAACTTTTGGCTTGAGCAATTTTATATTAGTTATATAAGAATGCAACTAAAAAACTTTTTCTTTTTAAAAACTAGACAGACATATGAATAATATCAAAAGTTACAAACACGTCAAAAGTGTTTTCTCCACGTCCCCTCTAAACTTGTTATCTTTTCTTGTCCTAACTGGTAATAGGTGATATTTCATTGTGGTTTTAGTTTGTATTGAGCACCTTTTAATATACCTGATGGCCATTTTTTTTTTTTTTTTTAGAGACAGGGTCTCACTCAAACTCCTGAGCTCAAGCAATCCACCCGCCTCAGCCTTCCAGAGTGCTAGGGTTATGAGCTTGAGCTACCAAGCTAGGCAACTGTTTGTCTTCTTTGGAAAAAAAAGTCTATTCAGGTTTGCTCACTTTTAAAATTAGGTGTTTCTTGTTTGTTTGTTTTGCTTCCTGAGTTGCATGAGTTCCTTCACACTTTTCTCCCAGTCTGTAAGTTGCCTTTTCATTTTATTGATTGTTACCTTTGCTGTGCGGAAACTCTTAGTTTCATGTGATCTCAGTTGCCTGTGTTTTGGTGTTGTATCAAAAATAAAAAATCATTGCTAATATCAATATCAAGAAAACTTATGCTTATATTTTCATCTAGGAGTTTTGAGTCATATCTTTAAAGTAAATGATCCATTTGGGGATCAAAATTTTATTCTTTTGCATGTGGATATCCAGTTTTCCAACACTATTTGTTGAAAAGACTATCATTTCTCTATTGTGTATTCTTAGTGTCCTTGTAAAAAATTAGTTGACCATATGTGGGTCATTACAAAGGTTTAGAGATATATAAAAATGAAGAAATGTAAAATCTTCAGGGATGTAAACAAATGAAGTCCTCCCAGCAAAACTGATAAGCTGAGCAAGGGGAAACTTGCATGGGTGAGTCAGAAAGGGCGCCGTTGATTGTGGTTTTTGCAAGCGAAAAAATGGACCATAACACAGTCTGTCTCAAAAATTTTATAGTGACCCTTGTATATACATAGGCTTATCTCTTCACTTTCAAAAAATGTAAATTAGTATAGGCATATGGCAGACTTTATGTAGATTCCTGAAAAACTAGAAATAGAACTATCATATGATCTAGCATCTCTCTTCTGGGTATATACTGAGGAAATTAAATCAATATCTAAGAGAGATATCTGGACTTTTATGTTCATTGCAACATTTATTCAGAATAGCCATGATAAGCAAACACCAAAATATTCATCAGTGCGTGAATAAATTAATTGTAGCACACACACACAAGTGTATAATAGCCATAAAAAGGAGATACTATCCTATGTGATAATATGGATAAGCCTGGGAGGAATTATGCTAAGTAAAATAAGTCAGACATAGAAATAAATATTACATGATCTCACTTATAGGTTAAATCTAAAAGAGTTGAATTCACTGAAGCAGAGAGTACCATGTTGGTTGGGAGAGAAATGAGAAGATGGTGAAAGAGTATAAAGGTTCATTTACATAGAGTGTATAAGTTCTAGAAATATAATGTGTAGCTTGGTGACTATAGTTGATAACACTCTGTTGTATACTTGATATTTACTCAGAGAATAGATGTTAAGTGTACTCATCACAAAAAAACCCCACAGAATAGTAGCCATAGAAAGGTAACACTATGTTAATTAGCTTTGCAGTAGTAATCAGTTCATTATGTATATGTATTTCAAAACATCATGGTGTACACTTTAATATATAATTTTACAAAAAATAAAAGTATTTTTTAAACAAAAAAATTTCCTTTTTTAACAGGAAAGTATTTATTTTTGTCAGCTTCATAGTCTGTTTGTACTGCTTTAACAAAATATCTGACACTGGATAACTGACAAGGAATACAATTTCATTGCTCACAGTTCTAGAGGGTAGAAAGTCTAGGTACCAGCAAACTCAGTGTCTGGAAAGGTCTGTTCTCTACTTTCAAGGTCACACCTTATTTTTGCATCCTCTGGAAAGGACAAATGCCGTGTTCTCACACTATGAAAGGAAATGAATCAACTCTGTCAAGCCCTTTTATAAAGGCCACAATCCCATCTGTGAGGGCTCTGCCCTCATGACCTCATCACATCCTAATACCTTTGCTCCTTAATACTACCATGTTGGTGATTATGAACATATGAATTTTAGAAGGCCACATTCAGGTCATAGTACAGAGTTTAAATTTTTTTGGTCTTTATTATTATATCAAAACAAATACCATATTTTGAGTTCCCACCATGTGTTAGCATTTAAATATGTGCTTCTTTGCAAATCTAATGAGGTAGGCATTACAATGTACATTTCACATATGGGGAATCGAAGTCTCACAAAGGTCAAACTCACACATCAATTTTTTTTTTTTTTTTTGCAGTGTTTGGCCGGGGCTAGGTTTGAACCTGCAACCTCCGACATATGGGGCTGGTGCCCTACTCCTTTGACCCACAGGCACCGCCACACACATCTAATTATTGAGTTCATTTTAGAGTTGAGGTCTTTCTGAGTTCAAAGCCCTTGCTTTTCCCACTGTACTTCCCTGGCTGGGAGATCACGGCTTGCAAATTCTCCATCTCTTTATTATTTTTCAATTAAGAGTAATAATAATATGCCACTCAACATTTAATCATTGTATTCACTAAGAAATGAAAAAATTGAAAATTCTATTTCCAGCACTTCTTCATCACATTGAGTGTTGACAGCAAAGAGCACAGGTGTGCATTTGTACTTGACAATCAACATCAGCAACAGAAATGTTAAGCTATTTAGATTTGGAATGCAATTAAATCCAACTATTTTTCCTGAGTAGCTTGCAAAACTGTGTGTGTTTCCTCATTTTGATGTTGGGAATTATTATTTTGAAAATAATTTTCTTTTGTATGTCGTGAAGTTGAGGGTATAGGGATTTACTCAACCATTTATAATAAGATCCTGAAGAACTCACAGCAAATACTGAAACATCCTCCAAACACATACTATCCATAGAAAAGGTCAGAACCTCACAGTGATTTTCACTGAACCTTAAAAGACAAACAACTTCAGCATAGCATTGCTACATCTTGCCTCAGTGCAATTCCAGTCCTGCTGAGAATAGTAAAAATAAAGAGGATATTTGATCCAGGTTGCAAGTGAGCTGTTTTTGTTGCTATTAGTTTTTCGTCACTATTGTTGTTTTGTTTCATGGTTTTCTTTGCAGGCAAAAACTAAAGACAAAATCCGTTTATTTAATTAGTTAGGCATGAATAATCTATTAAGCCAAATTTGAGTGTGATAATCTCATTTATAAATTAAAAACAAAGACCAAAAAGAAAATGAAAATACTAGTCTTTCTGAAATAGTACATGATAATAATTTGAACAAGAGTACAGGAATAATAGCTAAACAAACTCACCCTGGCTAACCCATGCAGGCAATGAGACATGCAAATATCAAAATGGTTTCAAAACTCAGTCTTTCTTTAGAACACTGGAAACCATTTCCAAACTTTACACTTTCTACCATTTGGCCCTTACAAGTATGGAGATCATTTTCTATTGCCTTTTCAATTTGGTAACTTACGAGAATCCATAAAAAAGCAAACATCAGTATGTCCAATTCAACTGCCATTATATTAAGAAGTTCTTTGTCACAATAAGAGAGGAAGAGGGAGGCCCAATCCTTGGCTATGGCAGTTTTCTGGGTGTAAACCTACATGTTGCTCTTACTTTGTAAACCTGTCTTTCTCTTTCTCAATAAACTTTGTTTCATGCTTAAAATAAAGTTTAATTTAAATGAATATCTTGAGTCAAATAACATATTAAACTATGTTAAATAATGAAAAATCACATTATTGAATGTTTTATATCATGAACTATTTAATATAACACATAAAAGCATACTTTTATTTTTCCTATCATTCCACAAACTATTTCATTTGCATAATCTTGCTTCAGCTGACCTTGCTTCCAATTCATTAGTTCATTTATTTGAAATATTTATTATTGAAAGGGATAAGAATATGCCAACTCAAATTATTCCACTTTGGCCAGTCAAGTATTTTGAGCAGAAAACAACTGAGAAATAGCAGATGTAGGAAGGAATCTCTGACCTCCCCATTTCTTCCTAAAAGAAAGCATGACATAAATGTCCCAGGAGAAAGATACCCACCATATACCAGGAAGAAGAGAACACTCATTTCTGAAAAGGGGGAGTCAATTTGAAGATAAACGTACAAAAATAAAAATTACTAAAATAATCCTAATTTTCCATTGGATTCGCCCATGTATTTTTCAGTCAGTTTCCAAACTCCCTTTTCCTTTTTATAGTCACAACTCCATAATTCATCACTCTTTGTTAAACTGGTATATACACCCATAGATCTAGTCCTTCTTCAGGTACTTATTTATTTTTTATGAAGGTACCCACATGCATGTAAAAATAAACCATCAGCAACAGACAAAATGTGTACACTTTTCTATTGTTAATTTGTATTTTGTTAGTTTAATTTGTAGGCCCTATCAACAGAACTTAAGAGGGTAGAAGAAAGGTCTTCCCTCCTTATACCATTAATTGCCAGTGACTGTGTTAAAGATAGTTCACAGATCTTATCATCCAACAAACAGTCCAATTTGACTATTGCTGGCATAATATCTTTTGCTCTAACAGTAATGTCTTTGTAACTAGAGAAATGTTTTCTAAGTTGCATGTGTTTAGGCTACATGCAGTGATTACTACATCTGACAACAGACAATAACACAGCTTTAATATTATACAATAAAAGAATTCTACACAAAGGATGACAAATCCATATGAAGTGAACTCATACTGCATTTCCTCACTACATCTTTAATCCAGTATGTGTTATGGAAGCAAAAGGGATTATCCCTGCTGGTACATAACAATGAATAGAAGGTAACAGTAACATATCTATTACAAATGCTACCATGTATTTCTACAATAAAAATCTTTTCTTATTTCTTTTCTTTTTCTTTTCCTATTTCCCTTTCTTTTACTTGCTGGGTAGACAGTGAGAGACCTCCTAACCTCCTGGGAACAAAGGCAGGCACCCAAAACAATTGCCACACCTGGGAGAAAAGGGAACACCCACCAATATGCCAATCAGAACTTAGTGTGCCTGCTGAGAATGAATGCAGAGGGTTACCAAGCTGCTGACAGGATAGGGTCTGGAAGATGATTAGATGGAGTTTCAGAGAGGTTCATGGGAGATCTGCATATGCAGAAAGATATAGGCTATATAACTCTCAACTGTCTATCAACGGGGTTCCATGGTGACTATGGACCAGGGTCCAGCCTAGGAAATATCAAACAGGACCCCAGAGCATGATTGGGGCCCTCGTTACAACAGAGGGTCTGTTCATCGTAGCAAATATATCTTACTTTAATCAATAAACTTCACCACATGCTTGCATTGCTTTTGTGTGTCTGGTCATTCTTTAACAAAGGGCACAGCTAAGAACCAAGAACAAATCTGCCAACCTGATGTACTCACTGCTGTTGCCCTACTTCAGTCTCGATATGCAGCATTCTCAGGAAATACGATCTAACTCTTTGATCCAAAATTTTAAGGGCAATTGTAAGATTTAATCATCAGAATCTAAATCTTACAATTAACAGTTAACATCTAAATTGCATTAAATTACATCTAAATCTTAAATTAAAGATTTAATTTCTTTTAGTCATCATGGTTTTGGTTGCCAGTTTTAGCAAGAGACATCCAAAGACAGAATCAGTTGGACAAACAGGGGGGCAAACACCTACTTTCTAGAGAGAAAACCAAGATGAATTAACATTCAGGACACTTTTTCAAGGAAAATGGAACAAACTGAAGGAGTGTATGCTTTTCATGGTTTTCATAGCAGCAGCCATTGTCTGGTCCTCTGAATGTTCTTGAGAAACTATTTACTGCCAAAACCTCTGATGGGGGATGAGTACAAGAAGTGAATATAATATGTATATATGTGGTGAGATACTTATTAAAGACATCTACTTTTTTGTTCTATTTGGAGATCCTACTCAGCGAAATTTGTAGTTATAGTTTCACCTTCACAGTGTTTTTAGTAATCCTATCTGATTGGAAAGAAGTCAAAGCTAAACAAAAGCCAAATGCAGCAGAAACAAAATGAAATAATCGAGATACAAATTCAACTTTGTCATCCCTCCTCCCAGACTCAACGGCATTTGTTGTGACCCCACAAAGCAAATAGATTAGCAATATAGTTGGCCAATCTTAACCAATCTGGGCTATGGTTAGAACATTCCAAAGGAAAGTGCTTGGCACAGAGTCAATTGTTAATTGCTTCACTGTGCAGATAATGAGCTTCTACACATGGTTCCTTAACAGTTTTAACTGCTGCGAAGCCTATATTTTTTGATTTCTTAAAAAAAAAATAACCCTATAGCTTTATTCTTTTCTTTGTGATTGTACTCAATTCTTCTGTATTTGTACTCAGGTACTGTGAGTAATTCTAGGCTCTACCTACACACAAACAAAAAACTCATTTTGTTTAACCAACTTTCATTCCATTTCTTTCTAATCATCTCCATTAGAAAAGGAAATGTGTTACCTTAACTGCACTTTGATGGGCAAATGCCTCTAAGAGACTGGGTTTCTAGGCAACCATACAGAGACTAAGGCCAAGACAAAGGAAATAGTTCCCCACTTCAATTGTCAGAGCAAAAGGGATTCCTTCATAATGCATTAATGCCCACAGAACTGGTAGAGTATTTGATTTAATTTTTCATAAGCTGTCATCAAAAACATGCCTTTTTGAATAACTATTTTTTGAAGTTATTGTTTGATTTCTTTCTCCCTTTTCAAA
This sequence comes from Otolemur garnettii, assembly GCF_000181295.1. Classification (NCBI taxonomy): domain Eukaryota; kingdom Metazoa; phylum Chordata; class Mammalia; order Primates; family Galagidae; genus Otolemur; species Otolemur garnettii. Next base: position 19,403,442 of record NW_003852397.1, on the reverse strand, counting down.
ACAGCACATTACAAAGTTGAATGATCTTTAATTCACCCTGGCTAATTTAATAGTAGAGTTTTTCTAATTCTTCTTTATCAGTTGTTCTCCCCTCTGTATGAACAGTCTGTTCAAATAATCAAATTCTAGAATAATCAGGGGAAGAAGGGAAAAATGTTGGCAAGATCATGTGGGACATTTTCACACTATCAGCAGGGCTTCAGAATCTTGTATCTGCAGTTGAAAGGTATTAGAAATACAAAGATATCAATGAAAGCATGTGGAGGGAGAGTGAGAGAGGAAGGCAGGCTAGGGCAGACCTGACACACTGGTCTGAGCTGTTTGTGTCCTGCCTGACCTTAACCCTCGTCCCCCATTCTACTGTTTCATAAATTCAGCTCCCACCCTAAAGATGCCTATCTTGAGTAGTTTAGGCAAATTGATTTAAGAGATTAACTTTTAAATTAAAATTCTGTTTGGGGTCCTGGTTTACACTGATTATTATTTATCATGGGTCATATGTTATACCAATGATTATTATTTGAGATAAGGGTTAACATTACTTTTACTTTAAAATTTCACATATAAAACTGTAATTTTAGAAATGACAGAATAAAGCAATCTTAGAGAGACTACTCTCACTGTTTTCCAAAATCGCTGGCCTTCTGACAAATAAAGTTTGGTGGACCTATCCCTGTGTCTGTATAGTGACTGACAGTGACAGGGAGCCGGACCCTCTTAATCAATTAAAGTCATTATTTTTGCCTTGTGCTACAGAAAGGAAGAAGTAATATCAGACTGGGAAAGCAATTCAAGAAAGAACAAATAGGGAATATAGACTACTATTTGCAATAAAATATTATGTAATTCAGTGCTTCTCAAATAATGGGTTCCTTTAAGACTAAGAATTTGTTGCTTTCTGAGTAAAGAATACTTATTTATTAATTAAACATTAACAATAACTAATAATATATAATTTGGATTACAGAAAGAGATAGGATTCTTACTCCAGTTGTATGTGCATTTTTCTGGCATGAAATCTGGAATTCAGAAGCCTCTGTCTAAGGCAACCATGTGTCTGTAATGTCCAATATGTGTTTAATTACACCAAACCCAGTTTCCATTCCCTAGCAGCCATCAGAACACACTGGTTATAAAAGTACCACCAAATTACAATGGACAAAGTCCCCTAGCTATTGAGTTTCATTTCTTATTGGAATTTTAAAAGAATTTATCATGACAGATCTGCTATTAGAGGTTTATAATACTATGGCAGGTGATCAGATGTGACTTCAGAGTCACGGTTTATATGCCAGCAGTGCCTCTAGACCATGAGATTAATAGAGGTAACTTTACAAATAACACAAAGCAGTGAAGGCTGGAATGTGCAGAGAGGCAAAGACGAGAGAAGAATAATGTGGATGCACAGAGAAAAGATGAAAACAGAACGTGAGTTAGGATGGGTTGTATTCCTTCATGAGGCCCAGCTGCTTCCAAAGGGGAATAGATTAAATTTACTTTGTCCCAGTTTGTCTGAGAGAAAATAGTGAAGTGGGCAGTGAATGCTAATCATAGGATGGGAAGCAGATACACAAATAATGGATTCTTATTTTAGAGAGAATCATTCTCTGGTTAGACCAAAAGTATAGAAGAATTTTACAAAGCATATAATAAAGATGTAAAGCTCCCTGCCCACCCCCCAAAATTTTTAATATAGACTGTGTGTAATGTGAATCACTCACATATGCAAAAGATTTAGCTAGCACTGACAAATAAATCAAATCAAATATTATTCCAGTCCAGGACAAAATGGGATAAGAGTGCTAAGGTCACATAAATGACAGGAATAACATCGTTAGGGAGAGTTCAAAGAAACACAACACCTCATTATCTTGAACACAAGTTATAAGAATTCTTTTTAGTTTCTGAATGAAGAGAAAGCATAAGTTAATATTGGCATACACTACATAATATTTCTAATTTGTTGTATATGATCTGACCAAATTAGATACCATGTATATATGTATATATTTTCCATTTCAGAGTATGGGTTCAGTTATTCCAACAAGATTCTCTATTATCCTCAGAGAATCTAATGGTATTGGTATATAAAAATAATCTTGGGAGATGCTATTTTTTGTAATGAAGTATTGTTTCACATTCAAAGAAAGTGAGCTAGACAAATCATTGGCTTATAGTAGCTTATCTTAGCCTAGCTTCAAACTGGTTTGTTACAAGTTATATTGGCCTTTCACACACTTTGAATTACCTGGAACATACAGACTCTTCCTTCCACATACAAATGTTATTCATAACGTTTCCCCTACCTCAGGAAACAGAAAATGGAGCTGAAGTATAATATTTAATACCTAATGGTTCTCTTATTCAGCTAAACTTTTATACTTTTGTATATTTGAAGACTAGATCATAAATAAGCTATTAACTGTCTTGCTTAATGCCACACAGTAAAGAACTGGGAAGGGAGGGATTTGGGCCCTGTCTGATTCTAAATTTCATTCCCTTTAACTACAACCTTATATTTCTTTCAACGTATAAAAGTAATATAAAGTATTGATATAAAATAAGCAACAACAAAAAAATCTAGCTGTTACTCACCTGGATATCTTTAATTACTTGCTACCTATCAGACAACCACATAGGAGTGTTAGAAGAGAGAGTAAAATAGAGAATGTGGAAAAAGCTTTGGAATTTTCACTTGATAATGCAGGGACCAGAGAAAGCCTGAGACAGAGGAACTAGTTTTGTCCATCCTGGTCACATTCAAATACAGAATATGCATGTGAGTTCTACTAATAGTGTCCTGAAGGTCAAGTTACAAAACAAATTAGCTGGCCTGTGGTACGCATTTTAAATAGCCACAAAGTTTTCATTAAGGTATTAGGACATTTAGTCTATAGCACCTACAATATTTTAAGGGGAAAAGAGCCCTTACAGCCAAAGTAAGAATTTCAAGATGTTTTAATGTTAAGAAATAAATGTAGAGTCAAGATTAGGGAGAAAGTGGAATATTTGTAACGTTTTTATTTATTAGATATAGTCTATTTCTTTGCTATTCAGAGGAATAATTTCTATTGTTTTATCTTCAAGTATACAAATCATTTCTTCTATTTTCTCTATTATTTACAGCCCATTCATTGAGCTTTTAAATGTAATTTTACTCTCCAAATTTCCATTTGATTCTTCTTCATCTCTTTAATATCTTTGCCAAGACTTTCAAATTTTGCTGAGACTATTTTTTATTTGTTTCAAATGTGTTTACAATTGCTTGTTAAAGCACTTTGTGATGGCCGTTTTAAAATCTCTAATTCTAATATTTGTGTCATCTCAATATTGGCAACTGTTTTATTTTTTCATTCAGTTTGATGTCTTCTTAATATGACAGTGATTTTTTAATTAAAATATAGACTATTTGGGGGTACTATAAGATTCTGGCTATTATTTAATCATGTGTTTTGGCAGGACTCCTCTGACCTTGCTCCATTGAGTGAAACCTGACAACCATCTCACTACTGGTAAGTGTGAGTAAAAGTAATGTTCTTCCACATGGCCTCTGCAGACATCCTAGGATGGGGGGGGGGTGCTTCTCTTTCTAACTGTTTGATAACAGCCAATGTTCAGCATCTCCACTAGATCACAACTGACACATTTCAGCTGGGAGGGGGAGGGTCCCTCATCACTGCTCCTGTGTTCCTGTATTGATACCAGTTTAAGACTGGGAGTATTTCTGCTTCCCTGTTGACTGATGAAGGTTGTGACTCTCCATGGTGTCTTCTCTGATATCACTTTGGTGAAGTGCCATTGAATTCAGAATTTTATGCCAGAAAAATACACATAAAATTCTGATGAGTAGATTACTTTTTCTTTCCATGATCCAAATAAATTATTATAGTTATTTAATTTAAAATATATGAGGCAGAAAAAATAATACTAGGATACTCACTACCTAGCTAGCCATGCTGTTGTTTGAGAACAGAGGTGGTCGGCCTCTTCTTTCCACCTTTTAGAGTTTTCTTCTGCTTCCATATATTATGCCCAGGGTTTTTAGTGGGAAAAACAAAGAACAGTGTGACTACTCTGTCTTTCCAGAATTAGAAGTTCTGAGAAAACTAGACTGAAAAAAAAGAAAAAGAACAAGCATCAGCGACAAGTGCAACTATAAGCAAGGATCTAAAATATGTGTCACTGGCATCACAGAAGGAGAGGATCAAAGTTTAACCTTCTGCTATAAGAACTAGTAAAAAGAAAAAAATAGCAAATTAAGCTCAAAGTAAACAGAGAAAAAATCGATGAAACTTTTGATACTGTAAAATATATAGTTGTTTTCCCACCTTGTTTCCTGGCACACAACTCCCAAGAGGCTTAGAATCTCCAAAGTGATGTTTTCTTGTCTGCTAATGAGTTGACTGATGGCAGTTACTTCTCGCTAGCTTCCAGTGGAGACTGTTCACCAGAAATTCCAAAATAAGATTAGAGGGCTGAGATTTTCAGCCTTGCCAACAAATCTCAGGGATGGGGAAGAGATTAAAGGTTAAGTTGATTATCAATGGCCAATGGTTTAATCAATCATGCCTGTATAATGATACCTTCATAAACCCTCAGAAGGACAGGTTTGGAGAGATTATGTGTAGCTAAAACACATGAAGGTTGCTGGAGGGTGGCATGCCTGTGGAGGCCAGGGAGGCTTTGGATGCCATATTTGGATACCTTGACCTATGCATCTTTTCATCTGTATCCTTTGTAAAATTTCTCTTAAGTTGGTGAATGTGTTTCCTTGAGTCCTATGAGCTACTTTAGCAAATTAATCAAACCCAAGGAAAAAATTATGGCATTCTTGTCATAGCTGTTCTGTTAAAAGCATAGGGGCTTGTGATTGGCATCTGGAGTGGAGATAGTCTGGTAGAACTGAGCTCTCAACCTGTGGGAGCTGATGCTATCTCCAAATAGATAGTGTTGGGATTAAATCGAATTAGATGACACCCAGCTAGTGTCTGCTACAGAATTCACTGCTTGCTTCTTGTTGGGGAGAAATGCCTACACATATGTCACATAACTCTTCTATATTCACAATTTTTTGAGTGAGAAAACAGATTAAGCACTTAAGTGTTTTTTTTTTTATCCACTCAAAACCTGAAGGTGTGAAGGTAGTTCTTTTCACTCAAAATCTAAAAGATGGTTCTTTCTTTGTTGTTAGTTAGTTAAACCTAGATATCTGAGAGGATAAATTCTATTGGCAAACATTCAGCTACATTAATCATATATCATAATTGTTTAAAAAGACACAAAGGTGGGAGAAAGGTAAGATGGCTAACTAGAGACACTACTGGCCAGATTGGAGGTGGAAGGCTGAACTGTGGAGAACTAAGAACAGTCATGACTCAGGTGTTGACTGAAGGGAGAGACAATAGAGGTGAGTGGGGACCCCACCAAAAAGGGCTGCAAAGATGAGAAAGAAGATAGAGAGGAGAGGACAGTGGCAGCATGGACTGGCATGGACTAAGTCTAGAGACCGTGGAACTAAGTGAAAGGGTCAGGAGGGCTTCCCCTCCCCCAGGTGGGTGGCTTTGGAAGGCAGAACACAGAAACTCTCCCCTGGTGGGAGAATGTTGTGAGGGAGTTGAAAGCCAGATTTCTTATACCAAGATACTTGCTCCTCTGTATCTCCCCCATTCCTGGCATTACTGAAAGAAATTTTGGCTTCATCTGACTTATGGTCATAGGCTTCTCTTCCTCATGGCAACCATGAGAGTACTTGGTACTAAGAGGCCTGTTACTCTCTGTGCCTACTTTTCATGGGAATGTCCACTGGAGGCCCAGAGAAGTGGGCAGGAACAGCATCCCTCACCCCCACAAGAGCAGTGCAGGGAGACCAACACCCCTTTCCACTAATCACAACTGTGAGTCCTCTGAGCTGAGCTGAAAGGCTTGTTTCTCTAAGGCAGGGGTGTGTTCCCTCTCTTCCAACAAAAGCAGAGATACACCAGCAGGGCAGACATACCCACTGTAGGGTAGGGCAGTCCAAGACTAGATTTTGGGGGACAAGGAAATGCAGGCACTCAGACTGATCCAAAGGGAGAGGGTGATGGAGTTCCAGGGAGCAAATAGGGAGGATGCTTACCCCACCATAAAAAAAAAAAAAAAAAAAAAACAGTGGTGGGTAGACAGGGATAGTAAGAGCCTAGATTCAGGCCTTCACAATCACAGCAATAGGCCCTCTTCCTCAGGGACAGCCTCCTAGGACTGGGGAGATTGTGCTAAAGGCTGGCTGTATCAGCAGTTCCCTCTAGCAACTAGATAAAAAAAACTGAGCAACACTGCGGTTTAGCCAGCTCTTCAGGCTCTTGCATTCCAGCCAGGATCTGTCTTGCTCCTCCCCTAACCTTAGGGAATAGGGACTAATTCAACTGCCCAGGAGCTATGGGGTCCCAAATAAAGCTTCTGGCCTTCAGGGGCAATACCCAGGGGACCAGAGCTCACCACTGGCACAAAAGAACATCTTGGCAGCTGGATCTTTTACAAAAACTTCAATCAGTAAATGGGGGTCAATACCCATAAACATGGTGACTTCCAACTCAAGCAATTAGGGAACAGCAGATTTGTACCTAGAAGTACAATACTCAAGCTCAGAGATTAAGGTGGGGGACCAAACTGACTATACTCCTTAGGAGTAGCTGAACACAGTAGGTCAGAGGTAACCTGGGATATTCATCAAACCTGCTAAAACAGCCCAAAGGCAACTCAGGATGAGGAATCCTCTCCCTGGCACGATCAGGGAAGGATCTTTATGATCACAGAGACAGGTCAATAAACCAGCCCTAGCATTTCCAGTTCTCGACTGAGAGGTTAGATGTGAAGGAATCATTAAAGAATGCCAGAGAGATGAAAAATCAGAGTAAAAGGACAGCGCCCCAAAGAAATCAATAATGCCTTGTTAATGGATGTCAATCTAAACGAAATGGTTAAAATGAAAGATGAAGAATTTCAAATATGGACTATAAGAAAGGTCAAGGAAATACAAGAGAAAATAGAAACCAAATACAAAGAAACACAAAATAGTGCAGGAAATGAATGAAAAATTCTCTGAATAAATCAAATTATTAAAGAAAAAGCAAACAGAAATTCTGGAAATGAAAACTCATTTAAGGATTTAGAAACACAATAGAAAGCCTTAATGATACCCTAGATTGCACAAAAGAAGGAGTCTCAGAGTTCAAAGGTAACACCTATGACCTAAACAAGTCACTAGGAAAGAGAGAACAGAGAAATAAGAGAATGAACAAAGCCTACAAGAAATGCAGAATTGTGTAAAGAGGCCAGTCTTCAGAATCATAGGCATCTCTGAAGGCAAAAAAAGAAAATACACAAAGTTTGGATAATTTATTGCAGGGAATAAGTGAGGATAGTTTCTCTGGGCTTACTAGAATCCAGATAGCCAGGAAACAGAAGCACTCAGGACTCCTGGAAGATTCAATGAAAAGAGGTCATTGCCAGGAAGGAGGAATTAGGCTGGCCAACGTAAATATGAAAGAGGCATTCCTATGAGCAGTAAGGCAAAAACAGTATGCAACTTACAAAGGAAAACCTATCAGACTAACTGCAGATTTTTGAATAAAAATCTATAAACCAGAAAGGATTCAGGACCCATCTAAAAGAAAATGATGGCCAGCCTAGACTCTTATATCCTACAAAGCTAACTTTTCTGTATAAGGAATAAATAAAGACTTTCTCATACTAGTAATCACTGAGGGAATTTGAAAAGATCAGATTCCCTGCAGGAAGTACCAAGACCCGCACCACACATGGATGAGTATAAGGGGGAGAGCAAATCAATGTCAGACCTAGCAGAAAATAAGAAATAACCAAGATCAGAACAGAAAAAAATGAAATTGATAACACAAGAATTATACAAAAGATTAATTAAACAAAAAGTTAGTTCACTGAAAAGATAAAATTGACTGGCTTCTTGATAGATGAACCAGAAACATAAAAGATAGGACTCTAACAAGCCAATAAGAAATGGAAAAGGAGAAATCACAAATGATATCACAGAATTACAAAGCAGCATCTCTGAATACGATAAAAATCTCCATGCTCATTAATTCGAAAACATGGAGGAAATGGAAAAATTCTTGTAAACATATAATCTCCCTAGGCACCACCAAAAAGTTCTAGAACAGATGGTTTTACACATAAATTTTACTAAATCTTTAAAGAACTAGTACCCATACTGCAGAAATTGTTCTATAATAATGTGAAGGAAGGATCTTTCCAACTCATTTAATGAAGCCAATAACATCTTGATGCCAAAGCCAGTAAAGGAATCAACAACAACAACAACAACTACAGAACAATATATCTTACAATATAGATGCAAAAATATTCAATATAATCTCAGCAAACCAAATTAACCTGTACACTAAAAAAAATTCACCAGTAAGTGGACTTCACCCAAGTGATGCCAGTATAATTCAACTTATGCAAATCTATAAATGTACATCACCACATAAAGAGAAGTAAAAGCAAAGACAATATGATCCTCTCACTAAAAGCAGAAAAACCATTTGACAAAATTCAGGATACTTTTTTGATAAGAATGAGTAACATGATGGGCATAGATAGGACATATCTCAAAATTGCAAAAGTTGTATATGACAAACACACAGCTAACAGCATACTGAATGGGAAAATATGAAAAGCATCCCACTTCTAACTGGAACCAGGAGTTGCCCATTATCACCACTTCTATTTAACATAGTGCTAGAAGTCATAGCCAGAATGATCAGGTCAAACACGAAATCAAGGGTATCCAAATAGGAAATGAAGAGATCAAACTTTCCCTCTTGGCTGACCATAAACCTTAATATTCTGCTGAGGGACTTCTGGAATCAATAAATTGAGTAAAGTTTCATGTTACAAAATCAATGTACACAAATCAGCAGCTTTCATATACACTGACAATAGTCAAGCTAATAATCAAATCGAAGATGCCGTATCTATCCCAATAGAAACAAAGAAAATAAAGTATCTAGGAACATATCTAACTAAAGAGGTGAAAGACCTCTATAAGGAGAACAATGAAACACCGAGGAAGAAAAATTGCAGAGGATGTAAACAGATCGAAAAATCTATCATGCTTGTGGTTTGGCAGAATCGACATTGCTAAAATGTCTATACTACCAAAAATGACTCACAGTTTCAATGCAATTGCCATTAACCTATCAACGTCATTTTTTGCAGATCTAAAAGGATAGTTCTTTGCTTCATATGGAACCAGAAAAGATCGCATATAACCAATGAAACCTTATGTAATAAGAATAAATTGGAAGGCATCACTTTACCATAGTATATTACACTTTATAGCTATACTGCAAGGCTACAGTAACTAAAACAGCACGATACTGGCACGAAACAGAGACATAGACCAATGGTGTAGAAGAGAGAACCCAGATATGAAACACTTATATCACTATCTGATCTTTGACTAAGCAGACAAAAACCTATGCTGGGGAAAATTATCTCTATTCAATAAGCGGTGCTGGGAAAACCACATGTAGAAGACTGAAACAGGAGAGGGAGTTGCCTCTTACAACTCCCCAAAATTAGCTCACAATGGATAACAGACTTAAACCTAAGACACAAAACTGTAAGAGTTCTAGAAGAAAATGTTGGGAAAGCGCTTATGTATATTGCTCTAGGCAAAAAAATTATGAAAAAGACCCCAAAGTCAATCACAGCAATAACAAAAATTAACAAATGGTATTTGACTGAATTAAAAAGGTTTTGGTGTAGCCTTGAAAATAGGTAATAGAATGAACAGACAACCTATTGAATGGGAGAGAATATTTGCATGCTATAAATCCAAAAAAGAGCTATTAAATAGAATCTCTAAAGAACTCAAATCAATAAGTATAAAATCAAACATCTTCATTAAAAAGTAAGTGAAAGTCATGAATAAAAGTTTTTCAAAAAAATATATAGTAATAGCCAGTAAATATGAAAAAATACTCAACATCTCTAATCATCACAGAAATGCAATCAAAACCACAATGAGACATCATCTAACTCCAGCAAGAATGGTTTTTATCAAGAAGTTCTAAAAAAACAGATGCTGGCTGGAATGAGAGAAAGCTACACTTACACACTGATGGTGGGACTGCAAACGAGTACTTCTATGGAACTCAGTATGGAAATACTTCAAAGTGCAAAAGTAGAACTATCATTTGATCCAGCAACCCCACTACTGAGGATTTAACCAAAGAAAAACAAGTCATTTTATCAAAAAGACATGTGCACTTGAATATTTTTTGCTGCACAATTCTCAACTGCAAACATGTGGAAACAACCCAAGTGCCCATCAATACAGGGTGGATTAATAAAATGTGGTGTATGTACCCCATAGAGTACTACACTACCACAAAAGATGATGAACTAATACCTTTTGTGACAACCTACATGGAACTGGAGACCATTCTTAATCTAAGCAAAGTGTCAAGACTGGAAAAACAAATACCACGTGTACCCACTACGAAACTGGAACTGGTCATTTAACACTCATGGGTACACATGGAAGTAAAACTCAGCACAAACAAAGTATTCAGAGAGGAAATTAGTGGATGGGAAAATTCCCATTTAATGGGTATAATAAACACTTTCTGGATGAAGAAATGACCTAATGGGTACAATATGCACTTATGTGGTCTTTAATAAGACAATTTCAGATCTCAGATGTAATATTTCTAAGTGATGAAGATAAAAACTTTAATGAAGGTAGAATGCAAAGTTATAATCAATCACTGATCCAAAAAATAAAATATTTATAACTTAAAAAGAAATAAATGAAAAATAAAAGAACACAAATTAACAATATCAAAAATAAGAGTTAGCATCACTACAGATCCTATAGTCATTAAAATGATTATAAACTACTTTGCACCAATACACTCAAACACTTATATAAAATTGCACTAATATGTTAAACAATATAACCTACTAAAACTCATTCAAGAAAGGAAAAATGAATAACCCTGGATACCATATAATTGTATTTAAAATTCTTACAGTTACTTTAAGCCCAATGGCTTCACTGGTGATTTCTATCAAATATGTAGGAGAAAAATGTAATGCCAATCTATAAACACACTTAAAGAAATTAAGAAATGCTTTCCCATTCATTTTATGAGGCCAGTATTTTCATAGTATCAAATCTGGACAGGACAAAGGGCAATACAAGAAAAGAAAACCATAGGCCAATATCTCTCATAAATATAGATACAGCAATTCTACAGATACTTTTAGCAAGTATAATCCAATGTAATATAAAATGGATAAACTTCTAAACATGATGTGTTTGTTTTAAATTCAAAAATCAATGTAATATAATATCAAACTGAGGAAAGAGAAGTCATCTGATCATCTTAGTAAAGTATTTGACAAAATCTGTTTACCCATTTCTGATTAAAAAAAAAATACTCAACAAAGTAGAAATAGAAGCCACTTCCTTAACTTGATATAAAGCATTTACTATAGCTAACATCATATTTAATGCTAAAGGCCTCATTTCTTTCCCACTGAGATTAGAAACAAGACAAAGTTGTTTACTCTTAGCAATTTCATTCAACCTTATACTGAGGTTGTAGTCAGTATGATGCCACAAAAGAACATACTAAGATTGAGAGGAAGAAGTAAAACTGTCTTTATAAATAACACAATTATATAGTAGAAAATGGCATGGATCTGCAAAAAGATTTGCTAGATTTAATAAATGGATTTAGCATGATTTTAAGATGCAATATCCATATAAAACAATCAACCGAGTTATTATATGTCAGCAATAAATAATCAGATATTGAATTAAACTACTATTTGCAATATCATTAAGAATAGGAAATACAGGTAAATTTGACAAATAACATGAAAGACTTGTAGACTTAGATATAAAACATTGCTAAGAAAAAACTGAAGATAATCTAAATCTACATAAACCTATATTAACAACTGACTCTAGACAAAGGCACAGCAGTGAAGAAATAATAGCCTTCTCAAAAAATGGTTGTGGAACAATTGGATTTCTTTATGCCTAAAAGAATGAATTTCAATGTTTATACTATAACATAAACAAGAGATTAATTCAGAATGAATCATAAACCTAAATGTAAACCCCCTAACTACAAAACTTCAAGGTGAAAACAGGAGAAAAGTTTTGTGGCCTGGAGTTTGGTATAGATGACATCAAAAGCTTGATTCATATAAGAAATCATTGATAAATTTTGACTTCATCATCAAAAACACTGTTCATACTTATGCCTGTAATCCTAGCACTCTGGGATGCTGAGGCAAGTGCCGAGGCAAGCTCACAGGTTTGAGATCAGTCAGAGCGAGACCTTATCTCTAAAAATAGCCAGGCATTGTTTTAGGCACCTGTTGTCCCAGCTACTTGGGAGGCGGAGGCAAGAGAATTGCTTGAGCCCAAGAGTTTGAGGTTGCTGTGAGCTATGACTCTACAGCACTCTACCGAGGGTGACAAAGTGAAACTCTGTCTCAAAAATAAATACATAAATAAATAATGAATAAAAATTGTTCATAGAAAGAAAAGTTAAGCCACAGATGAAGAAAAATTTTCCAATTGTACATCTGATAACATAATTACACATAATATGCACAAAATTACAAATGCTCAATAATAAGAAAAAAGAATAGAAACCAGGGAAATGATTTAAATACAAGCTCCATAGGCAAATAGCACATAAAAAGAAAATCGATCTCAGTATGTATTAGGAAAATACATATTAAAATAACAGTGATATAGCACTGTGTGCCTATTAGAATAACTAAAATGAAAGAGACCAACCATAACAAGTTTTGTCAAGGATATAAAGAAAATATAAACCTTGGCTAATAAGAATGCAAAATGGTACAACCATTGTATAACACTACTGGAGAATTTTATTACATCTTAAACATACAATGATCTACATAATCTAGCCATTCTACTCCTGGGAATTGACCTAAGTAAAACAAAGTCTAAGACCATACAAAGACTTGTGCACAATTTTTTTTATCATCTTTGTTTATGAATCTTTGTATATATAGTATATACTTCAACAATGAAACCACTCAAATGTCCCTAAGTAGGGGAATAGATAAAAAAAAATCGTTGTATATCTATATGGTGAAATTCTAATCAGAAATAAATTAAATATGCTTCAGCAATTAATCCAAAAAAAATGAGTGCATGAGTGTGTGATCAATTTACATAACATTATGAAAAATGCAAACTAATTTATAGTGACAGAAAGAAGTTTAATGGTTAACTTGGAATTGCTCAGGTGGTATGGAGAGGGACAGAAGTGCAGGATTACAAGAGTATGTAACAACTTGTCCATGGTGATAGATATACAGTAGAACCTCATAGTTGACCACATCCTAAAGTTGACCTAATTTACAGAGACTGGACATGTACCACACGTACTCAATGGAAGTTTCTTATGCTGACCACCTCCTTATGTTAACCAGTTTGTTATAGTCCCTTCAGTGGTCAACTTACAGAGGTTTGACTGTATTTTCTATCTTGATTGTGGTGATAGTTTCTTATACATGTGTCAAAACTTACCAAATTGTACTCTTTATGTGTGTATAATTTATTGCATATTAATTATGCTGCAACAAAGCTTTAAAAAACACCTATTTATATTGAGTTATACATACACACACACACACCCCTACCATGGCAGTAATGAATGGGTTTAAAGATACAGGTTTACAAGGAATTAGCTATAATCACTTGAGGCTGGCCTACTTAATAAAAAAAAAAAACTTAATAAAAATATTCAGCAGATTGTGTCTTTAATAAGCTTCTCATCTTGGCTGTTATTGGCATGTACAAAGACTACTGATTTGTGGACATTGATTTTATATCCTAAGACATTACTGTATTTTTAGATCACTCCAGGACTCTTGTGGTTGAGTCTTTGATCATATCGTCAGCAAAGAGGGAGAGTTTGACCTCCTCTGCTCCCATTTGGATGCCCTTTATTTCCTTCTCTTGCCTGATTGTATTAGCTAGAACTTCCGGCCAATGTTGTTAGTACTACAGTGGAAAGATACAGACTAAACAGTCAATAGAAGACAACCTAAATATTTTCAATTTGGGAATAAAATAGTCAATAGAGGACGACCTTGTCTTCTAGTTCTAAGTGGAACATCTTTCAGTTTTACTCCATTCAGTAAAACATCAGCTGTGGGTTTGTCAGAGATGGCTTCCATCAGTTTAAGAATTCTAGACAATCATTTCTTTCAGAATCCTAATGATGAAACAGTGTTGCTAGATTCTTTTTCTAGGTTTTTTTTTTTTTATTTGTTTATTTGTTTCACTTTATCTTAGTTTTCTCACTCCTGGGACCGAAAAATTTTTGAACCTTTGTACTATGTATAATTTGTATTTAAAACAGTATTTCAGGGAAATTCCATACTATTTCCTGGTAGGATAATTAATTCGGGTGTTTTAAGATAATAAAAAGTTTCTCTATGTATTTTGAGAAGACTTTCTAAAGATCACTAAAAGAAAGGCTTTATATTGAGGATTTAAAAGTAAATATTCCATCCTACATATATAGATAAAAGAAACATAATTTCGAAGCTCCAAAAATTGTTCCACAAAAACTGTGCCATTTGACTCATGGCACTCCTCTCCACACATTTTCTGGAAACATTTTTATTACTTTTCAAGAATAAAGGTCATTGAGGTTACTTGTAGTTTTTATCAGGTTTGCAAAATTCAGGCTTAAAAACATATTTTCATAAATTTAGAACCTATTAAAACGTTAAAAATGGCAAAGATTCAATTGTGTTTATGCTCTATGTTAGGAAATTCTTCCAGTGTAATATTAACCATTTTTACTGAGCATGCAGCCTGTCAAAAGTATTTCAATAGGCATGATTATTGAAGCAAATAGTTTGAACACAGCATTCATTTATTTAACAGATATTCATTTTATTGCCAGATACTTCACTAGGTACTGGGATATAGGGTCAACAAAAAAGATATGATCCTGGCCTTCATGTTGTTAGTACTACAGTGGAGTGATACAGACTAAATGATCATTTTTCTGTACTAAATATTTTTTATTTGGGAATAAAATTGATGAAAATTATCTCTTGATAAATTTAAAAAACAGGATTCAATTTAAATCATATAGTAAAAAAGTAACCATATCATAAATTCTAATTTAAATCAATACAAATTTAATGAGATCAAAATATGTATATATAGCTTATAACTTTTCAAAAGTATACATAAAACATTAAAAACTAAACATTTTGGGAATTTTAAATTGCATAAGTCTTTAGTCTTATACATAAAAAAATTCATAAACATTTCCCTTCTGGAAATAGTGAAGTAGGTAATTCTAGCCAACTCTCCAACTGAGTATGTCAAGAAAAGCAGAATAAATTGTAAAAGCACCAGAAGGAAATGGAGACCTGACAGGATGGGGAAGGATGGCTCAATTAGGATTTGAATAAGGAAAGAAACTCAGGGAGGTGGTGCCATCATTCCTCTGGCAATATCTACTTATTCCTCACAAGGATTCTGAGAGAAAATGTTGGCACCTTCTCTTGTCTATGGCACAGTGAATGATGCTCAGGGGTCAACAAGAAATGTTCCCTGGTGAATCCTTCTTTCTTTTGGATTGGAACATCAAAGAATCTCCATAACCTCACCACCACAAATGAGTTAACCAGAACTAGAGAAATCTTCCCAGGGATAATAATTTACCTTCTAATCAGTTCTATTCCTAGAAATGGGTAAAGGTGATCCAAGATTGCTAATGCCACCAGGTAATTTATAAAATAAAATAAAATAAAATAAAAATCTCCTATAAAGGACTATAAAACCCTTATAAGGCCCCAGCTTATTTCTACACAATATTTTTAGACACATGTCTGGATCATCTTAAAATATAATCAGATATTCAAGGAAGCAAAAAGGAATCAATAGAAATAACAGAAAATAAAAATAGACACAGGTGTTTTAGATTTTATAGTTAACTCACATAGACTTTCAAATACCAAGACATAAAATACAGAATTAAGAATTTTGGCAAAGAAATAAAAAAAGTAAAAAAATAAATTTAAGGAGAACTTAAAATTTTAAAACAAAACACTGCTTATTTAAGAACTCAAAGGATGTCTTTAATACCAAACCACACACAAAATGAAAATTAGAAAATAAAAGTTTAAGTCAGCATATACAGAATGAAGCATTTTATTTTTTTAACTTCTTTTGTTTTAATCTCGCCGTTTCACTGGTGCCTAGAAAAATTCTTAGCGTACAGTGAAGACTCATTAAATATTTATCAGATAAAACATTATTTGTTCATAAAAATTCATTTTTATAATTTTTGACACTGCAGTATTTGTGATAATGTATATACTGATTAAATATGGTTGATTATACTGATATAATTTTTAAGAATAATTCCTAGCCAGTGAAGGAAGTGGCAATAAAAGGAAAAAAAATGGCATTAGAGAGGAAAAGAAAGAGAAAGAAGAAGAAAAACGTTTTTCAGAGGCAATATGATTGTGAATATACATATAAATTATTAGAATAAGTAAATTTAGAAATGTTGCTAGAATTAAGGTAAATATACAAAAAAACAATTGTCATAGCTATACAGAAAAAAATAGAAAATATAATTTAAAAAGATAACATTTATGATAGCATCAAAATATAAAATTTGCATGGAACTATGAAAATGGATGTTTAGACTACACAAGAGAAAAATATAAAAATGAAACTAAGGTATGCCTAATTTGAGAGATAGCTATATTCCTGAATTTAAACCTTTACTATTGTACAAATGTTAGTTTTCTTCCAAAACATCTAAACAATTGATGTAATTCCAATATAAATGTGAGATTGTTTTGTGGAAATTCAACAAGCTAATTCTATAATTTACAGAAAAATATAAGGGCCAAGAGAATCAGGCTACTCTTTAAAAAGAAAAACATGTTGAGGGCAAATGTTCTGTTTTTATTAGCTTTTTTAGAAAAGGATATGATATTTTGTAGAAGGTGTTTGGTACAAGGATGGACAAATAGACCAATGGAATATTGTTTAAAACCATAAAACTTTGTATACATGGACTCTAGACATATCGTAAAGCAGATGTGACAGAAAGGGACCATGATTCAACAATGATTTTGTGACAATTAGATGTGTGTGTGTGGAAAAAGTGAAACTTGAAATTACTTTACACCATTCATATAATTAATGGTGTAATTAATGGTGTTTCAGCCTGACTCAAAACAATCCAAAATAACCTAACTATATCTATCATCCACCCTGCTCAGATCCAGCTAACTACAGAACAACGTTTTAGGACAGGTAATTTTTATCTTAGGGGAGCTGTCCTCCATTAACAGCGCCCCAGCATCCCTGGCATCTCCATTCTGAATGCTACAGCATAAGCTCAGTTGTGACAACCAAACATGTCTTAAGACACTGACAAATGTCCCCTGAAGACATTTATAGGATAGTATTTATTATTTAAGAGTAGAGGAAATTTATTATTTAGGACAAAGAATAATTTCTTAAACAAGACATACAATAATCTAACCCGAAGCAGAATCTGTTACGTTTGACTATGTTAAAGCTTCTGAAACTCTGTTCATCAAAAGCCATCATTAGGAAAGGGAAAAGGTAGGGCACAACATGGGGGAAATAATAGCCATTTAACCAGCAGGAGGTCAGACACCGGGTTTATAAAGAACTCTATGAGAAAATGGCAGAAACCCAATAGAAAAATGATCAAGAGACTTCACAAAATAAAGATAACAAATGCCTAAGAAATATATGAAAGGGTATTCGACATTATTTATAGCCAGGAAAATGCAAATAAATCGCAAGGACATTCTCCAACTTATCTGTCACAAATGGCAAAATGCAAAAGCCTGGCAACCTGAGCGTGAGCTGTACTATAGAGCAGGGGTTGGCAAACTGTTTTCTGTAAGGTGCTGGAGAACAAGTCTTTCAGGTATTGCAGACACTTGTCTCTATCACAAGTACTCAGTTCTGCCCCTGCACCACAAAAGCAGCCAAGACAAAGAGTAAATCAATGGCATGGCCGTGTTCCAAAACAAATTTATTTTTAAATATCAGTGGCAGGCTGGATTTGGAAGGTGTTCCATAGCTTGCAGACTTCTGATGTAGAGAGGCAGGAGCGTTCATATATGGCTTGTAGGAGTGTAAATTGGTAGAGAAATTTGCAAAACAATTTGTCATTATCTTCTAAATTAGAACTACTCATACTTTCCTAGGAATTTCACTTTTAGATTATATACTCCTCCGAAAGGTGTATTGAGAGATAGGTACAACAGTTTACCTGTACTAATTTTGCTAATAAGAATTACTAGAACTATCTCATGCATATATTGACAACAAAAGACACCCATCCATTGTAATTTATTAAATATGAAATACTGTATAGCAATAAAAAGAATGGCTTTATGGGTTGGCTTAAACAACCATAATGACATTTGAAAGAAGCCAGAGATAAAAGAGTATGAACTCTAAGACTGCACTGATGTATTTCTTTTTTTTTTTTTGGTAGAGACAGAGTCTCACTTTACTGCCCTTGGTAGAGTGCTGTGGTGTCACAGCTCACAGCAACCTCCAACTCCTGGGCCTAGGTGATTCTCTTGCCTCAGCCTCCTGAGTAGCTGGGACTACAGGCATCCACCACAATGCCTGGCTAAATGATGTAACTTCTTAGTTAAATATTTTAGCAAAACTATCCCTAGTGATGTTTGCTTAGCTTATATAACTATTAATAAGGCAGAATAAGTATGACCATAAAAGTCAGGATGTTGGTAGAATGATCGGGAGAAGGCCCACAGAGAAGTATTCAGGGATATCATCTATATTCTGTTTCTTGAACTGGATAGTTTTACACAAGAATTTTGTTTCATGTACATATTTAGATTTCTGTTTGAGTACATATTGTATATTAAAATTAAAACAGTTTTTAAAAGTTCCTGGAATTTTAGAATTTCCTTTTTGATAGAAAAAAGAGAAATAAATATGAATAACCATGGAAAGAAGACTGGGGGTACAGAAGACACCAAAATTAGGAAGTTTTCTCCCCTGCAAGGATACCAAGCTCTGCAGCCTAGGCAAATTTACAGCATGCCAAGTACTTGTCCTCTTCTCTGTGACTCTATCAAGCCACATAACAGAATCTTACAAATGAAAAATATTTAATCCAGCCTCTTTTCCCAATTTTTCCTACCCTTACTGTGCATTTTGCTCAGTACTTGGAGGAGTCACTGGTTCTATGAAAACCACGGTTTTAGGCCAATAAGCGCTGCAGCGCTGACGTTTGTCTCTATGAAAACCACGGTTTTAGGCCAATGAGCGCTGCAGTGCTGATGTTTGTCTCAGTGGTTTTCGACTCTAGCTCCCTATCAACATCAACTGGCAACTCAGGAAATAAAAAATCCATGGCCTAAATCAAGCTCAGACTAATTAAAGCAGGTTCTCTTGGAGTGTGGCCCAGGCATTTTTAAAGCTCCTCGGGAGATTCTGATGTGTGGCAGGTTTGAGAACCATTGACCTGTCTGCTGCCCCTGCAGAAGTGTGCATAATTAAGTCGGAAATGTTCAACTTGCCTCCGTGTAGTCAATTAGGAAGAAAAAAAATAACGGCTCCCGTAAAGACCAATTTATCTCACACGGCCTGGATTTTATTTTTATCAAATGTAAGCAGACATCCTTTTACTTAAAGCTCAATTTTTAAAAAAATCTATGCTTTCTTCCTTTTTAACTATTTGGCATTTGTTCACAGAAATAGTAAAAAAAAAAAAAAAAGTTAATATTAACAGAATTCACATTCACTGATTCACTGACTCTAGCCAGTATTTTTATTTTGGCCCCAAGATGATGTTTGTCCTCTTAATGATATTGGATCTACCAGCATGTGGGAGGAACAGTTTTTATAAAGAGGAAGCCATTAGTTTCACCTTGTATTTGGTCAAATCCTGTTGTTCTTCCTTTAATTTTGTCTGGGAAGAGTAGAATTTTACTAAGGAAGCCCTCCCTTTTGGTTGCATTTGATCAAACAGATACAATGAGAGGCACCGCTTCCCCAGATTCACAGTGTATTTATGGACGCTGTGTTTGCCTTACTCTCCTCCCCCCACTTCAAACCTTTACTCTACCTTGCGAACACCTGTTAGCTGTAGGCCTCGTAAGAACTTTCACCCATCAGAAGGTTTAATTTCACAGAAAGGCTCTAGAAATCGTTTAACTCCCTCTGCAAAATCTACAACCCTTATTTCTTAATGCCCTCTGTAGATTTGCTGGGGCCACTGGGCCAAAAATAAAAAGCATAATCCAGTAAAGAAGATTAAAAACCCAAATAAGTGAGCCTCAAATCTCAGAAATTTGACAACTAGTAGGTGAACCTTAACCCATCACAGAGGGGAGTTGTTCCTGGCCTCACAAACATAAAAACAAGTACAAACTAAAATGACAACACATTTTAAATAAAAAGAAACATAAGTAGATATTTTTTAGAAATTTGTAAGAATATGTGGATAATTTTTGATTTTCTTGCCCTCAGGAGAATATACTAATGTGTATTTTATATATATGTATATATACTAATAATATAATGATTTGAAGGGTCATTATATTTGTTTCCTACTTTTTCTGTAATTAATTTCTGATTAGTTACCTTGTAGGTTTGAATATGTCTTCTCCATTCCATATATTACCATTTGTAGCACCCTACATCACCTTTAAATCTAAACAATTTTAAATTGCCTTTATAGGGCATTCTTCAAACCATTGTTAGTTTTATTTTTTTTAACTATTTTTTATTAAATCATAACTTTGTACAGTGATGCATTTATCGGTTCAGGGTATTGCTTCAATATACAATGTGAAATGTTTACCTTGTCATCATAATACACTCACATGTTCAAAACCTTTTAGGCTTTCTCAAAGCTAAGAGTGAAGAATAACCATGTGAGATACGAATATAAACTTGCCATATGGGTCTTCATAAACTCATTCCAGTCTCTTTTCCAGCCTACTTTCATTCTCATGGTAATCTACTGGTCACGTGTGTCAGTTTACTTTAAAAGTGAACAGGCTTCCAAATGCAAGTGCTCTGGGGAGGTCTTGTGATTCATAGTGACACCCTGCCTTGAGTGAAGAATCTTACTGTGAGTGAGTGCCTCAGATCCTTGATGTACTGATTAACATCTGACCTGCTGACATTGAAAAGCACACTGAAGTCATGAATTTCACTGATTGTCTTGGACATAGACAGTTCCGACTGTATGTTCCAATCTGTAGCCAATTACTGTAACTTCCATATTGTACTCTCCAAAGAAAGAGGACAGTTCCAATATGAGGAGCTCGTCCTTCTAAACTCTCCCTTAAAATCCTTCCATCTTGAAACAGACTCGGGGAACACTTCCAACTTTGTTGTGTTTTCCCAGATCGACCCTCACATTTGGCTTCCAATAAACCTTTATCAAATCATTTTTGCCTCAATACCCTTAATTTTAGTCAGCACTCACTTCTGCAAAACCTTTTCCATCAACTTGTTTGATATCTTCTACCTACCTTAGAAATGCCTTCCGTCAGTGGGACCCTCCCTCATCTCAGCCCAGTTAAGTTCCCCCCTGAGGTGGTGGTTTGTCAAAGGAAATGGACACACACCTTTCTCAGAATCACCTGGTACGTGTATTTGTAATGCTGGGAATTGGGCTCAGGCAGTTTCATTTCAAGTAAATCCCTCAGGTAATTTTTCAGCACAATAAATTCTGAGAACCTGATTCTCAGTTCAGTGCCATCGAGGTTTTTCTTCTTCCAATTAAACTAATATAATTTAAAAATTAAAAACTAAAATAAAGACTATTTAAATTCTGACTTTGCTGCTTAAAAACAATTGACTTTGACAATTCAGTAATCTTTCTAAGCCAAGTTTCCTGGTTTGAAAGAGAGATAATACCGGGTAACACTTGTCTATTTGGAATGCTTGTTATATGAATTAATGAAAATATTTCTGTGAGAAAAAATTTTAAAATGTATATAAGTTGAGCTTTTTAAATTCCTTTTCCTCCATTGCAATGCTAGCCTAGTATTACTTAACATATTGGTTAAAATCCTTGGGTTCCAAATTCTGCTCCATCGTAAATCTGGCCCCCAAATTAACTTCTCTATTCATCAATATCTTAAACTATAAAGCAGGGACAATAATTGTATCTATTATTAAATGAGAAAAAAATAACGTAGCCCCATGGCAGGTACACAGTAAATGTTCAACAATTGTTAGCTATTATTCAGAGTTATTTTGTAATTGTCACTCAGAGTTCATTATTATTAGTAAGCAATGAATAATGTTTGAATTAGATTCTACCATAAAGTGCTTCTAAAAAAAGTAAATAATTATCAACAGATTCAGAAAAATTATAATTATATTTTAAATTACACTGCAATTTATCCAAACTCTTCATAAGTTAATTCTCTTGAGCAAAATTTCAAAGCAGGAATTTTGTACTGTAAATTTAAAACCATCATCATCTCAATTCCTTTTTTGTGCATATTTAGAATCACATTGAGAGATAATGCCAAATAATTATCCAAGAGACATGAATAAAAAGCTAAGGCCCAAACTTATTTTACTGGACATATTTAAGTATCAAGCAATACTGTTTCTATTTATATGGTCAACTGCTGCGAATCTGGATAAGGGAGTGAAATCATTCTATAAGACATTTTGATATTTCCTCATGACTTATAAAAACATAAAGTTCTAATGTTCTAATGGCAACTAATATTCCTCAATAAGGAAAGCGAAACAATATCTTAAGAGTTAAAAATAAGTTTGAAAAATCAAATCCATCCTTTTTCTCTGTAATTGTTCCATCATTGTGGGAGATGCCACTATCTCCATGTCCCTAAGGTGAGCACTTTCTGTGTAGTCTTTGATCCTTCATCCTCCTCCCACGCAAAATTCTCATTTACCGACATCTCTATACTTATTCTTTCCTTTCCAGCTCTGCAAATTCTTAATGATCTCTGGCCTGAATCTCTGAAACCTATTCTTTATCTGCAGTTCTGATTCTAGACCCTTTTCCTCTCTAATTAAGGCAAAACGACTGACTTAAATCACATTTCCGATTCACCATTACATTTTATCATAAGTATTCCCCTTAAATTTCTCCACTAGTCAGCCAATATCTTTCATCATATCCACATAAAAAACTCATTCCCAGGGCACAGTGTGGGGGGTTCCGGCATGCCCGCTGGGGGAAGGGCTCCACTACACCTTGAACCTTAGCTTAGAATTGAAAACAACGTAACTTAAACATCTGTACCCTCCTATTAATTTGAAATTAAAAAACTCAATCCCAGCCACTTTCTTTGCTCCAAAAAATATTCTTCATGTTTTGTTATGAGCTTTTCCTTCCTCACATTCCATTCCAACGTTCAAAATTTATTATGAATTATTTCTCTAGCTGCTGCCTGGTTCAGATGGCCTATATACAACGTATTGTGAGATACGCCTTGCTTCACCTGGAATGGTGAATGAAGTTCTAGAGAGAAAATCATTAGTGCCTTCTTCCTAAAATGGGAGCACACTGAGACACGTGAACACAGCACGAAGGATTTGAACTACACTATAAGCTTCCGAGGGCAGAGGTTTCATCTCTTCTGTAGACCACTTCTGTAGCCTCAGGACCTAGAGCAGTGATTTTCAACCAGTGTCCTATGGCACACCAGTGTGCCCTGAGAGGATCTTAGATGTGCTGTGAGGTTTTTAAGATTATTAATTAAATCATTTTCAAAAGACGATCAAAGCACAGTTAAGTATTTGTGCTTTGATCCTAAGTATTATCTTTTCTTTACTCTTTTTCTCATCAACATAATTTTAGTGTGCCATGGAAATATGACAATAGGTTCTAGTGCTCATGCTAGTCACTTAATACCATGTATTTGTTGAATATACTCAATGAATAAGTGAACAAATATATCACCACAAGAAAAAACTATATTTATTTTACAAAGACTTTGTACAGAACATAATGACAATATTAGCAGCGTGGAAAGTAACTATATTTTCCCTCGATGCAACACTAGCAAGTATTTATCTAAATACTTCTACATTTGATATATTGAATGGAATGTGTGTCTAATTCCATTCTATTTAAGAAAGTAACCAAGAAAATAGTTAAATGAAAAAAAAAACGTGATGTTGTTTTATCTAAAAGTATATAGGGATAATTATCTGAAGTTTTAAAGGAGAAATTTAATTATACATCCCTCTGAGTCACCTTTTCAAGTCACCTGGTATTAGAGACAGCCATGAGCATCAGAATTTTGTTATATGCAACTACAAGGCAACATGATGTGGGTACTATGGAAATTTGTACCATAGGTGAATACAAAAGGTGAATTTGTGGGTTTTAACATTGTTGGTACCTTATTAGAAGTAAATGAATTATAAAATGTCAGTTTGTAACAATAAATAAAACATATACTATTTGTTACATAAAAACCGAGGAAGATTTGTTTCAAAAAAAGGAAAAAATGCAACAAATGACAGGTGGAAGCATTTTATACATGGTTTGTCATGCGTCACACACACT
Source organism: Otolemur garnettii (assembly GCF_000181295.1). Lineage (NCBI taxonomy): Eukaryota > Metazoa > Chordata > Mammalia > Primates > Galagidae > Otolemur > Otolemur garnettii. Next base: position 19,378,786 of record NW_003852397.1, on the reverse strand, counting down.
TGGATTGAATCTGGGTGGTCATGACACACGTAGGGCTCAGGGCAGTGCTGGTAATCATATTGAGAACATCAGCACATGGGGATCACCTACAAGTTTTAACAGTGAAATAATCTTCATGAGAAGATTAGACGTCTTTCTATTACTTGGTACCTATTTTACAGTTTAATATGGACTTTGTTTTTAATTACACATTGAGGAGGTGCTATACATCATCTTTAATGTTAAGGGTCCTATTCCGGCCCTCTGGACAGGTTAGAGAGACCTGACCGATGTCCAGAAACACCAAGCCCATATTCTCACTCTTGTTTCTGATGCCTTCAAAGCCATGGCCAAAGGGAGTTTTCCTGACCAATCAAGCATTGTGTTTTGGGGATGTAATGATTTACTTTGTACCTCAACTTGACTGTGCACAGGGGTGCCCAAGTATTTGGTCAGACACTATTCTGAGTGTTTCCAGAGGAGATGAGCATTTAAATTAGTAGAATGACTAAAGCTCTCCCGTATGTGGGTGGGCTTCATCCAATTAATTGAAGACTTAATGAGAACAAAAAGGCTAAGAGGGAGCCCCTCCTACTTGACTGCTGTTCAAGGACATCGGTTTTGGGGGTTTTTGACTTTGACTGTGGCATTGGCTCTTCTTGGTCTCAAGCCTCTTGACTGCTGATCTTTCAGCTTCTCAGCCTCTATAACTGCATAAGCAAATTCCTTAGTCTTATCTTCCATCTATCTATCTATACAATATATCTCCTGTTAATTACGAGTCTCTGGAGAAGCCTGACTTATGCAGAGGGAATTCATTATTTGGAAGTCATGTTTTTCTTTTTTCTTTTTCGTCCAATAATAGAACACAGTTAAAGAAAGTAAAGAAAAAGAGTGCATAAAGTGATTTAAAAAAAAGTATGCTTATAAAATTCCCTTAATAGAACTAGAGGGATAAAAGCTGCGAAGGACATAACCCAGTCAGTTACAAGTGACCCCATGAAGCCTACTTTTTTCCATGTGTTTTGTGCACAGTAATGAATCCTTGTTAAATAGACAAGTAAATAAAAATAAAGAGAAAATCTAAGCAGTAAACATACTACATAGAACAGTGAAAGACTAGACAATGTCTGTATTACATCCTGACTATAACATCTGGGTCTCTGTCGACACTCATAGACGCTTAGGTCATCAGCAGAGCAGGTAACAATATAGACTTTAAAATCAATATGCCTGGGATTGAATTCTTTCTTTGCTGCCTGGAAATTGTCTAACCCTAATTGACTGACGTTACTTCTCTTGGTCTTCATTTTCTTCATTTCCTCATTTGTGAAGTGGGGGAATAATATGTACTTTTGAGGTGTGTAGTAAGGATTAAATAAAATAATACACAAAATTCTAACCGAGTGGCAAATACCGGGTACACAAAACATGGTTCCCATCGTTGTCATACAAGTGCATTTGGACAGCCATTATGTATGTGTGGCTAACATTAGGTCCAGGGTGGAGTTTAAAAATAACAGCTTGCTGGGTGAGGGGTGCTGGAGTAGGAAGAGAGGCTGGGAGACCGGCCTCTGACTAGTTTTAACAGTACACGGCATTTCATTATGATTCATTCTTTTAATTCCTTCTAGTAATAGAATGCTTTCCGGTCATTCTCCCTGAGTACTTCAGCAATGCTCAGAGTATTATTTTTGTCTCCATTTTATAAAAGAATCTAACCTTGTAGAGAGGTAGATGATTTGTCCATCTCATAAACCCAGCAAACAGTATAGGCAAGATTAGAAACCACGTTTCTGATTCCAATGCTACTTACAGTCTTGTTAATACAGAACTATCAGGTAAGAGGTATTGTATGAGACATTCCCCAAAAGACAAGAAGAACACTTGCACATTCTGTAAGTGACAAGAGGAATTACTCTCTTCGGTTTCTAGTCGCACCTCATGGATTAGACGACTGTTGCTAACGGTTACCTGTGTAGTGTTCTACAGCTAAAAGTTAATTTCACACACCTGAACTTAAATTTAAATCTCTATTGTTCAATGAGGGACTAAATCTGGATCTCATTACTTGTAACTCCAAAGACCTTCCACTAAGCCACATTTGTTTCCAACTTCTTGGTTTCATTGGTATATTGACAAGGTGACAGGAAACAAAGCCCAGAGGAAGGGCGACAGATCCAGCTGTGGAGAGAGGAAGAAAATACGAAAAGAGTGGGAGCGTATTGTCCGAGATAGGCCACTAACCATAGACCTGAGAACGTATTTTGCATCGGCTGAGACCTTCAGCCTTTCACTGAATTATTTATAAATTTCTCTACATTTCTGGCTTTTCTGTCAAATGCTACAACTTTTAAATTGTTCTGTCTTTCAAAACTCAATAGAAGGAAGACTCGTGCCTTCTTCCATCATTAATCCACTCTTTTGCTGTTTAATTGGAACACAGCCATGAACTAACCAACTATACTGAGCGTGTTTTGACAGCTTTCCACGGGTGACAGCTACAGTCCAGCACTGCCCTACACTTTTCCTCAGGTCAGGGCATAAGAAATATCTTTCACTATGACTTCTGCTGGGAACGTCCCCATCTGATATTTCTAAAACAGAACATTTAATGTCTGCTTTGCTTATGATTGAAAAATCTTCAGGGTCACTTTTGACCAATTGATTCTTCCATGGTAAGAAGTAATGGAAGAAATAAAAACCACCACAAAGGGCATTTCTTTGGTAATTCAGCACATGCTACTCTGAATATCCACTATGTGCACAGGATCAGTCTGGTGCTGAATGCTACAGACTGAGAGAATCAGGACCTTACAAAGCTTACAGTCTGTGTTAAGGATTCTTTTAAGAATTCAGTTGCCATGAATCAGATCCAATTATTTTAAACATAAAATATACAAAGATACCAAAGTATATTTTCCAGATTTTAAAGTATTTTCAATTCATAAAGAAAGATGAATAGTTATATTACAAAGAAGACATAAATATCCTTCAAATAATAGACTATTGCTTTGAATTCTGCCTATATAAAGCAGCACAACTATTTAATGAATTTGTTGTATCAGGTGAATGGGATTTTTGGCATCCAAGAATGAGACAAATTACTTTTTACCTGGACCTTCTGTTTCATAGAAATAGCCAGAAGTGCTGCATTTCAAAAACAGGGGTCAGTAACCAATGTAATCCATTAAGTCCACTGTCTGACATAGCAGGGGAAGGGCAGCAGCACTGGTGACAGGGAACTTAGGCAGTTCATAAGATCACAAGAAGTTCAACTTCTGACCACACTCTGAGCAGCACCAAATATAATTTATAAATAGACTCCGTCTTTTCACACGTTTTTCCCTGGTCTTTGAACATCTGGGAATACTGACTTGAAACTAAGAACTCTGAATCCTGCAAGACAACTTGAAAAAATTATATTTAACCTTAGCCTCGGTAGTCACTGGGGGATTTTACTTGACGGAGAGTTCTCTCTGTGTGTTCCGACTCCTTTCGATTTGAAGAGGCAAGTAGGCAGAAGTGATTACAGAACAGATTCAGACTCTCGTGATCTGTAGAAGTCTATGCTCCCAATGGTTAAAGGACTCCTCATTCACTGAACAAATATTTATTGAGTAACTACTCTGTGTCAGGCCCTGGAGAACAAGACAGTCACAGTCCTGGACTTGAACAGGTCACATCATGCCAAATTGCCTTTGACAGGTTAAGAAAACAAAAGGCCTAAAGGACAGAATGATTACAGATACCTGCTAACCCCTTTTGCCCACAGATATAAACATCACATTCACAGCTGACAGGTGAGTTTGTGATGAGAATAATTTTAAAAATATCAACTCTAATCACAGTCTGCTACTGACCTGGAGCTTAATTGATACTATTCATCTTTGGATCATGTTTGGAATGCTTCATCCTGGACAGCAAGGCCTTGATCACTCAATATATATTTCTTTTTTTAAAATATATTTCTTGGTCATCTATACCTGTGCATACCACAATGCTGGGTTATAGCATTGTGTGATAGTTATTCATCTCATGGAAACCAGGGCAAGGAAGTAAAATTTTCCTTTAAATATATTGTATCATAACTTAAGAAGAATTTTCTCATCAAAAATGCCCAGACAGCCCCAGAAGTCTGGCCTTTTAACATATTTTTAGGAACTACTTTTTTTGTTTTTCTCTTCACTAGTTCTTCAGTGAACTTGCAATGGCCTCGTGTCTCTTGGCTCTGTGGGGTCTACAAGGGATCCAGGATGAGACTCGTCCCTTCCTTGTGCTGTAGGTGCAAAGTCTGGATTTGCAATTCTGGGGCTTTCTTCTACTCCTCTCCCACCAGTTCTCCGATGGGTACTGAGGTAGAAACAGAGTACATACGTGCATCATCGTCTTCTGTGTAAAATAAGCTGAAACAGCCACTTGGAGGAATCTCATACACATATCTTTCTTGAAAGTCACTGGGTCTTTCTTAATCTGTTCTATAATCAATATTTCTCACATCTATGTTTAGAGATATCTAACCTTGGGGTTGGAATAGAAAATCTTGATCTGCAGATAATATTTCACTCTTTGGAGAAGATAAAAGCCAAATCCAGTGCTGTATTTCTTAATAAAATAAAAGCCAGGCTTGTATTTCTTAACATTATTAAGACAGAATGATATTCTGATTCAATAAAATTGTCTTCATAGTTGATCTTCAGCTTGTTTGCTTCAATGTGTTTAAGAGCTAGATTGTGGAAATACTTTCAACATGGTGAGGAAATAGCCGTGCCTCTGGCTCCCTGAGTGCTGCCTTACCTCAAGAAGAAATATTTGTTAGAGTCACCTGTTTCATTCTTAGGGGGGAATAAGTTAAAAGAAGATAACTCTTCATCGCCCCATCTCTCAGTTTTTGATATCAGAGCATGGTGGGGAAAAGATGAGTGAAAAAAATACTTTGTGCCAGAGGCAAAGATGAAAGAACACGACACTTTTCCATGTCTACTGAAGCTGGCCTTACATCCATCTTGTTAGGCTGATCTGGCTACAGTCAACATAGCCTAACCATGCACACAGCTTGTCCATGCCAGGGAATATCCTTCCACAATCTTCTGGAAGCATGATCTATCCACCTAGGAGAGTTTTCTACTATGGGATCCAAGATGAGGCCGTGGATAAGGAATGCAAATGGATGCATTGCTCAGCACTGAATGTCATGTCTATTTATTTCCCTTTTCTGACATGCCAATAAATTATTCTTTATTTTCTTTTTTATATTCACTGATTCAAACCAATTAATTCAGCTGAAACATACAAATTGGTTCAAACCCATAGACACACACACACACACACACACATGCACACACACACACACACACATGCACACACACACACATGCACACACATGCACACACATGCACACACACACACACACATGCACACACAGACACACACACACACACACCCCAAGGAGGCAGGAAGGAGAAGCAAGAGAGGGTATAACAATGTTGACCTTTGACAAAAAAAATCATCTTGTAACTTACTCTTTTTAAGCACTGACTTGTGAGGGGGCTTATTTCCTCAGGGCTTCATTAGGTTCCAAGGAATAAGCAAACTAATCCCTGCTAACATTGAAACGTCCCTCCACAGAAACAATATATTTACATTTGAATTAATTTCTTCAGTAATATTTAGTAAACACCCATTAAATGCCCAGCGCTAAGCTGAATACAGGGGAAACCAAATGAATATAAAATACAAACCCAGCCCAGCAGGGTATTACAAAATAATAGCAACAATATAGATGTAGAAAGTTTTTGGTTTTTTTTTTTTTTAATTTTCTTGCAGGGGTGGCCAACCCACAGCCTGAGGGCCTCATGCTGATTTTGTGAGGACTTTTTAAAGTTTATCTGTGGTGTCAGATATCAGGAAAATTATTCATAGACCTGGACCTCTTTTTTACTAATGAGCTGTAGTGTTAGTGTATTTTATGTGTGGCTCAAGACAACTCTTCCGATATATGGTAGAAAAAAAAAAAAGGCTGTAGGAGGAACTCCTTGGACACAAAGAAAGGAGGCTCCCTGAAGATAGGTAGACAGCGCAGGGGGGAAAGTCATGGGCAAGGTGGGTGGGAAAGACTTATTTATAGAAGTTCTCGGATTCTCATTTCTTACAGAAGTCATGTTCCCAAAAGTCACTGTGAGCCTCTGGGCACATGTGTATCAACTTATCACTGTATGATTTTATTTTATGTGTACCTCTTAAAATAAAGTTTAAGGCACTTCATTTAATATATATTGTTTATTCATTAACATTGAACTCACAGCCAGCAGCACTATAACTCATGCCCAGGAGAAGTTTACCTAACACACGTACTTCCTTTGATATTCCCAGTATGGTTTTCCTGGGCTCTGGAACACTAGACAGAACCACAGCACTATGCTTGGGGTCTATCTTAGTCCGCAAATCACTAACAAAAAGAACAAAGATGGGAAAACAAGGCACTAAATAGATTTCCAAAAGAGGACTTGATTACAATATGGGACCCAAAATGGGAAGGAAAGCGTTTCTTTGTTCAGCCTCAGAGAATGCATGCATTCTAACTCAGATTTGTCTTTGTTTGCACGTGTTTGTGAAAGACCATTAAATCACTCTGAGCAGGTACATTTGAAACTAGGGAGCCTGTGAATAATGAAGAGTGACTGTATTTTTAAAAGGTAAACAGAAGATTTTATTATAAACAACCTGGAAGAAGAGGAAGAGCACAGTAATTTGGAGAATCTGTGAAGAGTGGCAATGGATGTTTTAAAGAGAGGTACGTGAACCAGCAGTACTGGTGTTACCTGGCCCTACCTTTGACTGGCTCAAAAACTCTGGGAAGAGCCTCCAAAATCTCTGTTTTAATATGTCCCCATCCCCACCCCAGCACGGGTGTGATACAGAGAACCATCACTGTGGATTGTTCTAGCCTACAAGTAGTAATAATAGGAAATGAGGTAGGAAGGGAGGGTAAAATAAAATTTGTCAGTATCCTGATGGCCGAGTCAATAGAATTTGCCTTTATCCGATAATAATAAGAGAGTGAGTGGTTTTTGTTTGTTTGTTTTTGTTTCTGTAAACTTTGTAAGTCAGGTATAAACATTTAGTAATAGTCCAAATATATAGTAATGATCTACAGTGCCCTCTCTCAACCTCGGGACTGCTGACATTTTGGGCTGGATAATTTTGTGTTATTAGAAGATATTATGCATCTTGGGAGACATTTAGCAGGATCTCAGGTATTTGCCTGCTAGATGGTAGTAGCAACTCCCTCTTTGACAACCAAGAACATTCCCAGAAATTAGCAAATGTCCACTGGAAGGCAAAACTGTCCCTGCTTGAGAACCACCGATATATGGTAGTGCTGCTTTTATTTATTAAATTATTTGACCTAATTCAGCTAGTATTTATTGACTGCTTTAGATCTCAGACTGGGCTTGGGATAGAGATGAAAAGATAAAGCAGAAAGGGTATGTTGACTTTTCTCTGAGATCTTAGCTCCTGGAAACCAATCAACCCATCTTTAAAAGGTGGAAAATATGTGTTATTCTGATGTGTATAGGGTAAGCCATCAATCTAGTTGGTAGCATTGATTTAGTTGATAGCACTGTGGATTTGAGAACACTCCAATTTTGCAACTACATAAGTTGCCCACAAACAATAGGCTGAGAATTTTGTTCCTCATATACATTGGCTATTATGTGGTTCATTTTGTCATTTCAAGCTTCCCCTAAAGCTGTTGTTGCTGGACACAAAGCAATGGATAAACAGGATGGGAGATAATCAGCCAGACACTGGCATACTATTCTTGTGCTTTTGAGTGTGATGTTTTGTTTAAATGATGGGAAGCAGGTGCTGACCGTTCCAAAGGAGTTCGGCTTGTACGAAGTTTCATGCAATGGGGCAAGAAGGTTCTTTCATATCCTCTGCAAGAACTGCAGGCATTAAGAAAAATAATGAGACTTAAACTTTGTTTTACAGAATAAAAGACTAAGGACCCATGACATCACTGCTAGCTTATCATTTCTCTGTTGTGAAATTTAAGTTTTAAAAAATGCATATATGTATGCGTATATATGTGTGTACATACATGTATGGGCACACGCATATATTTTATATGTTGGGTCTTCAAAAAGTTCATGGAAATTTTGTATTATAAAAAACCATACATAGATTGAAAAACATTTTAGCATCAAAATAAACTTAAGTACTGGCTTGTATAATGAGTCTGGACAGGATCTAGTTTAAGGCACTTAGAAGGACGACTTCAGTTTTAAAGAAGCACCTATAAAGCAACATGGATTCTGCTAAAATTTAAGCAAGGACACACAACAAATTATGGTGAAGCTGGAGTGAAAGAATGGTGAAACCACTGATGCTTCCAAAATGCTTGTGGAGACAATGCTCCAGAGGGATCAGCAGTTTACAAAAGGATAAGTCGTTTGAAGAAGGGAAGAAACAGCGTTGAAGAGGATGCCTGCAGCAGCAGACCACACACATCAGTTTGAAAGGAAAAACATTATTCCCGCCATAATTGACATGGATGGACGATTAACTCAACAGTAGCCAACACCATCGACATCTCAATCGGTTCAGCTTACACAATTCTGACTGTAAAAATTAAAGTGGAGCAAACTTTCCATCTGATGGGTGCCCGAATCATTGCACCCAGATAAGCTGCAGACTAGAGTAGAACTTGCATGAAGTTTCAAACAAGTGAGATCAATATTCCTCAGCATTTCTTCAAAGACTTGTAACCGGAGGTGAAACGTGGCTTTGCTAGTGTGAGCCTGGAGACAAAGCACAATTAAGGCAATGGCCACCAAGAGGTGGACATGGTCCAGTTAAAGCAAAAGTGGACCAGTTGAAAGCAAATGTCATGGCAACCATCTTTTTTGGAATGCTCAAAGCATGTTGCTTGTGGAGTCAAAGAATAACAGCTGCTGACCACAGAGTGTTTTGTGGGCGTTAGACAAAGCTTTAACAGAGAAATGCCCAGGAAAGCTTCCCTTCTCTATCATGACAACGCTCCTGCTCATTCCTTTCATCACCCAAAGGCTCATTTTTTGAAAGTTCTAGGGAAATTCATTTGGCGTTCACCTTCTGGTAATGATTTGGCTTCTTAAATCTAATTGTCTCCTAATCTTACTGAATCTTTAAAGGACACCTATTTTTCTTCATTAATTAATGTAAAAAAGACTTCATCGCTATGGGTACATTCCCAGAACCCTCAACTCTTTCTGGATGAACCAAAAGACTGGGATCACTCATGATTATGCTAAGAAATAAAGTTTATATTTCTAATTTTTACCTTTTAAACTCATTTCCATGAACTTTTTGGAGTATATACGTATATATGAGTATGTGTGTATAACAAGGTAAGCGTTTAGCAAAACCTCTGTAAACATGGCACATGAATATGAGAAACAGTAATTGAGAAAAAGGTCTTGCTCTTGGCTACTCAGCAGAATCCCCTATAGATAAGGTCAACATATAACTTATTGTTGAAATGGAAATTATATTGAAACGACAAATGCAATCCCAGACTGAACTGGACAAATAGGAATTTATGATTATTCTAGCTATAAAAAATTGGAAATTTAAATTCTCAGTTTCAGGAGATACTGATTCAATGAATCTGATATAAATCCTGGTAATCTTTATGTTTATAAAGGTGTAAAAAGCGGTTATAATTGTGCAGTGCAGAGGCAGAGACTGGCTGCATTAGCAGAGGACAACATTGTAGGAAGGAACCAGCCTCCCTATGGGTCAAAAAGCCGTATCAAGGAATTATGAGAGGGCTGTCAATGACTCTCAGACTCCTGTCTCCCCTTTCACAGCTTCTCAAAGCACCTCATTCATCTCCCTGACATGCTCAGTCTTGCTGATGGCATCACCTTACCGCTGGCCTTTAAAAATGTCCAACACAACCCTTGACACCTCACCGCTGGTTGTAAGAATATATATTCAGGTGCTGAACCTTTTCTATTTCAGACACATGACTTACTTGGCCAGACTTTTGGCACCATGATGTTATTTTCTGAAGCAATTTCCTCATTTGGACTCTATTCTTGCAATTTCAGGGATATTATTTTAAATAGTCAGCAAAGTGAAATAAATGAGTCTTGGCCATGCAGGATAATCAATGACTTATAGTTATAAATCAAGTTAAAGGGAACTGGTAATTAAAAAAGTACATAAAAGGCAGTGCCTGTGGCTCAAAGGAGTAGGACACCGGCCCCCTATGCCTGAGGTGGTGGGTTTAAGCCAAGCCCTGGACAAAAACTGCAAAAAAAAAAAGGAAAGTGCATAAAAGAGTCAAACTATTGTAAGCAATTGTCCATCACAAGATCATAAGCAAATATGACTCCAACGTATTAGTCCTTATTCATCTTCAATAATTTTTTTGTGTATGGATTAAAAGCACATGATTTGATTATTAAGTAACACCAAATTATCAATACAGCCTTAGTCTTATGTCATCCCACTTATGCTTGATGAAGATGACTCTGAGTCACAGTGTGCCATACGAATGTATTTCAATGTGTCTTCGGTTGTACTTGAATACTTTTCAACTCCTTGTTCGTGTCATTTTTTAAAAGTTGCTGCCATTTCTACTTTTTTAATTCAGTTACTTCATCAGCCATGATGTTCTGGTAATTCACTATTTTCATGGATTTTATCTTCCAGGTGCAGGGAGACAGATCATTAATGACTGTAAACAAAAGAATTTCAGAGAGTGACAAGTACTGTGAAGACAACTCACTGGAATAAAAGTATTTCTGTGAAGGTCCTGGGGAAGAGCTAATACCAATGTTTAATGCTACTGAATACTTGCACAGCACAGCAAGAGCCCAGATGGTTAACCCCTGTCCTATCACTTCATTACTCAGAGAGTTACATTAACTCTCTGCTATGGGTATAATTAATATTCATATTTTACTAATGGACAGCCTGAGTGTCAGAGAAATAGAGTAAGTTGTTAAGGGTCATATGGGTTGTAAGTAGAAGGGCCAAGGTTTAAAGGAAAGCTTGCAAATGGCCCAAGCTTTTCACAGCAAGTCCGTGGATGGAAAACAGCAACAAAACCAGAATATCAGAGAGAAAAGGCAGGAGAGAGCAGGATGGGAACATCTCTCTGGGAGATTGGCAGTGGAGCACACATGTGAGTAAGCCGAGTTTATGTAAGAGAAGTGAGAGTGGTGGCCACTGCAGGAGGAGGGAATGGTACGTGTGCAGCCACCAGAGTGTGTCCCTCAGATCTACTGTGACAGGAGTGTAGGCAGAGCGGATGCGAGAGGCGGAGGAAGCTGGAACAGGTCAGGCAAAGAACGTCCGCGGCGGGCCTTGTACCCCACTCTAGATATTTGATTTTGTTCTTTAGCTAACAGGAGTCACTGACATGATTCAAGCCCGCAAATTACCTCATACAATTCTCACTTTTGGAAAGGTCACCCCATTGCCAGCGTTGGAAATTGAGTAGAGAGAGTCAAACAGCCCAGGAGATGATTTAGAAAACTTTATCTGTGGGTCAGTCAAGAGTTGACGATTTCCTTCCACCAGCAACTGTGGATATGGATATTATTATGTCTAGCAATGACACAAGGGTGGTAAAATTAATATTACTTATAAAGGGATAGGGGACTTGGGGGAGAAGTGGCAGCAGCTTTCCCAGTCTCTGGCTTTAGAGACAGGGCGAATGGTGACGCTACTGTAGGAACGACAGGATTAAGGTGAAGTTCAGACAGATGGCTGACGGCTCTGCTTTTGTCTCCTCATTTGCAAAATGAGGAGGAAAATATTGTTCACCTCCCTGAATGTGGTGAGGACCAATGGATCATCAAATATGTAAGCCACTTCGGATAGTTCCAAGCACACTCCAGGAAGCTATTCAATATCATAACGCCACAAGCAACAGATCTTACATAATTCTGTTGCTCCCTCTCTTTCTCACAAAGGTTAAGGATAAAAACAAATGGTGATTAAGTTATAATCCCAAATAAAATGAAGTTGTAAATATAAATATAGACAAAGGAAAACTAACACTTATATCAGAAAATAAATGGTAGTGCTCTGATTGGGCCATTGCATTACTGAGCCCTTTCAGTTGTAAGGTGCTGTTTTCTTCAGCTAACTTTGTGTGGGGGATGAAGTTGCAGCTAGAGAAATCCCGCAGCTCTAGGAAACCTCCTGCTTTGTCTGCTGTTAGCTATGCCATTCGGACAGAATCACGGGACAGGAGGGAGCCCAGCACTGCACAGCTAAGCAGACATGGGAAGCTTATCATGGAATAGCCTCAAGATAAATCTTCCAAGCCATGAGCATCTTAGGCAGAGTTCACCCCAAATTGGGGCTGAGTTCATCAGGCAGAGAGCAGAGTTGTATCTGCCGCATTTTGGCCTGGTGTCTGTCTGCCGCTGACTTCAGTTATGACTGATATAAAGAGAAAAGTTGGAAATAAGACTAAACTGTAGATTGACCACAAATTAATTTTTCCTTTTTCTCCTCTCAGAGGAGAAGCACACATCAAGGACGTGAACAATACAAACTGCATTGCCCCCTTCCCCGTCATTAGTCTTTTAAATAATATTGTTACTTAAAATTTTTTTAATGTTTTACTGGAATCTCATATCCAATATCCAATTTTGACTGGATATGAGATTCCAGTAAAACATTTGTCTGATATGTTTTACATGAAGGCAAAAAGAATGAAGCAATTGCATTACCTGAATCATAAGTCTCACACAGAGAAGAATAAAAAAGTTCCTAAAATCCATCTACAGTCTTCTACATTCAAATATACCATTTTGGTTTCCCCGTCTACTGTAGTAAATATAGCGATCAATTAATTTGACAGAAAACTCAGAAAGGACAGCATTTTCATTGCCTTACAGTTAGGTGATGAGCACAGATTGGTGACAAGCACCACACCATGCAGTAGTTCGGAATCAAATAACGCAAATGTTAACATAGGCAAATACTCATGTCCGGCTTCAGAGTAACATTTACAGATGATGATTCCTGACCAGCATTTAGTAGAAATTAAATTATTTTTTGTCCCTAAAGAATACAAGCAACTATCATTTTTAAAAGTTTTCAAAGCCTGGGTAGTGCCTGTGGCTTCCTGAGTAGGGCGCCGGCTCCTATATACTGAGGGTATATATACTGAGGGCGCCGGCTCCATATACTGAGGGTGGTGGGTTCAAACCCCACCCTGGCCAAACTGCAACAACAACAACAAAAAATAGCCAGGTGTTGTGGTGGACACCTGTAGTCCCAGCTACTTGGGAGGCTGAGGCAAGAGAATCAGCTAAACCCAAGAGCTGGAGGTGGCTGTGAGCTGTGATATCACAGCTCTCTACTGAGGGCGACAAAGTAAGACTCTGTCTCTTAAAAAAAAAAAAAAAATGTTTTCAAAGCCTTTTCTATTTGGCTAATCTTTATTCAGCCACTATCAACTTACTTTCTTTAATGGTAGATGTGAAGATATTCGAGTCTCCATCAGTTGAGGGCTATAGAAACGTTCAATGAAATGTTTATCTCACTGTGAGGGATGGGGTGGGTATCTCAAGCGTTTGTGTTAATTAAGATACAGTTAGTGCTGTAATACATAGACCTCAGAATACAACGTGCCTTGCACTCAGTAGAGTTCTCTTCTTGCTTAACATTTCTTAATTAGCAGATGGCTTCCCTCTACCCCTTCCATCAGTCCTCAACATCTCTGATCTCAAAACTTGCTTCTACTCTTTCTTATGAGGATTCCAGAGAGCTTTGATTAATTTGTGTTCTATCTATGAATATTTACAAATTTAAACATTAAAACAGAAAACTAATATATATTAATTCATGTTCAAAGTAGTAATAAACCCACTATATGTTAATATAAATAATATAGCATGATGAAAAATTACTGTATTACTATATTTTATCAAACAAAAACTTTAGTGAGAAGAGTGACATTGTTTTATATATTGGTAAATCTCCATAATGTCTGGCTTAATAGAAGATAGTTGGTTTTCATACCTACTTCTTCACTGACTCTTGTCACATCACATTGTGGTTGGGTTCTACTACATATACATATATTTAAATCTGGTCTTACAATGAATTGTACTAAACCAAAGGGAAATCAATGTCATAGCCCTTTCAATAGTAGTAGACAGTAGTAGTAGTAGAAGAGTGGATATTCTTTGAAACTGCACTTTGATCCAAGTGGTAGAGTTTTAATTTAGTTGCAAAGTGGAATCGGGGCCATCATCAATGAACTGTTCATAGTAATTTACATTAAAATCTGTTGGAATATCTTATACTTCAGATAGATCCTTTACACCTGTATGATGTAACACCCCATGTTGGCTGCTAGAAAATACTGGTTTGCTGAGTTACGTATCTCTCAAAGGTTATCATATTTCATTATACAGTATGAAAAAGTCACACTTGCTGATATCACGGATGATTTTTCCAAGGTTATTATAAAAATATGTTTGACTTCCCCAACCTCTGAAAGTATGCTAAGGGATCCCCAGAGCTTCCCGGAGGATACCTGGTGCAGCACTGCTCTGTACAATGATCCAGAGACACCAGCTTCTTCACGACCCGGCTTGTTGCTTCATTATCCTCCGTGAGACCTTAATGGCTTGTCTACATCCAGCCAGTTGAAGGACAAAGAGTCTAGACAGCACACTTCATTCTTAAAATCCATCTCCCTGAAAAAATTTGCTTGTATCTTACTGGTGAGAACTACGTGTATGGGCACATCTAAAAGTGAAGGAATGGGGCACGAAATGCAGTCCCTGGGAAATACCGTCTTGGTGCTAAGATGTTCTAATATCGCAGTGCACATGTAGGACTACAGGAGAGTCTTTCATCCTAAGTTGCTTGACAACACCACAGTCACTTCTTAAGGAAGTCATAAGGCTGGATGAATCGAAAGAAGGTAGGTCCTCAAAAATGAGATGCTCCCCTGATACTCCTCCTCAGTGAAAAACTGGGACGCCAAGCAGCCACGCAGAGGCACCTCGCTGCCCTTAAGCCTTGCACTAACCGTCCAAGCGGGTTTCTTTCTTGCAATTTTATCAGAAGAGTAACAAGTGCAAGTAGTAAAAATATGTAAAAGCAGTTGCAAAGGATTTGTAAAATGAAAAGTAAAACTCTCCCTCCTTCCCAGCACCTATTCCCAGCCTCTGTCCCTTGGTAAACTCAGTGAAAATTCTGCCATTTTCTTCCAGAACTTTTGTTTATTTTCTTAAAACTAAAAAACTCAGATTAATAAAGAATTTACGCTGGTAAAGGACCCTGGAATTTTACAGGATAATGGGTCTATAAAAATATTTCGTGAGGGTAAGCCGAGTTTCTTTCCTAACATCTTTCCTGACTTGCACATGACATCACAGGTCTAACCCTGGAACTCTTGATGGACTTTTCAAAATGAGATTAGGCATACTTTCTTCCGTAGAGTTATTTTCTCTCGCTAGAAATATCAAAACAGTACTGCCTCTGGAACCACACAGTGCAGCTTCAATATTTCTTGATCTTTCCTAAGCATCTTGACTGCCTCTTTCCTACAAAGAACTATTGTGCCATTATCTTTACTGTGTATAAAACCGGTATCAGTTAGGGCCCAGCCAGAAAAACAGAGACAGAGTGTACTAGAGGAATTAGAAAGTGAAATTATAAAGCAGGAAATTGATTATATAAGTGATAACACAACTGAGAAGCTAACCATGGAAGGTTGAGGCAAACCAGATACTAGCAGCAGCAGAAAGGCCCTCCCAGTCCTGGGCTAGAGACAGAGGGGGTGCAGGTGGTGTTGCTGGAACCCAGGGACTGGGGGCTTCTGTAGATTCTGAAGCCACAGCAGATGCATCAGCAAGATATAGCAGAGATGTAGCCATGGCTGATATCTCTGGCATGCAGGGAGAGGAAAAAAAATATTTGGATTTTCCCCTCTTTTTGCCAATTTCTTCTACTGTTCCAGGTACCCACCATCAGCTAAATGTAGAAGCCAGATGATATGGAGACTGGCAGCATTAGCTTTCTTGAAATTTAGAGCAGAGAACCAATATCCCAGGGTCTTATTCTTGGTTCCCAGAGAGTCAATGACAGGAGAATCATCAGAGAGGCTAGCCTAGGCCCAGCCAATGTCCAGTGGTCAGAAAAAGAGTGCAGGGTTGTAAAAAAAAATTGTATGAGGCTAGAGAAAGAAGGCGCAGAATAGGTTAAAAAAAAAAAAAAGGAAAAAATATACATATTTTCGAGATGTTGCATTGTTTGAAGTCTGGGCTTGTTAGCGCATGAGGAATTCCCTTTGGACATACCTGAGAACCAGTGTGTCTATGCAGTCCCAGTGCTGGCAGCTAGACAAGAGGCCTCAGGCTTTCCCACTACACTCCAAAATTTACCTTGAAGAATAATCCACCGGATTGAGAAACACATCCCTTCCCTGTGGCTTGGGCTCCATCAGAGTGGCATGGTGGGTGGCTGGTGGGTTCATGACAAGCTTCATATTGCCTTTATTGTGCCTGGCAGGGAGGGGCTCACAAGCTCTGTCCCCTCATGGGGAGGGCTTCACTTCCTCACAGTCTGTGCCTTTAGTTGAAAATGCTCATCACAGCCTCATTTCTTAACTGAACACAATTTCAAAATCCCAAAGCTCTGTGGCAGCACAGGAGAAGGTGCAAGCTGCCTCTTCGTTCTCATCCTCTCCTCCTCAGGAGGGTGTCAGTGCTGGTGGAAGAAGCTCGTGATAAAATGAAAGGATATTAACCTGACGGGCCCAGCCAGTGTGGTTGGGGGCTGCAGGAGAGTTCTCTGGTGGCCTTGAATGGATACAGTTTTCTCTACCTTCTTGCACGTAGTTCTTACGAATAACAGTCGAATGTGCTAGGAGTGCAGCACCCTGAGATATGGAAGAACTGGCCTGTGATGGTACAACACAGACTCTGTTCCAGTCCCTCCTAGGAATAAGATGTCCTTCAAAACTTTAGCCCAGGGTCGCCCATTATCCATGGTATATAAAATCCAGAACACAGGTGTAAGTGGGGCACGCACAGACAAGGCTCTATTTACCTTGGGCAGCTTTCCCGAGTGTGAGAGAACTGGTTCCTCATGAATCCTACATGTCTGTTTTCCCCAACTATCTGTAAGTAATCAGATAGTTTATGTGAGTGTACTTACACACTTCATGTAACGTGCGTAAGTGTTCTGTGTCACCTGACTTGCACACATAGCAAATGTGCAGCCCAAGGTAGAGTAGTGACCAGTAAACCTGGGTAACAGGGAAGTGTAAATGCTCCTTCACTACCTGTACATGCCATAGAAGCAAGAAGTCACACTGACCCGGAAAGAATCCAAGGGACTAGAAATTTTACTCACCTTCTGCAATTAAGATGACATCCACCCAAACAGCATAGTTAACACAATGTGGCGTGATGCAAAAAAAGGCTAAACTCTTTTCTCTTGAGACTCTAGAACCTAATAGAGACCTAGATAGAAATGTACCAGAGAGGTATCCTCCCTGAAAAGAGAATCACTCTGCTTGTATTCCTGACATGCAAACGGCGTTATGCCACACCTAAATATCCTTACACTGGCTTCTCAGTCTCCTCATGGTGAAGTCCAAATTGCTAAGCTCACAGTACCTTTAAGACTACAAGGTCTGACAATTTAGTTCATGAACTTGCCATCATGCACTTTCATTGGCTGCACTGTACAAATAGCTCAGTCAGACTTCATAACCTTGGTATATCAGTGTCTCACAGCTGTATTTGTGCTGACACGTGGCAGAGTCATGCCCAGTGGTATTAATTATTGTTGTTGCATGTTTTTTGTCCCATCATAAGAATTTCAGATCTTGAACTAGAGCAATGAACAAACATTAAATTTCTTGTTAACCTTGACAAGAGTGGAAATGAAATAAGAGACTTGTTAGTCAAACTTCTGGGAATAATGCCACGAAGAAAACAGCAGTGTACAAATGGATTATACATTTTCCTGAAGGGAGAGAAAGTGACACTGATGAAGAAAGGTCAGGGCGGCCAGTAATGAGCAGAACTGACAAAAACATTGCAAACATCCATCAAGTTGTGCATCACAACTTTGTACCAACCATGAGAAGCATCGTGGACCAAGTAACCACTGATAGAAGATCAGGAAAATCTTAAGTGAAAAATGTTGGCATTAGAAAAGGTTGGATAAAAATGGTCCTGTAGGAGCTCACTAAGAACAGAAGCAAAGGAGAGTCGAAGTTTGCCAAGACCTTTTAGAGAGACAAGATGATGTTTGGGCTGTGTTATCTCTGGCTATGAAACATGGGTGTACCAATAGGACCTTGAAACAAGGTCATCAAAGTGAACAGTGGAACTCAGCCAATTCTCCATGACCAAAAACATTCTGTCAATTCAAATCAAGAGTCAAAATGATACATTACCTATTCTTCTTTTTTTTGAGACAGAGTCTCACTATGTTGCCTTGGTAGAGTGCCAAGGTATCACAGCTCACAGTAACCTCAAACTCTTGGGCTTAAGTGATTCTTTTGCCTCAGCCTCCCAAGTAGCTGGAACTACAGGTGCCTGCCACAATGCCCGGCTTTTTTTTGTTGTTGTTGTTGCTGCAGTTGTCATTGTTGTTTGTCTGGTCCAGGCTGGGCTTGAACCCGCCACCCTCACTGTATGTGGCTGGTGCTGCAATCACTGTGATATCACTGCCAAGCTGGATTATTTTTGATATCAGAGAGTTGTTCATTATGTGTACCAACTGGACAAACAGTTAATTAAGTTTACCATTTGGAAGTACTGAAAAGACTACATGAAATAGATGAAAGCCACCTGAAATTTTTAGCAACAACTCATGGCATCATGAATGTACCAGCTCACACAGCACTATCTATGAGAGAGGTTTTAGTCAGTAAAAAAATAACTGTATTGGAACATCCTCCCTATTAACCTATTATGGCTTTCAAGGACTTTTTCTTTACCTGAGGATAAAGGCAATACAGAAAGGAAGACTTTTTGATGACATCTAGGACACCAAGGGTAACCCAATGACAGTTCTGATAGCCAATCAAGAAAAATAATTCCAAAAGTGCTGGCACCAGTGCACAGCTTTCCAATGGGAGTACTTTGAGGGTGACCATAGTGATAGTTAACAATGAGGTATGAAGTACTCTTTCTAGGCCAAGTTTGTGAACTTAATTGTCAGACCTTCCATATAATTCCTGCCTAATCCTCCAGCCTCACTTTTTAGCCTTCTCTTCCCCTACATCTACCAGGATTGTTCTTCTTCTCCAATTTTCCCCTGGCTAACACTGATTCATCCTTTGGATATCACTTGAAATCTCGCCTCTTGGATCTTTCCCTGAACTTCAGGTAGCTCTCAGTGCTATTTCTGACTTGTACATGCTGTATCATTACGTTATCATCCATCACAGCAACTTCATGCTTTTCTGCGAGACTTTTCCACATAAGACCAGAAGATTTCGGTTGAACTTGCTCACTGCCATGACCCTTGTCCCCATGGAACATAATGGATGTTCAAAAATATTTGTTGAGAGGAAGGAAGGAAAGAAGGAAGGAAGAAAGAAATGAAGAAATGTGATAATAGACTATTGGTAAATGGCAAGATCAGAAGATTTATAGAATAGTTTTTCAAAGTATCCGATGTCAAAGATTGCAACTGGCATTAAATGACAACAATTTTTAGTGATACTATTTTTTTCCAACTAAATAGCATGATATTAAAATCCTTGCTCGAACAACATTCTGCTGGTCCAAAAGATCAGGAAGCTTTATTTGTAATCCAAAACCCACATTAAATGGATGATGCAATATAATATTGTTCACCACACCACCTTCAACATTGCTGACAATACCACAGGTCCTTCAATGAGAAAAATTTGTTGATTGAGAAGTATGATCAAAATTTAACAATAGATCCCTTTTAAAGGAAACATGTCCTATATATTAGGACATTTCTAGGTAAAAGCAATCATTAATAGCATGATTTTTCAATGTTATTTTCCCGTGAAGGACTGAAACACAAAATAAGATAGATTATACTTATTAATACTAGAAATTATTCTCTTATAAAACGTGGTTCTAAAATACATCACACTGTTCTATTTTAGGTTGTGTAGGGAAGATTGGGGCTGGATGTGAGAAGTGCAATTACTGAAGGTTAAGCCTAAACAAAGGCCCTCAAGGCAGAAAGTTTATTCTTGTCTCACGTCCTTGGATTTAATAAAGAGAGAAAAGTTTTAAACTTGAAAACACAGATCAAATTAAATTGGCTTTGGGGGGGTGACACAAAGTGCATACATTCAGAGAAAATTCACCTTGCAGGAGATTTTAATGCAATTTTTTAATGTGCTTATTATTTCACACTACGGAGTTCTATCTGCTGACCATTTACCTGTCTTTTTTTTTTTTTTTTTGTGAAAAATGTTTTGGATTATTCAAACTGGAAAATAAACAATACATCAAAAATAATGGATGCTCTTTACCACAAAATTGTTGATTCAAGTGGCTTACAGTCATCTCACCAAGTAGCCACTTTCTAAATCTCATTTAATCACACTTGGATGAAAAGAAATAATTTCATCTGTCTTTGCATATGTGTCTGAGGCGAAAAGGAAGTAGATGTGAAGTACAGTATGGTAGGGTAAGTTTTATGGAATTCTGGATTTGTAACATTTTCTCTTAAGTAGAGAGAACTCCCTATCCATTTAAGGAATTCTCTAATTTCAATTCTTTTCCGGCATTTTCCCTATACAAATACCTAAAATCTCAAAATGGTTCATTGCTACTATGACCTTCCCTGCCACCCACTATTAGAATCCCCCTTTCCGTCCATACTCCAGTGTCAACTATGTACAGGCAACCACAGGTCATTTCTCTCTGGGGTCTCTATCGGAAACAAGGGCAAAGGCTTACCCAGGATATTAAACTCTAGATAACATTAAGGCGGCACTGGATTATGAGTCTTTGAGCTTTTAAGATCTTCACGGAGGTCTGAGAGTCATGCTCTTTGGATAGAGGTATTTATTCTGACCAGGAATTTCTCTGCTTCCTCACTTTAAAAATATCCTTCTCCCATTTCCTTCTGCATTCTGTACCCCTTTCACTTCCTGGAGAAAATGATGGTTTCAACTGTACCTTCTTATAAACTGATAGTTAAAAGCAAAAGAGAAGATAATTGTACTTATTGGATGGGGAGCAATCTTTCTGATTTTTATCTGTTCTACTTCAATATTTTATTTTTATTTGGCTCTTTATAAAACTACATCTTTCGAATCTTTCTGGGTGAGTAAAAGCAGATCTTAGAGCATAGCTAGATCATTATAGAGTTTACCAAAATGTTATTATTTTTCCCACTTGTCATCAATTCATTGCTTTGTTGATGTAACAGCTACACAGTGAGCACCTTGTGGTCCTGTTCTGGATACACAGATAAAAGAGCAAAGCTGTTTCTGCCTCATGGGAGAGAGAGACACACACTGTAGAAGTAAACAAATAAATGTAAAAAGTAATGCCAGGATATGATAAATTCCATGACTGGAGGTTCAGATGGGTGAAAGGAGAAAGAGCTGGAGCAGATGTTTTAGGCAGAATGGTCTAAGAAAATCTTTCTGAAGAGCTGACCACAGACCAGAGACTTGCATGAAGAGAAGGAATCGTGGGTCATGAGAAGGTTTGTGGAACAGGGTTCTGGGCTGAGAGAATGACATATCAAAAGCAGCTGAGAGGGATGGGTATGGTGGTGCACATCTGTAATCCTAGCACTCTGGGAGGTGAAGGAAGGAAGATAGATTGCACTCAGGAGCTTGAGACCAGGCAAAACAATAGTGACACCCCATCTCTACTAAAAGTAGAAACATTATCCCCGCATTGTGGTGGGCTCCTGTAATCCTAGTTACTTGGGAGGCTGATGCAGGAAGATTGCTTAAATGAAGAGGATGAGATTGTTGTGAGATAGGCTAACCCCATGGCACTCTAGTCTGGGCACTCTAGCCTGAATGACACAAAGGAGTCAGCAAGATGGGGTTAGGGAAGAGAGAAGAGATGTCATTTCAGACAACTTCTTGTATGCTGTGGAGTTAATGCTTTCCTACAGAAATTTATTACTTATTATTATCATTTTAGAATTAGTTTTCTGATCTTGAAAGGACTATAAAGTAAACTATTTAGAGATAGATCATAAGTTATTTAATTGTTCTCTTATCGTGGATACTTAGCTTGTTAAAACGTATTTTCCTCACTACATATAATGTTTTAACATCTCTGCACATAACTCTTGTCCTGATTTCTAATTATATCTGGGGCAGGACATTTTAAAGTTGCCCTTTAATTAACGATAACATTTAAAAACAAAGAAAAGTTAAAACCTTGTGTGTAAGAAGCCAATACAGAAAATGGAACTAAATAAGCTGATTCACTAGTCATTTCTCTGAGTCTAATTGGCTTAATTGGCTTGAAAGAGCACGAAGCTAATGTGGTAACAGTTACAGGCGAATGGCTGTGCTGGTTTATGTCATTGTGCTCCACCTAACTAGCTTCTCTGGGTTTCACAGGTCATGTGTAACACTTGGCAGCCATGTTGATGGCTCAGCATATCAGTATCATCATTAAAAAATCAATGCTAAGTACATTCTCATGGGTCACTCCTTTGCTATGCACTTTCCACTTTTCATCTCAAACCCTGACCCTTTCCCCCCTTTTACTTGCACAGATGACTTTTGCCCACTATTTTACTGAAGCACATTGAAGCAATTAAATGAGGATTTCCTCATTGTTTCACCATCAAACCTATCACTCTTCCAGCATTTTCTACTTGCAATAAATTCACTGCACCTATTCCCACTTAAGTAGGGTGACCAGACATCCTGCTTTTGGCGGGACAGTCCTGCTTTTGGACAATTTGTCTCATGTCCCATAGCGTTTTAAAAAAGTCCCGATTTTTGGAAAGAATGCACGAACTGGCCGGAGAACAGGAAGGGAATATACGGTTTTCGGCTGCCATGTGGCTATTTCGCGAGAAAATGAGTTTTATATTATTTTTGTTAATTTTATAATGTTAAACTGTAATAACAAATAATTGTTGAGAAGTGATTATGGAGACCTGCTTATCAAAGTTTGCATTGTTGTCAGGCTTTGCCCTGCCCCGCCCCTGCCCCACCTCCGGCCATGTTGTCCTGCTTTACCAATATTAAAATCTAGTCACCCTCACCTAAAGTCAATGCTGTATCTCAGCACTAGTTTTGATCCTCTCTTAGCTACTGAAGAACTTTGCTCCTACACCAACAGTTTCAGCCTCTCTCTAGATTATTTCTATCAGCATACAACGGGTTCCAAAATCTGCATTCAACAAGGCAAATAAAAACACTGAAATAAACCCTACTAGATTCATTTATGTCTCTTTTCCTGCAGCCCCATTTCTCTGCATCCAGAAGTTGACTTTGTTCACTTTCACCATTCTTTCACCTCACCTCATTTAATAAAAAATTCTTTACTTTTTCTCCACCAAACCACTGTTACCAAAGTTGTCTATTACTTCCACTTTGCCATATTCAATATTTACTTCTTGTCACATTTCATCCTCCTTCTAACTTTTTTTTTTTTTTTTTTTTTTTTTTAATGAAACTCCAGGACAGTAGTCTCCTGGCTTTCTCCCTAGCTCCTGGGGCTCTCCTTGGTTTCCTTTTCTGGTTCTTCTTCTTTAGACCTGAGGAGTTGTAGAGCTCCAAAGCATAATCCTTTGTCCTCTTTCCTTCTTCTATGTGTTTTTCCTAGATTATCTCCTTCTTTCTTGTGCCTTTAAAATCCATTAATATACTAGGACTCAAATTCATGTCTGCTGAATGCTCTTGAATCCAAGACTGACTCTACTTGACAACACCATGTAGGATGTCTATTGGGAAACTCAGACATAATGTTGAAAAAATAGAGCAAGGGACTCTGTTCCCAAACTTGCTCCCTGTCTTCCTCATTTCAATGAATGGGGACACCAAGTTCTAGGCTCATTCTAGAAGCCTATAAGTCAACCTCTATCATTTTTTTCCTACACCCCACATCCAGAACATTAGCGAATTCTTGGGCACTAACTTCATAAGATACGAAGAATGTATTATAACTAGATATAATCTTGCATGCTATCAGCATATACAATTTTCACTATCTCTATTACCACCTTCTCACTCTAAACCAAGAGCATTTCTAATTTAGAGTAATGGAAAAGTCTTAGAACTGATTTTCTTCTTGCAACTCTTGCCTGTACCACAGAATATTTTCATAAGTAATCATAGTAATATTTATAAATATAAATTGCATGGTATCATTCTTACCTTATTCCATATTTTGTTATGCTTAGAAAAATTTCCGAATTTGGCTTGGTGCCTATAAGCTCAAGTGGCTAAGGTGCCAGCCACATACATCAGAGCTGGCAGGTTCAAATCCAGCCTGGACCTGCCAAACAACGACAACTACAACCAAAAAATAGCCTGCCGTTCTGGCGGGCACCTGTAGTCCCAGCTATTTGGAAGGCTGAGGCAAGAGAATCATTTAAGCTCAGGAATTGGAGATTGCTGTGAGTTGAGATGCCACAGCCCTCTACCCAGGGTAACAGCTTGAGGCTTTATCTCAAAAAAAAAGAATAATTTCCCAATTCCATATATTTTTAGAAAACTGAAAATTAGGAGAAAGAAAGAAAATTAGGAGTTATCTACATTAAGTTCATTCTGATGAGAGGATCAATTTATAATGTTCAAATGATTTTTACTGAGATCCATTATTCTATTTTTTTCTGAAGCATATTAATAAAGTATAGATATTTTTGCAAAATCTAAAGAAGAACCCGAATAATGGATTCTTGAAGAAGAAATATTTGCCAGTGATTTAAATGTATGCAATTTTGACACATAAACTGAGGTTTTACTCTGAACAGACAGGTGAACTGGGTGAAAGTCACCACTTACGGCAATTAGTATTTACTCAGGTTAAACATTTTTTTTTTTTTCCAAAATGTGTAAGTATGTTTTCCTAAAGAGGAAATATCAGCATTAAATGAATTTGAATTTCTTCTGTCTTAAGGCAGTTTATCAATTCAAACAACTAAAAAAAATCATTAAAAATCCCGAGGACAGCAATCCTGGTAAATTTCAAGGACTGGTTTATTCCTCTCTTGGAAGAGCACCAGGCTTGAGGGAGTGGACAGCTTCAGGAAAAATCAACACAGATCGAACAGACCCTGGAGATTTGAGCGGTGATAGCTGTCACACACAGACAGCCCACACATTCTGCTCAAAATATTGTCTTTTCATGTTGAGATTTTGCTTTTAACACATCCTGGGAGAATGTGACTTGAAATTTGGCCAGAAATATGGCCAAAATAATGACTTCATTTATGAAACATCCTGTGATAATACAAAACTAAAGCCCAATTTCTACCACTAATAATACTTGGTACAATCATTTACATGATTTTATCATGACAGCTATGAGTACTACCAATACATTTATCAACAGAACCATTCCAGTTTCTCCTAATTTCTGAATATGCAGTTACTTTATTCTCTTGCTTTTTTGGTCCTCATGTCTTCAGATTTAGTAATTCCACACTTGTCAGGGAGAACACTAGGGTTTGTGTTTCACTTGCATTTTAGTTTGACTGTTTGATACTGTTTTCCAAAAGGGATCATGTCAATTGTGCCATTGTAGATTTTGATCCTATGCAATACTCAAGAGAATGGAATCATTCAGAAAATAAAATGCTTACAGCCAGGGAAGTGAGCCAGACCTGGAAAATGTTATAACCCTTATAAATCCCATTTACAGTGTGATTTCTTCCACCGATATAAAAGAAAACTGCAAAGCTGCTAAAAGTTACCCTCTCCATGAATGATGGAATTAGTCACAGAGTAAGACAGCCCATCTTTGCAGGGATAGAAGAACCAGTACAATCTTCTGATTATTTCATAAGCAATTAATACCTCTATGTTTTCTCGCATTGTACATTTAACATCCATCATTTCTATTCGGTAATATTCTGTTACCTTTGTTTTCAAAAGGATGCTTCTAGCTTTATGTTTCCTGAGGGATAACTTAGAGATAAAAAGAAAAAATCTAGCAGTACTAATTATTTAGCTATTGAGTGATATTAAACTCAGCTATTTTTTTTCTTTCATTGGGAAGAGGAAACAGGAAGCAAAACATCAAGAAGAATTGGACTCATTATACAGCACACTATGATGCCTCCCTTAACACGCGATGCAGAGGCCTTAGGAAGTGGTGGTGGTGGGGGGTCTGGGTGTAACAAATTCTTAATGGATGAATTGCGCTCATGAAACCAGAGTGCAAAAGCTTGAGTCCATCCATTCTGCAGGCCTCCTGATACATCTCTTGAACTGGCTGTACCCCCAGGAGGGTCACAGCCCCTCCAAATGCCTCCATAGCTAGAGATCTCTCCAGAAGCCATTGTAAAGTGTGCCAACTGGCGTGCTGTCGGTTTCCCTCTCGGGACTATTTGAGAGCAACATACTGGTCGTTCTCACTTGCAATTCAAATGAGAGATCTGAGGACCCATCACTAGAGATTTTTGTGTCAGAGTGGCAAAGGAACAGCGTCCCTCTGGTTTCAGTGCAGTGACTTTGCTACTCTTTACACTATGGGAAAGATGACATTTCTTGAAGTGCCTTCTAATTACCTGAGTTTTATATATTATGCTGCGTATCAGTGTGAAAACCCTGGAGTCCTGCAATTACCTTTAGACTCACTCCTCTAGCAGGTTACAGGAGCTATTGAAGGAAAAGGAAAAACTAATTATATTCTCTGAATGGCTGTTTATAAGCAAGTCATTCTTCCTCTTTTTATCCTTCTAAGCTGCTTATTTGATTGCATCAGGCTGTTTACACATATTGTTATGTTAAAAATTAAAAATTTAATCTATCAGGAGGAGAAAGGGAAGTTACAATTGAAATGCTATGGTGGAATTTAAATATTTTAAAGTTTCTTCTTACAATTCTCAATCAAGAAAGGGAGTTAAACAGTCTCATTTTTGCTATATTGTTTTATCTCCAATAGCTCAGTATTTACTGAGCATTGCTCCCTGGTTAGCTATAGTGATGGCACTACTAACCCAAAGGTTCAACTGCATCTTTACTGTACATTATAAATACAAACCAGAATAGAGAAGGTGGGTCACCATATGAAAGGCACGGAAAACAGTCACTTATTTCACTTACTAGCTCTTTCTTTGGCAAATAACCCTGGATGTTAAATGCAGAAAAGATAATTTATTTTATTATTTAATATCCTTTGAGTTGCATTTTTATATAATTGGCTCCAGTTCATTGAATCATCAATTGTCCCTGAGTGAATCTGTAGGCAAAGGGATTGATATTCTATCCTCTAATGCTAATTTGTCAACTGCTGACCTTGATTTAGTTTCCAAATAATTTCTAGAGGTCATATATGGGTGATGGCTTATAGTCAAGGAATGATTTTGATATGCTCATCAAAGAGTTTATCAGAGACAGAAAACATCCTAGGGGCTGGGACAAGGAATTGGGCTGTAGGAACCTATTTAATAGGAGATCATTTTTTTTCTTGTGATCTACATTTAAAAAAAATTTCCGATAGTTATTGGGGTGCGTACATTTTGGTTACGTAGTTTGCTTTTGTGTGGATAAAGTCAGTTATAGGTGCGTCCTTTTCCCAGAAAGTGTGCAGTATACCCATGCAATGTAACTGTTGGGTGGGAATTTATCCTTTCCCTTCTCCTCCTTCCCCTTATTTGAATTTCATTGAGTTTTGTTACCATATGAACTTATAGGTTTTGATCAACTAGTTCCAATTTAGTATTGAGTCCTGGGGTGTTTGTTTTTCCATTCTTATAATCCTTTACTTAGGAGAATGGTTTCCAAATCTATACAGGATGTTACAAATGATATTCGATTTTCATCTTATTTTTGGTTGAGTAGTACTCCATGGTATACAAATACTGAATTTTATTAATACTCATGTATTGGAGGACACTTGGGTTGTCTCCACATTTTTGCAATTGTCAATTGTGGTGCTAAAATACTCGAGTGCAAGTGTCTTTATGATAAAATGACTTTTTTTTTTCCTTTGGGTGAACACTGGTTGTGGATTTCAAGATCAAATGATAGGTCTACTTTTAGTTCTTTGCAGAATCATAGTAGATAAATTTAATCTGAGCCAGTTATGCCAAGGTTTTCAAAAAATTGTCTTGGTTTCCAAATTAAAAAAAAATTAAATATTTCTAAACTTAAAGCTACTTAATGCAAATGTATTCTTGTAATTTTACCTGGTGCTATAAATAACAAATCTCTAAAAGCAAAGATATTGAAAATTAGGCACAGAATAAAAATTACTGTTCGAGAATAATCTCTAAAGAGTAATCTTTGGAGACAAAAAGCAATGGTCATTGCTTGGACTATGTTTGTTCCTGCTTTCTTTTTAGTTCCAGCAGGATACAACAGTGGAATCATAGTAGCTGGGCTTTTATTTTTTATACTTACCTTTTGCAAACTTTCCCTTGTGAGTTAATGACATTGTCATTGCTTTAAAGAGAGTTAGCACTGTTTTAGTAAGAAAGCAGAAAAAATGGTTAGTGCTTAATTTTTGTTTTTTTGAAGCTCTCGATGTTCACATCAGAAATAAAGGCTTTGAAATCAAAACTTTTGATTTATAGGAGAGAACAAAAGGTTACTAAGAAAGAAAGATTAAGTAAGGAAAACTGTACATATTTTATTTTCTAATAACAGATTGGAAAGAGCACAGATAAAACGATACAAGACCATTCCCAGAGAAAGCAGAGTAAGAAGTTGCAGAAATTAAGTAAGGTAAGCCCTTGAATGACTAGCAAATCAGCATGTGGAAACAACTGAATTAGCCTTTTGAGGCTGGTCACCTTGAACTTGGCCAGCAGCACTGAGACTCCTGTGAGCCAAGTCCTCATCAGGAGATCATTCTAGTAGTCCATCAGGTGGCTCTGGCTGCCTATTCTCTGTGTTCTCTGGGAGGCCTTCTACCAACACTTTTCCTGCATGATGCTCCTGAATCATCCAGCAGAAATAACACTTGCTCATGACCCAAGACTTCGCTGATGATCATGGGAACTGGTCTATGGGGAAATATTTCACCTTCACTACCCAAGAGACTTTTAAAACCCCACAAAAGAGAGGATGGGGGTCTCGACTCTCACAAGGGCATTGGAAATGGGTATTAGCAAAAGGAAAAGATGCCAAAATACAAAGTACAACACAAAGCAGTTAATTTACTAGAGACACAGAAACTGAAGATGCCATTTAGATCTTGTGGAGATAAAGAATGCAACTCATTGATGAGATGAAATGGAAGAACTGTGAGATGGTTTATGTTAACCACAAGAATAAGGAAGGTTAAGCTCACAGTGAAAATACCCATAGTTGCAGTTTTCAGTCAAAGTTGCACTGGGCACACAAGAGCTTCCTTACCCTGGGAACCGAGATCTTTAGCTTCTGGAAATTCAATTAGAATAAAAATCTTGAAGCAAATAAATAAAAATTAGAGCCACAGCCATATCCATTTCGGGGTCATCCATACCTTGGAGAAAGTTATGGAGAGTTACTAAAAGGGATTTTGCCACACAAAGAAAGGATATATATGATGTGGGTACTAAAGGATGAGTTTTAGGCATAAGTTCCACTCAGATCTCTGGGTAATCTAGTTGGTTGCATCATTTGATTAGAGTCACTATTATGAAATAAGTCAAGTGATAAGTTTGTTTATGCATAAATCTCAAGATCTACACTAGATCCCTGTTTTAAAGGATGGCCAGAAATCATAAGCTCTCCGTATGCCTTAAGTAAAGGCTCCCAGTAATAAAATATAGTAGAATCTTCATAGTTGACCATCTCCCTACCTTGACCATGTCCTTAAGCTGATCTAATTTTCATGGACCAGACATGCACCACATATATGTGTCAGTACAGTAGGCCTAGGTGCTTATGTTGACCACCTCTGTCTGTTAACAGCTTGTTACAGTTCCTTAGGTAGTCAGCTTACAGAGGTTCTATTGTACTTATATTAAAGTGTATTCAATGGAAAGAAAAGAATATCGTTAGGTAGGAGTTTGTTAGGGATGAAACAACCTAGGCTTTAGTCCAAAATAATCAGATTCTTAATTTAAAGAGATCTCCAGACAGTTCATGTGACTGTTAATTTTGAAGAACACTGATTCTAAGGGACCTGCGTGGGCATTACTTTTTGTGCTGGGCCAGGCCAGAGAGATGCAGATCCCATTGTCCTTGCAGTGGTGGGATAGGAGGGAAAGCCTCCAGCAGCTCTAGCTGATTACTGAAATCCACTCTATTATTAGTTGGTTTCCTCTCATTGATCATTGTTCCTATGCCTGATATTTTTCTTGATCCCAGTCATGAATAAAACATGATTTCTAACTTGAAAAAGTGATAGGTAAGTAAATAGGTAAGTGATGTTGATAAGAGCAACTTATTGCATTGTTTTACAATATAACAAATAGGGTCATTTATAGACATCAGAAATGTTCTTCCTTGATTCTATAAGTCTCTACTGCTGTATGGTAATAGCAGCAGATGTTCTGAATCATGATGGTGACATATGACTTTTTAGAAAATTGAAGATGAGTAGGAGGGATGGAAATATAAATACATTATTATAATACAGTGTGAAAAAATATCATATAATTATTTAAAAAACATGGAGGGATATTTTGCATTTGTTTCTATTCTTACATGTATTCATATTATTAAATCTCAATTCAGTAGTAATCTATAGGTCATTTGACAATCACACCTATCCCCAGTAAGTGAGGTTACGCTGGCTTCAAAAGATGAGGTGGGAAACATTTCCTCTTTATTCTTTGAAGAAACTTGGGTAATATTGTTATTACAACACTCTTAAATATTTTAAACACTTCATCAGTGAAGCCATGTGGACATGAAGTATTTTTTTTCTTGTCAAAAAAGAGTGATTGGTTAATGGCTGAATTTATTTATGGATAAAAGAGTATTCAGATTTTTAAGTTATTTCAAGTGTGTTTTTTGAAGAATTTGTCTATTTTATCCTGATTATCAAAATATTTGCTATAACTAGTTCATAATATACTCTCTTTCTGTCACTCTAATCTGTAGGGTCAATTATAATAGCAAAATGTTTTTATTCATTTTTTCTTTAACCACTCCTGATAGGTTTTTCATCAATTTTATTAACACTTAAGAAACAATCTGCCTTTATTGATTTTTTTCTATTATATCCCATTGCACTATTTCTATTGTATCCAGGTCTGCTATTGCCTTTATTATTTCAATCTTTCACTTTTGAGTAGTTTCATTTTCTGATTCTTTTAATGAGCTTTTAGAGATAGAAATTTAAATCATTGATTTTCTGGTATTTCTTCTCTTTTAATAGCTCCCTTTAAGATAATATGTTTTTCTATAAGCATGCTCCTATTCTTTATGCCCCCGTAATGTTCTTAGCAATGAATTCATTTTTATTGAGTTCTTCACTTTCAATCATGAGGTTGTTTCTTTTAGCATGTATAGCAATTCTGATGGCCTGATATCATTCATATAAATAAACTGAAAAGGTCTAAGATAATGCTCTTCTTCTCTTACGATGTTTTACTCTTCTCTCAACTAGACAGATAAAATGATGGTTCATCAGTTTATTTTAATTAAGGACTATGCTGAGTTGAGCCTGTATATTTTTTAAAGCTTTTACAAACGAGGTTTAACAAATACCAAATTACAGGTGTGTTGGTACAGGCCTATAACATCTACGTATAGCAACATCCATACAAAGGCAGAATCAGCCTCGTATCGGCTTTGGTCACATTGACACTTTACAATGTGTGACTGTTCCTTTCTTCTATCACCTTACAGTCATAGGCAACTACTTCCCAGACTCCACTTTACACTTACCTCTACTTTTTCAGACCTAGTTCCCATGGCACTAGGGTAAAAGATGTTAGGGTATAAAGGGAAAAAAGGAAAACGATAATAATATCCTATCATTATAACAACCAAGAAGGAGGCTAGAGTGTTATTCTCCAGAAGTTAGATCCGGGAGATATCTCTTTCTACCAAGAGGAAGGAAAGATGAAGGGACTGTATTAGTTTTAGGCATTTGAGATGCCACTGGGCAACTGCGGAAGAGCTGCCACTACTCTGCTCTTCAGGTCTTTTCAACAATAAACCTAGTTTATTCTGGAAAGCCCTCCTCTACTGCAAACTCATCTAACACAATTGCCAAATAAATTTCACTGTGCTTTTACAGAGTCTTCCCATTTATATTTTTCGCCCTGTTCAGAATTCACCGAATGCCTTTACAGAAAATTGTCCATGTGCTTGACGCCACCTCTTTCAACCTTATGTTGATAAATACAGTCTCCAAAAATAGTCTTCTATAGGGTTAAAGCCTGACTTCTTAGTCTCCTGCACCATTCTGAATCACCAAATACCGGGTATAGCATCTTTAAAAAGTCAGCTCATCTCTTTGAAATATAAGCATTACCCGTGTAGTTGTTACTCGAATAGATCTCTATTTCTTTTAGTTTGTTGGTGTCTAAAGTTTACAATACACACACATACACGGATACTGTATACATAGTGAAAATATGTATTTCTTGTTCTCTACTGGTTAATCTATAAAGATTTTAATATTCCACTTAAAATTCCTTTTTCTTATTCATTTTTGAAAATGAATTTTTTTTACTTTGCTTTTTTTTTTTCCTCTTCTAGTAAGAAGTGAACTAAGGAAGATGGATTCTTTGAGGATGATGATAAATCGTTTTGGACATGTTGAATTTAAGGTGACAATGAAATTGACATGGCATCAGCAGGAAGTTGGAGATGTGGGACTTAAACTTGGCAACAAGGTCAGGACTGAAGATATATATGTCTGACAGACATATGTATAAATGTGCTCGTTTCAATTATGACAGTGGATGGTATTTTCCGGTGGAAGAATGTAGACAGAATAAGAAAGGTTTAAGAACCCTTGTCCTCAATTTAAGGGTGCTACTAGGAAGTGAAAAAAGTATGACAAAGAAAAAGAAATTGATGAAATTGGAAAGTAATCAGTGAGATTCAATGAATTAGGAAGGAAAACAAAGGAAACGAGGTAGTGACTGACCAAATTATACTAGGTTGGTTCACTTCGAGACAAGGGAAAGAATTACATCTTATTTAATTCTTAATAATAACTAGAACAGGCTAGGTGCTGGTACGTCAGTGGTTAGGGTGCTGTCCACATACACAAGGACTGGTAGGTTCGAACCTGGCCAGTGCCTGCTAAAGAAGAATGATGACAGCAGCAAAAAAGAAACCAGGTGTTGAGGCTGGCACCTTTAGTTCCAGCTACTTGGGAGGCTAAGGCAAGAGAATCACTTAAGTCCAAGAGCGTGAGGTTGCTATGAGTTATGGCGCCACAGCACTCTACCGAGGGTGACATAGTGAGACTCTGTCTCAAAAAAAAAGTAGAAAATTTTACTGTCATTGTACAGCAAAATCTACTTTTATGTTTGGAAAATACATTTTTTTCTAAAGGGTTTAGTACTATTACTAAACAATTAAAATCATTATTTAATTGAAATCATCTCAGAATATGTACATTTTATAGTAAGAAATTTTTTAAAAAAGGAATCTAATTTATCATCCTCCTAACAATTG
Organism: Otolemur garnettii; assembly: GCF_000181295.1. Taxonomy (NCBI): domain Eukaryota; kingdom Metazoa; phylum Chordata; class Mammalia; order Primates; family Galagidae; genus Otolemur; species Otolemur garnettii. The sequence goes on along the minus strand of NW_003852397.1, from coordinate 19,345,089 downwards.
TTAAATTTAGCCCGAAATCAATTATAATAGGTATTCTTTGTTTAGTGGTAACGGCACAGATTTTTTACTTCTTGAAGAATAAGATTGAATCAAATAAAAAATGATTATAACGAGTCTTTCTCTTTCCATATAAGGTCATACAAAAAATTTTTGATACAAACATTGATTTAATAGAGCAACAATATCTAAAAATCTGATACCTCTCTAAATGAATATTTCAGTTTGCTATAGAAGAAATAAAACTGAGGTTTTTGCAATAGTCCCTTAGTCCACATTGCCCTTGCATCTGGTTTTAAGGATTTGCTCCTTCCAGCCTACAGTGTAGGACAGGTTTTATCTTTTTTCTGTCTTACAGTCATGAGAGTGCAATTTTATTCTCCAATGCTTAAATAGGCCACAATCTTATGTGGCCTTTTTTTATATAGCAAATTTTTAAATTGACAATTTAATCTAGGTCTCTGAAGCAACTAGGAAAGTTATTAAAAGGTGTCAGCTTTCTAGGAATTGATTTCAAAAGTGTTCCTTCTGAAATATACATATTACTAAGCATAATTAATTTCTTTGGGCTATGTGTAACTAGATAAATTTCTGATAATTTAATAATACCTGAGAGATAGGTCCAAGCATCCCTAGTTGAAGGGTTAAATGAAAACAAACCGGGTTGTTTTAAGTGTTAAATAATCCCATGGTTTCTCGTCCATGTACTATACGTTTATTGTTTGATTTCTAAAGATAAGTACATCACTCAATAGTGAAAACCTATTTATTAACATGTAGAAACTAAGATCTTAAATTAGCCATATGAAGAAAAGTGTTAGAATATAATTTCAGCCCAAATAATTCACAATCTTGCCACATGAAATAATACATAGGTTTTTGCATCTAATGAGAAGACCATGACATTTTTTGTCTATGTATTACTGTTTAAAAACTTATTTCATAAATTTTCTTTCTAATCAAATAGATTATTTACTATATAATATATGTTTTCCTTCAAACTGCTCTATACATTCAAGTTAACAATTACTACAGAACAAATAGCCTATCTCTTGTCTGTTCAAAATATCTCAACTTGGTTGATGGCTGGGATTATTTCTCTTTCCTCTCCATTTAATATATGATAAAGAGAATTACAACTGCCAAGAATAATACAACAGAATAATAAGACTATTTATGAAGAAGTATCAAAACTAGTAATCCAATAGCCCAAGTCACTTTTAATTTTCAAAAGTAATTGTTAACAAAGTTAGCAGATATTTCAGTTTATAGACTAATTACATCTCAGTTTCCTTAACAAGACATCTCTTAAAATCTCAACCAGGAACTGAGACCCTGTCAGATGCTCTGGGATATTCAGTTGCAACACTAATAACTAATCAATGATGTAAATAGTGAGGAAGTAATTGTTATACAAGGTGTATGTTTATGGAATGCTATCATAGTATGCACCATTTTACATTATATGCACATTATCTTATTAATTTGAATGAGATGAAATCTCTTCAAAGCTGTTTCTCTGATTGATTAGTTTTATTTTTCCTTAAAAATTATGGGCATTATAATTAAAATGTTAATTGAAATTTTAATAATAATATTCAACTCTCACAGAATTTTCAGTGAGAAAACGTATTAAGTATGTAACTATGTGTACAAAGAAAACAAGATCAAACAGGTTAGTCCTGTAGATGGTATTATTATAATGAAGTCATTAATTACTGAATGTCCACCTGGGTGGTTCAGTGATGGGACTTTCTGTTTCACTCATAAGCATATTGCAGATGGGTTATCAGAAAAAGCTGAAAAGACAACACCAAGTTCTAAACTCTAGAAAGGTAATTAAAGTTGACTTTAATCTTTTACCACTTTTTACCACTCCCTGCTAATATCATTACCAATGTTTTGATACAAACATTGATTTAACAGAGCAACAATATCTAAAAATCTGATACCTATAAATACCTGTAAATAGCAGTTACCTATTTACAAAACACTTTAGGAAGAAAAACATATCTCTTTCACATAGATAAAGCACACACATTTTCTTTCTTGATTCTGTTTTCCATATTATTCTTCAGCTTCAAACTAACAGACCCATTCATGTGGTAGATGCATTCAAATTATTTCATTTATTTTTTGGTAGATTGATGAAAACAATGGTTTATGTTCTATAATTTAAGTATTAGAAGCTTCAAGGAGTCCCACTGTTGAGTTTTTATCTGCGCATTTTTTCTATCGCACTTGCTTCCTCTGGCATTGTATTACTTAAAGAATGTGAGGCAGTTGCTATGACTAGAGAATTAAATGGGCAGATAGACTTTTCTCCAACCCTGAGAGCAAGAAAAGGAGGATGAAGCCAGTAAAGAGAGCTAGATAACTTTGCCCTTTATAGTTTTCCTTTAGATTATTTGTTACAAGGAAATTATTAAATCTTCATGTGATCTGGAGAGCCTAATCTTGGCTTATAAGATGAGAAGAAAAGAAGATATTATTAACTGCTTCATTGCCAAGGTATAGTCATTATCTCCCAGAGTTCTTATTGCCCTTGCTGTGGTTTCAATGCCTGTCCCTGAGGTCACGAGATCGCAAGCTTTACTCTGCTCCTGCTGTCACCATGGGGAGCTGTGAGCACAATTACAGGACAGTATTGCAGCCAGCTTTGCTTAAATCTTTCTCTCTCTCTTTTTTCAAATATTAAACAAATTCTCTGATATGCTGGATCATTTTACTCAGCCAATATGCCTAAACACCTGCCTTACAATTTTTAAGGTGATTATTTAAAATTGAAAATATCACGAAAAATCACTCTAGCATGGAAGTTCTTTGAAGAAAGTGGATTATAGAGTAGCAGAAATGTAGAAATTGGGTAAGGAATCCAAGTCTTGGGAAAGCTATCTGCTTTTCTCACACAGAGGCAAATGTGAGTTTTAAGCAGCAATCCTGTCTGTGTCCCTCCTAGAAGTGCTGAACAATTTCTTTGCATTGGTCACGGCGCCTTCCTGAAAAAGACTGCCTGCTCCCAGGAGCGTGAGGGATCACGCCTGCAAGAAACAGAAACAGCCATCCACCAGGGCAGGTTTGCAGGTCATGGTGAGGGCTTGCCCCAAATCTGTTCATAATTCACACATCCTGGGAGCCTTGGTTCCCTCTCACACCATAATGTCACCTTTATCCTTCATCTTCTATTATTGAACAAAAACAAATCAAGATGATTTCTCCTTGACAGAAAGCCATATATCACGCTTCAATAATAAATGAATATCACAAACCATGCTCACAGCGCTTGGTACCACCACTCCAGCTTCCCCTTCCCCCCAAATACATAGCACGGCAAAGGCAGTTCCTAGGGAATTTTTTAGCATGTGAGCATCTCTGGGTTTTAAAAATGTCAGCATCTTGGCAGGTTCCTTCTGCTGTAATAAGGGGTAAGTAAAAAAAGGTTTTACAGTCTCTCTCTTTTTAAAGGTAATATGAGGAAGTATATGTAAGTTTGAAACTCTCTCAAGAGTCAAGATTTACTATTACCCTTGAATGAATTACCTCATTTGAGTTATTGGCTGTTAATTGTATTCCAGTAGAGGAAGGATGATGTTTCCAGAGACCTAAAAGCTATACTATTTCAATAGCAAAGCATTCAGGTTCAAATACAATAAACACACACACACAAAGAATCAAAAAACTTAGACAAAAAAGGAAGTATTTAAAGTCTTTCCTAGACTGTTGTAGAATAACAGTTGCTTATGTGATTCAGACTGTTGCTTATGTGATTCATTTTGTAATAAGCTATATTGTTCTGGTAACAATTTTGTTCAAATAAAACCCATAAATTGTTTGATTTAAGTTATGATATTAATATTTGCATTCAATCATGGAATTGTTTAGCAGAGCAATAAGAAAACAAAGGGATTTGAAAAATCTTCAAGATTTTTTGTTTCCTCTGAAAATTTCCATGTTCTTTGGAAATCTCTCATAGGACAATGCCCTTTTAAAAGTGCATTGCCTTGTCGTCATGACAATCAATATTTCATACTCATTTTGTTTAAAAAAATAAAAGCACATTTTGGGACACATCAAACGTATCTTTAATGATGGACATCCCAAGATACAAATCAGTACACATTTCAATTTACCTTTGTGTAAACTGCTCTTAAGAGACAAGAACAGGGTAAGACTCTGCCTGACTTAGGAAGAGACTTGTTAACACATTACTAATGATGAAGGCAAATCAGATGGTAAATTACCTTTGAGAGGTCTCCAGCCTCCAAATAGAAGCAGATAACAAACACATTCCACGTAACCCAGAGGACTAGCCAGACAGCATACTGTAGAGAAGCAAGAGAGAAATAAAACACAATTAATCTTGAATCAGCTGAGTACAATTCAAATAGAACTTGAACTCTGACACACCCAAATTATAAGATTAGTAGGAAACGTTAGCTATTGCTTCTTTTTAAGCAATAGGATTAAGTATACATTTCTCTCACTGTTGTCTTTTTTTCCCTTACTATTATGGACTTCTATAACATTAGAGCTCAAATAATTAAGAATAATTATTAGGTTTCAAGACAAGAGAAATGGTAGTCCACAGAATGATTGCTTTCTTGATGTCAAAATCATTAGAAGTGCTAATATACATGGAAAATAAAACCCATTCAAAGAGGACTCACAGTTTCCTTAAACAAAATCATCTCCATGTAAGATAATGTACAACCTTTCTCCAAGTTGTGTGGGGCCATCTTCCAATCAGTCTTTATGCCTCTGTCCCATCTAATCAGTTTCCTCTCCTCAGGGACTCTTTTTCACGTATCTGTTCACACCTCCTTATTTTATCCTATCATAATCTCTCACTACAGTGGCCATGCAGCTAATATTCCTAATTTTGTTCTGTTATCTATTTATCCCAACGATAACAACTTTTCTTATCAAGGTACAGTTCTGATGACTCAGTAAGCTAAAATTTATTGAACACCTAGAAGGCAACATTGCTGGAAATATACTGAGAATATAGTCAATGATAGATTGAAAAAAATGATAAATTCTCTTGGAATTCAAGTGAGGGTGATAGATTTAAAAACAAGAGATAGTTATCACACAGGAATCACCAAAAGATATGCAGTGGTAAGACAAGGAAGGAAGAGGGGAGGAGGATACAAACATGTCTTGGATAAAAGATCCTGCAAAGCTTCACAGAAGAGGCATAATGCCTTGAAGAAGATGCCATTCCAGCTATATTATGGACTTAATCAAACAAAAGTGTAGGAGATAGGAAGCCTGTGGTGGGAGGCTAATGCAAAAAAGGAAAGAAACACAGGTGTGAATTTTTAAAAAGTAGAATAAGAAGATATCACGTAATTTCCCTCCTAATACACGCTTCCCATCCTTCCAGTTGCTCCCATCCTTTATACGGTGAGTTCCAAAACCCCATGTTTCGCCATGTATAATGTGCTCCTGTGTATAAGTGCACTGATGTTTTGGGCATACATTAAAGTATCAGGAATATGTCCTTCATTTTAATTTTTTAAAGGAGGGCAGGAATGGCCTCTCAGTGATGCCACCTCCTCGTGCGAGAGAGCTGGCCCCTGCAGAGAAGCTGGGAGCAAGCCCAGGTGGTAGGTGAGAATGGTCCAGATAACATGAATGCTCAACCTCCTCCTGCCATCACCCCCTGGCCACCCTCATCCCCACATCCTCTTATTTCTTATTTTCACCCATCTCTGCAGGTGTGACTGTGTCCATGGCTGCTCCACTGAGAACCCTGGAATCTGCTGGTTCCAGAAGGTCAATTCCTTTCTGGACTGTCTTATCTTTAGTGCACATGGCCCCATTTTGAGGTCCTCGGGACACCATGCGGCAGAGAAAACCTTCTCTGATGAAACCACTGTGAAATACTCTGCACTTACATTTCTGTTTAATGACTAGAGTCCAAGACCACTAGAGTTGTCCAGACCTTGATCACTCAGTAAAATCAGAATGAACACCAGCCCTTCGCAACTTGTAATCCTACAAATCACCTGGTTAATAAGACTCCTGAACCATACTCAAATACACATCAGTGCCCTGAATCAACTCTCCAGGAGAAAGACCATTCACACACATCCTAGATGGTTCTTCCTACTGTCAAGTTTGGGAAATTATACCAACTCAAGTTGGAGACTCAAAATTACAGTCTATGGGCTCAAGTACCCCTGAGCTTTCATGTTTCACTTCCAGGTACCCTACCAAATAGAAACTTCATGGGGATGGAGTCACAAAGTCACAACAGCAGGCTACTAGTGGAACTAGGTCTAAGAACCCAGGTCTCTCCTACTCAAGCTCATGGATCTTTCTCTTCAGCATGGTATCCAGGGGCCTTCAAAATGGGGCCACCTGCACTAGAGATGAGGCAGCCCAGAAACAGTGGGGATTGCCCATCAGGAGCCGGGAGCAAGCAGGGCTGGTCTTTGTCCCTCACATTAGCTTTCTAGGATATAAGTCACCAGGGTTCTCAGCAGAGTGGCCATGGACCCATTCACATCAACAAACATGGTGGAATTAGGAAATGAGAATGAGAAAAAGTGGAGATGAGGGTGGGCTGCAAGGAGACAGTTGGGGGAGGTCAGGACCCTAATCCTTGGGATCACTCTCACTTGCTCACTCCCTGCTACTCCAAAGAGGCCAGCTGCATGCCTCAAGCCACTCAGGGAAGGAGGAGATGCCAACTGCCCGGCTACTTCTGCCCTCCTTTTGCTGGAGTACTCACACTAACTGTTGCACAGTTGTCAGCTGCGTGCCTCCTTCCAAAATAGCAGTGGTGGCCGTGTGCCTGTGTTGGGCAGGATGGGCTGGAGGTTTCTGCAGCTGTGATGCCTGCCCGGGGAGAGGGTAGCATTGTATTGGGGGGTAACATTGCATGGGAGGTTGCAATTACCATACTCCAGAGATTATTTTGCATATAGATGTCATCATTGCTTTCTTGAGTTAGACTTCCTTTTTTTTTTTGGCCAGGGCTGAGTTTGAACCCACCACCTCCAGCATATGGGGCCGGTGCCCTACTCTTTTGAGCCACAGGCACTGCCCTTGAGTTAGACTTTTAACACATAAGGATAAATAAAAGAATTAAAAATATTTACAAAGACACCGAAATAGTACTACTAATGTATAATATAAATCCTTATGTTTCCCTTAAATATGTGGGCAGAAATGCACATTTTACACAGGGAAGTACAGTGTTTAATTTATGGTTCATGAAGTTCCATGATTTTGTTAACTTTTGAGCCAGATATGTAGGTCGCTATGAAAGTTTTGAGACAGACTGTGTAATAGTCCTTTATTTCACTCCAAGAAACATAGTTGACAGTGTCTTTTCTGATCCACATGTGAAAGTTTCAACTTGCTTGGCTTAACCGTGTTGCCGGCAGGGCTTCATTTATTTCCATCTGTACGGATTTCACATTTCTTGATTTCTGGGTATCTCAACACTTTTGTAGGAACCAATATATTTCAGTTATCTGGAGTCATCTTGGATTCCAGACATGTCTAAGATTTGCTGTTGCATGCACATGGAAAGTTATTTTCCACTTCTGTGCCTTTGTATATTATTCCTTTATCCTTGAATACTTTTACTTTCTCTTAGGCACTCCTCACCACCTATTATTTCTTTTTCTGCAAAGATTAATTCAAATATTAACTCCCGAGTGATACCTAATCAGAATTGACTGAGCTAACTTAGTGCTGCAATAAAGTTTGCTTGTCCTAATTTCATTCAAAATGTTTATAGCTAATTATTTTCATATTTTCTACAATGCACGATGATAAGCTCCTTAAGGGACAATTTTTAAAAAAAATTTGTTTCTATCCCTAAGTTCTAAACTTAGTACTTTGCACAAAATAGGTATTCAGACACTATTTCATATACTGAGGAATGAATGAGTAGCAATATGAAGAAAATCTTATTATTTTCAAAAGGCTAACCCATCTTCCTGCCCAGATCTGGCTTTTATTAGATTACTATGGTCATTTCTGTAGTGTGAAGAGAGTTCTACATGATGAGTTTATGTAATAGAAAGTGATGACTCAGCTGTTTTCCAAAGGTGATAGGTTCATCTAACTGCTGAATCTGTGCATTGCTAAGCAGAGTTAAAGTGAGGGCAAAACCAAATGGTCCAAACAAAAGAAGGGATTTGAGAGGCTCTCTGAGGTGAGGGTTGGGGACTAGGACAGGATCAGGAGGCTGAGCAAGCTATAACAAGGGCGGAATGTCATTTATACAACAGAGATCTAGGGAGACATATCAGTTTATTTCAGTCACTGGATTTAAGTGATGGTAAGACAGAAAGGAAGAATGACTGATTGGGTTTTACCTTGTCCCTTTTTTCATAGTGATACATTTCCCTCACCTCATTTATAATGGAGTGTTAAACATCATTGAGTAAAGGTCATCATAGCAGGATAGTAAGACATTGGAGATGGGCTGATGAAAGACACTGTATTACTCATATCAAATATTTCTCAAACTTTGTCATTGGCAAACATACTTTCTGAGATGGCATTAAGAAATGTCAATGTTGAAGCTTTTTTATTTCACAAGTGAAATTATATTTTAAGCTCAATAAAAGCTAAAAATGTTTATCTGTATTCATGTGGTATACATGGCATAGGCACCATTTAGATACTATATGCCAACTACATACTAAGTATTTGGAATCTTCATGCAAATTTATATTTAGTTACTTATGTGTATATATAAATACAAATTAAAGTTAGTTTGATTGACACTATCAAGCCAAAAATTTGTTTTAGTCACCAAACTTAATAATTATCTGGAAAGACAGGTAAAATAATTTGGCACACAGAAATAAATAACATACAGAGATTAAAAACTGGGAACTGAGATTAAGAACTGGTAAACTAATGTCTGGCTTTATCGCTAAGAGCCCTTTGGTTACAGTCAAGTCACATGGTCTACTGCACTTCATTTTCCTCAAATGTAAAGTAGGATTTTTTTTTTTTTTGAATCTCACTCAGTTGCCTTGGGGTTGAGGACTGTGGCATCATAGCTCACAGCAACCTCAAACTCTTGGGATCAAGTGATCCTCTTGTCTGAGCCTCCCAAGTGGCTGGGACTACAGGTAAATAAGGGTTATTAATAGTAGTAAACTGACATGGCTTAAATGAGAATAGAATGATAGAGTCAAAATACCCTCGACTTGAGTTCTCACTCTATGTCGCCATTTTATTATAACGATGTTATAATACATTACCTCTTCTTATTATAATAATACAGCAGTGATTCAAATAACAATCTATTATATCTGATTCAGTGCGATGCAAATTATAAAGTAGCTTCTACATCTTGTTTGATGAATTGCTTTTTTACAATATTTATTGGGAATAACAGTATTTTTGTATTTTTTTAATTCTTCTTTTCTTTTTTTCAGAGTAATCCAGAAGGATTTGTACAGAAAGAACATAGAAGTGTTCCCTTCATATCTTTGCATTTACTATGTCATTTTCATTTTCTGGTATGCTTCATTACAAACCAGTTAGCCTCACAATACACTAAACTTCGTTATAGATTTACAGAAGAGAATCATCACGTACAGGGGTGTGGCTCCTTCCATAAACATAGAAATCCACGCTAGTGCTGCAGAGAACAGGTACTGCTTGTGTATCATTATCCAAAGGCAGGGCTTTATCTAATTTAACTTTATCTCATTTTACTTTAGTCATTGATTTCCTCTCATTAATCTTTCTTATACCTCCTTTCTTCCTTCTCCTTTCTTTTTTATTATTCCTTATTATGTATTTTCTTCTCATTTTAGTAGCTGGCAGTTTTCCAAATTAAATATCTGCCAATTTAATGTGGCCTAGTTGCCTAAATACTAATGAGGAATTTGCATTCCTTTGTAATTTGGCCTGTGATTTTTGTCAATAAACTTTACTGTTCATGCTGTTCTTAAAATTACTCACCCTGATCATTTGAAAGTCTAAAGACCTGTACTAACTTCTTTCCAGTTGCTACAGCAAGTTGATCTAATTGACAATCGCTCAGTTTGAGCATAATTAGAAAGGATGTTCTGCCCAGGAGAGATAACCTAACAGGATAACAAAGTATCACATTCGCTGGGTATCACACCTAACTTGCAGTTTCTGTTATAAAACTAATATTGCTTTAGCTCATTTCTTCTTACGAAGAAAACTTACATCTTATGTTACAAAGAGAAATTTTAAGATAATCACATATCTGGGATGAGAGAGAGATTCTTTTGCATGATGAAATTCATCTTTTAAGAGTTGACTTCTGAAGCACTAGGTAAACTATCTGAGAGATTGATTCAACTTGAGTGTCCAGCTAAATACTGCCAAATGGTCGAAACGATCTGTTGGAAAGGGTAACTGACTTATCATGGCTTCCCTGTTGTATTTGTTGTTTTAGTGATGAAATCAAATTAGCTATATAAGATGGAAATTATTAAGTTGTTAATAATAGGTCCAAACATTGGCTAGGCTTAGGGACATGGCACTATCATATGCCCTAGTTATATAATATTTACAAAGGTGGATTAAGGTAGTATTACTTACCTTAGGAGACTAAAAGGCTGACAAATCTTTTGTTGGAAAATAAAAGGTCATGCCTAAATGACACCACCAAGGCTTTGCCTTTTCCCTCTTCTATATGAAAAATGCTCAACATTAAAATCCAAAGTTTTAAATTTATATTTAATGTACACAAAGTAAATGAATTTTAACACAGTCTGTCAGGCTGTCATGCACATGTATACATACAAGTTTTACATTTTTACTAGCATTTATGAATTACATAGAGGTAAACTGAATGTTATGCATTATATTTCCAAAACAATCCCTTCTAGAAAAATGCTATGAGAAGGAGGCTGTTATATAAGACAAATGACTTTTCATATTTTTCCACTAATTGACGATTGTACAATTTCAGGGAAAAAAATTGTCCTTATAATATTAAAGTGGAGAAGCAAGCATTACTTGAAACAGAGATTTAAATTTACAGTTTATGTGGCTTTCTACTTTTTGTTTCCTTTTCTTTTGTGTCTGGGGATAGAGAAATGTGTTGAAATAACACATTAACAGAGAATATTTAATTTGTTTCCAAAGGAAATACTTGTTCTTTTTTATTCAGGCATTTTTAAAACTAGAAGACTTCTTATGCAAAGTATCACTAAGTGAACTATTAACATGTTTAATATGTTAATATGTATGAATAGACTAAATTATAATTGTGACTTTCTCTTAAAAATTATTATCATCTAGAAAACTATTATTCTAAATTCTACACCCCAGATTCTAACACATTATTATCCTTAGAGAATGAAATAGGGTAGCACAGTTCGATCATTTGCCACATTTTACCCTAAGTGCTTAATTAGAGAAGGAATTGGGACATGAATCAATTCACATTTATTAAGTACCAGCTGGATGCATTGACTACAACATGTGCTATAGAGAAATATTGCAGCATGCGAGTCATAGCTCACCTAATGTGATTTACATCCATCATTGACATGCAATTCATGCAATCTACGGAGTATTTTCTGTTATGCTTATTTTAAAGGGTCCTGAACTGGTGTTAGCTCACCAATTTAACTGATAATGCTGCTAATGTAAATGTAATAATGTAATCAGTTCTAATGAACTATGATAGAAGCATCCTGAAAAGCATTGCATTAAGAAATGCATCTTGTCTTAAAAACAGCTACTTTAAGTAAAAAAAAAAAAAAAAAAAAAGTTTTAGAATTAATAATTAGGTGTTTTCACATTAACAGTGAACATGTTTTAATAGATATAAATGTATACCCATGAAACAAACATTCCTGGTCATAATGGGAGGACTAGGATTCTGTCCTGCTCCAAATGAATTCTATTTGACCTTCATTTTCTTGTCTCTGACAACAGCAGCCTTCACTCTGCTTAGGCATTTTCGTCACTTTCTCAGCTGTGTAGTATTGTTTTAGTGAAAAAAGAGCAGAAATAGCCCAAATAAAGCAACTTATTTCCTAATTCTTCCTCCTTTTACAGACCAATGACAGTCTGTAAATATTGTGTTCTAATTCATACTATAAAAACTTGTCCCTTAAGAAAAATCCATGCATAAAGACACACTAGTTTACAACTTTGAGTCTGGCCAGGAATGAAGGCTCTGATAAAGTTATCAGCCATAGTCTGATGGAAATCCAATTCTAATCATTTATCATGCTGCACATTATAGGAAAAGGCAGATTTCTATCTCCTCATTTTCACTAATGCTGTTGTTGTCATGCCATGTATAGTCAAGCTTCCATGTGATTTTACATCTGGATAGGCATTTTAAAGATTGTGTAACTTTTATTTCATTATAGAAGAAGACTTCTTTTTTTTTTTTTTTTTTGAGACAGAGTCTACTCTACTGCACAGGCTAGAGTGCCACAGCATCAGCCTAGCTCATAGCAACCTCAAACTCCTAGGTTCAAACAATCCCCCTTCCTCAGCCTCCTGAGTACTGGGACTACAGGTGCCTACCACAATGCCGAGCTAATTTTTCTATGTTTGGCAGAGATGTGGTCTTGCTCTTGCTCAGGCTAGTCTTGAACTCCTGAACTTAAGTGATCCTCTGTCCTGAGCCTCGCAGAGTGCTAGAATTATAGGCATGAGCCACCACACCCAACAGAAATTTCTTATTGTAGAAAAGATTTAAAATTCACAACATTCAGAAGAGAAATTGAGAAAGTATCATAGTTACATATAATCACCAGTATCATTTTATTGGGTTTCTGTTCTTTCTTCTATTAAGATATGGATCAATCATGTGCTTAATTAAATATGAATCTTGCTCTATAGTCCTTTACTTGATTTTTTCACTTGATTAAAATGTCTCATCTAGTTATTTTTTAACATACATGTGGGTTCAATCAAGTATTATGAGTTATTCGACTGATTTCTTATTAACTTTTTATGCTTTTGCTTCTATTATAATCAATTCCTACAAATCTAGGTTTTGCTTAAAATCATTTAGTTTCATTAGATAGATGAAACTATTATTTTGGAAATCACATCTAAAAATATCTTGCTTAGACAGACTATTTCTAAGACAGACTGCAAATGTTAGAACATCCAATAGGCATTATTTTAATGAACATGTAAACACGGTTATTAAGTTTTATGTAACTCCAAATTAAAACAGTATCCCAAAGGTATTCTATTCTTCTTGAAATGAAAAGTGAAAATAATTCCCGTTGATTAAAACAATAATATTCATTCAGCATGAAAACATCCATATATGACAAATTTCTTGTCTTTTACTTGTATTTCATACAAGATATTTATATCCCTGTAGTCCCTTGAAAGGATTTTAGATGCTCATGCTGCTAACTCACATTATGCATGTACACTTGTTTGTATAGCAAGGCTTTAAGATGTCAATGTGTAATTCATGACCTCAAAGTAATGAGTGATGAGAAAAGAATCTCCTTCAAATTGTTGAAAAGGCAATTTTTTTTTTTTTTTTTTTTGAGACAGGAGCCTCAAGCTATCCCCCTGGGTAGAGTGCCATGGCATCACAGCTCACAGCAACCTCCAACTCCTGGGCTCAAGCGAGTCTCCTGCCTCAGCCTCCCAAGTAGCTGGGACTACAGGCACCCGCCACAATGCCCGGCCATTTTTTGGTTGCAGCCATCATTGTTGTTTGGCGGGCCCGGGCTGGGGATTCGAACCCGCCACCTTAGGTGTATGTGGCTGGCGCCTTAGCCACTTGAGCCACAGGTGCTGAGCCGCAACTTTTGTTTTATTGTTATGTATTCATCACTACTTGTATTTAGAAGTGGATGCAGAAAAACAACATCAACAATATTTATTTTGCCTGTCAGAAATAATGTGAAAGTCATATTTACTGATTTCTCTGGATTTTTAAGTCTTAGTTCTAGAATTCTGAGAGTGGCTTTCCCCATGTTGAAGATTTTTGTATTAGCCCGATTATACTAAAGAAGATGAAACTGCCTTTGTTTCTGGTTACCAACTTGTTTACAAGTCAGAGTCAAGATGTTTTACAATACATGTTTTAGCAATTAAAATCATGTAAATTTGAAGATTTTCATATAATACCTCTAATGTTTTCTTTAGTCCATTGCCTTAATGCCCTTCTCCTGCCCTCCATGCAGCACACACGATGGTAGGTTGAGAAATGGGCCTCCCAATGATATTCACTCCCTCATCACTGGTATCTGTGAATGTAACTTTTATATCAATAAATAGTCTTTGCAGATATGATTAAGTTAATTATTTTAAGATGGGAGGATTATCCTAGATTAGCAGCTGGGTATGATATAGTCAAAGGTACCCTTATGAGAAAGAGGCAGATGGATAATTTACACACAAAAGCAAATAAATGTTGAGGACAGAGCAGAGTAATTTGAGATGTAGGTTTAAAGACTGGACCCATGTGACCACAAGCCTGACAATCCCACAGTTGCCAGAAGCAGGAAGAGGTAAGAAGTGGATTTTCCCCTAGAGACTCTTAAGGTCGGATGACGGCTGTTTGCTTGTGGCTCAAGGAGTAGGGTGCCAGCCTCATGCACCAGAGCTGGTAGGTTCAAACCTGACCCTGGCCAAAAAAAAAAAAAAAAAAAACCCCACAAAAAATAACTATTTCAATAGGAATGCTTTGGGTTACATATAACAATGTTGAATTACAGGTGGATTAAATGCCCACTTTAAATTTTTTTTTCTTCTCTCACCTATGAAGTCTGCAAGTGGGCTGCAGGTTTGCTCAATGGCTCAATCCTGTCAAGGTTTTCTATCCATACCTATGGGATTTTCGTTCAAATCCTTACAAAGTAACACGCTGTGTAGGCAGAGAGGCACCGGGCAGAAAAAGGACCTCTTTGTACAACACTTTATTCTTCCAGGAAAGAAAAACTTTCCTAGAGACACTCCACAGTCTTCCTATCTCATTAATTGAAACTATGCCACATTCTGCCTCAAATCCAGCCACTTGCAAAAAGGACTGGGATTATCATGACTATTTAATCAACTGTAAGTCATCCTTTAGACCCAAAGGATTTTCTGAGAGCTTTACCGTCCATCTAAACACCTGTATGACATTTCAGGACAGGGCTGCATGGCCTAAAATCTGTTTTTCCTTAAGATGTAAACATATATAATTGGTATTTTATATTTCTTATAAGTCTCTTGTTTTCTAGAGAAATACTCAAACTTTTGTTTTGGTAAGACTATATGTATGCAACTAAGTAGAGAAATAATTTGGTAATTACAGTATACTCAAAGTAAATACAAGATTTCAGAAAAGTCTAAGGAGGAAGAGCATGAAAAAATTAGGAAAAAAAAAAGAAAACCAGATAAAGTATGTTCCGACAGTCATCAAGATTCGGTCATCAAGATTCATATTAATTAGCAAAGAAAAAAGGAAAGATATAAATAGTGTTAGATTCCTCCTTGGAAATGTAGGACATTAGTGTTTTGAGAAAGAAGAAAAAATATTTCAGACAATATTAAAATATTAGAAGAGTCAAAATCAGAAAGTTGGTGGCAGTTTCAAAATTTATATAAGTATACTTTACTAAGATTTGATAGATGGGTGATGGTTATGAATTTTGACTGAAATAAGCACAGTCTACTATTTATTCATTTTGGGATTGAAAAAATAGTTGGTGTCCTTCCACCTGAGAGGCTTATATGTCATCTTAGCTATCTCATCTCCTAGCTTTCATCTCAAATTCAAAGCAATTCAAATAGTCATAGAAACAGTCTTCTAAAATATTGGAGGATATGCAGAATGTATCAGTTAGACCTTTAAAGGAGTTTATTTGTTGTGCTTAATTCAAAATTGTCAAATTATAGATAGGGGTATCTCTCTCTCATATATATATATATGTACTTAATTCAAAATTGTCAAATTATAGATAGAGGTCTCTCTCTCTCATATATATATATATGTATATATATATGTACTAAGACAAGATTTTAAAAATATATATTTTGTATTTGACTCCTGGGGTGAAGGACTGTAATAAAAAATATGTATTTTTAAAATCTTGTTTTAGGCTGGCACATTAAGAGACCCTCATTTATTTTGTGCCTTTTGTATAGCATTACATTGTAAGTGTGGGCTGAGTCTTAAAAGTTTTTCTAAACATTTTTTTCTTTTTGAGGCAGAGTCTAACTTTGCCACCCTTGGTAAGTGTCGTGGCATCATAGATCACAGCAACATAAAATTCTTGGTCTCACGCAATTGTTTTGCCTCAGCTTCCTGAGCAGCTGGCACTACAGGAGCCCACCACAATGTCCGGCTATTTTTCTTTTTTTAGGTATGGGGTCACGCTCTTGCTCAGATTGGTCTTGAACCTGTCAGCTCAGGCAATCCACCTGCCTCAGCCTCCCAGAGTGCTGGGATTACAGGTGTGAGCCAACACACATGGTACCTTTTCTGAACATTTTTAATTCCTACAAAAGTAAGATTCCCACCTTGTTTTATTATGAAAAGATTTCTATCCAAATTTTTGTGGAGTACATCTTTTTTTCCTCCTGCCCAAATGATAAGACAGTCATATACCAATATTTCTGTGGTACATGTCTTATAAATACCTGTCTTGATGGGATAGTGTCAGGTATAAAAGCTTAGTTTTGCTATATCTGAAGAATACTTCTTGGCATAATGGTGTTTTGGGTTCAAGGGTTCTGGAATGCTATGACCCCCAGGGAAATGAAACCTCCAAAAAGGATACTCATGTGTTGAAATCTAAACATTATTAATTCAGTGCTAGAGAGAAAGACTTAAAATCACAAGAATTTAAATTAATTAAATATCTGTACTAAAATGAGTTTAGCTACTAAAACTGACCAGCATTAAAGTCAAAATAGAGATCATAAAACAGGAAAAACAGACTCTTTGACAATGACCTACTAATTTACAAGCAGGACCCAAAGCCACTCAAGGCCACTTAAGTCATACGTGTAGGTCATCAATTTGCTTAACAGATCGCTTTATTGTGACTGGTCTGTGATTAGCAGACTTTCTTATCTTAATGTAAAACATTCCTTATATGAATCATAAGCTTTTGGACAAAGCTTTTTCTTTTTTTTTTCATTAAACAAATATAAATCAAAGAATGTCTGAATCCACCTATAACCTGTAAGCCCCTACTTTGAGATTTCCTACCTTTTGGGGCCAAACCAATGCCTACCTCACATGTATGGATTTATGATTTTACCTACAATTCCTGTCTCCCTGAAAGCCATAAAGCCAAACTGTAACCTGGCCACCTTGGGCACATTTCTCAAGACCCCTTGAGACTATGTTCTCTTGGTCATGATCTATCATACTGGCTCTTGTTAAATTATTTTATAGAATTTGGGGTTTTTTTCCTACTAAAAATACATAAGATAGAAAGACTGATAGTAAGAAAGTTCACTCTTAGCAGAGCTAAAATGAATCACCATAGAACACAGACACTTCCTTATCTAAGCAGCCAATTCAGAATGGGGGAAAAAAAAAAAGAAAACTCATAAAAGCACTGGGTTCAATGCAGAACATAAATGAGTTGTAAGTTATGCATCTTTTGGCTATGGATTTATAATCTGAAAATGGTAATAGCCTCCAATAAGAATGTCCTTTGATTTAATTTCTAATTTTTGAGGGCAAAAAGGGTAAAGTTATATATAGGCTTACTTCTAATTGAAGATCTCTGCTTTTAAGTACAAAATTGACTCATACATGCAATACTAAGCAACAAACTCCATTCTGGAAAAGTAGTTTGGCATTTTTCTTAAATTCATTTATTTTTTATTTCTTATTTTAATTGTGGTGGACAGAATGATAGCCTCCTAAAGCTATGAGATAGTAAATAGGTGTTATTTTAAACCTCTAAGTTTGTGGTAATTTGTTAGGCAGAAATAGGCAACTGACACATTGATACCGAGGTTTTCACTTTTTAGAAAAAGATTTATAACTTTCATGTAATTGATCACAAGGGCCAAGTGCTATAAATATACTGAATGCTGAATAGAATGGATGTAACAGAATTTTGCAAACTGACTTTTGGTATATACATTTTCTTTTGAAGTCTAAGACATTAGTATATTATTTGCCTATGTGTATTTCTAGAAATGTACCTGTTAGTATTATTCATTGGCTTAAATTTACTTTTAATAGAAAATATATCTATATCATTGGGAGAACTTGGTTTAAATCCTGACTTCATGATCAATTTACCTCTTTAATTTGGAAAATATTGTTATTTATGGTTCCATCAAGTTTTGAAAGTAGCATTCCTAAATGAATGGAAAAGAATTTTATTGTTATTTTTCTATAGCAGTATGCTTTTTCTTGTATAACGAGCCCTAGCTACAGTGCCCATGGGCTAGTCCAACACTGGTGATAGGGATAAACAGAATGTCTCATTCCTTATGTCAGCCACTTAGACAGTCAATCATTTTTATTGGAAATAATGATTGCAGAGTGACATCAACCAAAAGTATTAGCACTGGTATCACTTTTTGTATCATTATACAAGACTCTTTTATAAAGGATGTACTCACAATTTCTAAAGGAAAGTGTCTTGTGGAAAAAAAAAATCAGACCTTCTAATGGCCATCCAGTAGACATATTTTTTGCAAGACTGATACTATTTGATCAAATGTATTAATGTCAGGATGGTAGGGAATATGTCAGAATAGTGCCAAAAAACATGCAAATTCTAATATACATTAGTACTAAAATGTTCTTTGAATAAGAGCTTGGTGAATGTGAACATTTCCAAAAGATGAAAAGAAGCCCCAAGTAATAGTGATCTACAAGTACCAATAGTACATAGTAATATTTCACAATATATACCAGTTTCTTCCAATCTTTACTTTTAATAGTTTGTCTTTTTTTAATCACCCTAGGGCTAACATTGCAAATTCAGAGCTTAATCATTCGATTCAGGGATAAAAAGTTTAAAAACTATGCTCCTTTTAAAAATGTGTTCTTCTACTCAAGAATAAAATTAAGTCTAAATCAGCTATAAAATCAAGTTTCAAAATTTGGCCCTGGAAATAATTCTTATATTTTTATCAAATGACTATGTTAATCTATGACTTTTTAGCCTAAATGTTTAGAATACTCTACTGGTAAGGCTGTGGTGTTGGATTGGATGCTTGTATGGAAGGCTCCTTAGGGTTTCTTCAGCTTTTTGTCTATAAAATCTAACTCTTGGCAAAGATATATCTTTTGCAAATACAAAGCTGCAAGTTATTATAAGTAAATGTGAGGGATGATGAAAAATCACCCTAACAACTTGCAAAATCATATGCCCTGTTTATTAATGGTACTTTAATAGTGCCATCTTCATGTGGAAATTATATTTTTTATAATAGATCTCCCATGTAAATTGAGGAAAATGTCTTAATTTATTTCAGTACAAACTTATTTCTCTACAAAACTTCAAGGTTATAAGCATGTATTTGAAAAACACAGAATTCAGTTAAAGCATTCCAGAACTTACACCGTAGTGAATGCCATAGACCACCGCCCAGGTGAGGTGCCCCTTTAGGACTGAAGCACTAATCATCCCTCCAGTTGTCAGAGATACTGTCTGTTAAGAGTCACAGCCAAGTCTTTTCTCAGGAATTACTTTGGCCGAAGTGAGGTCTCTCACAATTATGCAGAACTTCTGGGGCAACCTCTCATAACTGGTTCATGCTGTCAGAGATACTGTCATGCTGTCAGAGATACTGTCTGTTAAGAGTCACAGCAAGTCTTTTCTCAGGAATTACTTTGGCCGAAGTGAGGTCTCTCACAATTATGCAGAACTTCTGGGGCAACCTCTCATAACTGGTTCATGCTGAGGTACAAATCTACCAAGGTGTTTCTCAGTCTCAATATTAACGAAAGACCAGCACAGCTTCCTACGTGGGATCTGCTGAGGCTTCTGAATTGCAGTTCATCTTGTCCTTCTGACCAGTCCTGCTTCCCTCAGTCCATTATTGATGCTGTATCTAGGAAGTCTCCCTAATAAATCACCTGCATGCAAATCATCTCAGTGGCTTAGACTCCACAGCATGGAGGGCCTGGATCATCCCAAAGTTCAGAAGAGATTTGCACCGCAGCATGAACCAGACTTCCTAACAACAACAACAACAAAAGACAAAGAGGTACAGAGCATCACCCTGAGAAACACTGCTGGAATTTAAAAAAAATAGGAAAATGAGCAGAGCAAAAACACTAGAGGTAAGGGAAAGGTAAACAGGGAATGAGTCCAGAGAGAGCAGATCTGAAAAGGTCCTGTTAACTGCAAAATATACCCTTTAAAAGTAAAGTGGTCTTACAACACAAGAATCAAGGAGATGGTCTTCATGAATTAGGCTTAGGTGTGAGAGGCAGAGACATGATCACACATGAAGGCCATAATTTGAGGCATTCATGGAACTAAGAGGAGGAGGCAGCCCTGGAGTGATGACCCTGGGAAAGGTATTTTGTCTCACCTTCCTATTCTGCACAAGAACTTCTATTTATTTTCTAAAGTAAAAATTTTTTAAAAGATGAAATTAAAATCACTACAAAACAATGTGACCACAAAAACTGAAAACTGAATGCTCATATTTTCACATAAGCGAAAAGATAAGAAAAACAGAGCTTGGAAAGAACAGAAAAAGGATAGGAATGCTCAGCGTATAGAAAATACACTGTTAGGTAAATAAATGGAATGTAAAAAATGGTAAAGGATAGGAAAAAAATTACAAGAAGTAAAAAGGATTAGGAAAATACAATACACAAATACGTGCGCAAACATATACACAACAGGAGTCAGGAAAGAACAAAATCAAAGAATGGAACAAAAATATTTAAACCTCGAATTCACTAAAACCTTGAAATAAAAGACAACTCAATTCCACATTAATATTAGAATATTAATAATATTCCAAATCAACTTAAAATGTGACACACACTAGCAAAATTTTGCTTTTTAAAACTAAAGTATAATTTCAAATAATAAAACACACAAATTTTAAGGGTACAATTTTTTGAATTTTGGCAATTGTGAAAACTATGTAAGCAGCACCTCAGTTAAGATAAGGAACATTTCTGGTACCACAATAACCACTCAACCTGAGAAGATTACTGTGCTCATTATGTCAATAGACTTTAATCTTCTCTTTTCTGGAACTTCATGTAACAGAACCATAAAATGCACAGGGTCTGGTTTCTTTCACGCCATAGGGTATTTCTGAAATTGGTCATTGTTATTGCATGTGTCAGTAGTTTATTGTCTTTTATTATATCACTTTTAATGAATACATCAATGTGTTGACTCATTCATCTGTTTACTGATATTTGGGGTTTTATTCCTGCTTTTTAGTATTATGAATCAAGCTGCTATTGACATTCACGTACAAGACTTTTTTGTGGACATACTTTCCAATTTCTGGAGTCAATACCTAATAGTGGTACTGCTGGATCATCGAGCATGCCATTAAAATAAACTGCCAAAGTGTTTTCCACAGTATTTGAGTCATTTTAAATTACTACCAGCAAAGCATAAAAATCTAGTTGCTCCATATCTTATCTGACAAGTTGTATTATCAATATATCTTTTTTAATTTTAGCTTTCTAGTTTTTTAAGACTCTGAGTTTTCATTTGTATCATCCTAAAGTTGAACTATTTTTCATGTCTTTATTGAACAGATATTCTCAACAAAACAAATGAATGCCTTTTGAATAGCTCAATAAAATTGAAAAAAAAAATCCTTACACAGACTGTTAAAGAAAATAAAAGAGAATACAGAGTAACAATATTGGATATCCACAGGGAATATAACATCAACTCTGCCGACATCCAAAGGATTATAAGAGAATCATAAGAAAACTCTACATATATAAATTTGACAATTTAAATGAAATGGACCAACTTTGAAAAGCACAAGCTATGAACTCACTTAAGATGAAATAAATGATTGGAATTGATCTATTACTATTAAAGAAATTAAATTCATAATTTTAAAAATTGCATAAGATTCTCAGGCTCAGACTATTATATTGGAAAATTTCCTAAATGAAATGTTTAAAGAACATTTAACACTGATTCTCCAAAATTTCTTCCAGAAAACAGAAGGGAAAAAAACACTTTCCAACTCATATTATAGGAAGCCAGTATTATCCCATAACAAAATCAGATAACAGTACAAATAAGAAAAAGAAAAAAATTACATACAAATATCCCTCACAAATATTGAGATGCACAAATTTTTAACACTGGCTTAAAGATTTAAACTTAAGACATGAAACTATAAAAATACTAGAAGAAAGTGCAGGGAAAACACTTGAAGAAATTGGCCTGGGTGAAAATTTTATGAGGAGGACCACTCGGGCAATTGAAGCAACATCAAAAATACACTACTGGGATTTGATCAAACTAAAAAGCTTCTTTACAACCAAGAACACAGTAAGTAAAGCAAGCAGACAGCCCTCAGAATGGGAGAAGATATTTGCAGGTTATGTCTCTGACAAGGGTTTAATAACTAGAATCCAGAGAGTACTCAAGTGTACTAGCAAGAAAAGAACAAGTGATCCCATCTCAGGATGGGCAAATGACTTGAAGAGAAACTTCTCTAAAGAAGACAGACACATGGCCTACAGACATATGAAAAAATGTTCATCATCATTAGTCATCAGAGAAATGCAAATCAAAACTACTTTGAGATATCATCTAACTCCAGTAAGATTAGCCCATATCACAAAATCCCAAAGCCAGAGATGCTGGCGTGGATGTGGAGAAAAGAGAACACTTCTGCACTGCTGGTGGGAATGTAAACTAATACATTCCTTTTAGAAAGATGTTTGGAGAACACTTAGAGAATTAAAAATAGATCTCCCATTTGATCCTACAATTCCTTTACTAAGTATATATATATCCAGAAGACCAAAAATCACATTACAACAAAGATATTTGTACCTGAATGTTTATTGTAGCCCAATTCATAATTGCTAAATCATGGAAGAAGCCCAAGTGCCCATTGATCCACGAATGGATCACTAAATGTGGTATATGTATACCATGGAATATTATGCAGCCTTAAAGAAAGATGGAGACTTTACCTCCTTCATGCTTACATGGATGGAGCTGGAACATATTCTTCTTAGCAAAGTATCTTAAGAATGGAAGAAAAAGTATCCAATGTACTCAGCCCTACTATGAAACTAATTTATAGCTTTCATATGAAAGCTATAGCCCATGAATATGGGGAAGGGGGAGAGGAGGAGAGGGAAAGGGGGAGGATGGGTGGAAGAAGGGTGCTTGGTGGGACCTCATCTATAGTCCATCTTACAAGGGTACATGTGAATCTTTCTAAATGTAGAATATAAATGTCTGAACACAATAACTAAGAAAATCCCATGAAGGCTATGTTGACCAGTTTGGCAAAAATATTTCAAATTGTATATAAAACCAGCACACTGTACCCCATGATTGCATTAATGTACACAGCTATAATTTAATAAAAAAGAAAAAATATATTAGCACATGGAATCGAGCAATATATAAATAATACACATTTTGACCTACTGGTATTTATTCAAGGGATACAAAGCTCAGTCAATATTTTAAAATCTATGTAATCTATTATAATTGGAGGCTAAAGTTGAAAAAAATTGTGTGAATATATTAACTGATGCAGGTAAAGAATTTGACAAAATTTTATACTAATTTATGACTTAAAAATAATAGAAAATCAAGACTAAAAGGGAATTTCTTTAGTGTGGTATAAAACATTTAAAACAAGCTTACAATTAAAATCATACTTAAAATGGTGAAAGACAAAATGTTTTCCCCCTAAGATTGGGAATAAAGTAAGGGTTTTTATTCCCATCTCTCCTGTTAAACATAGTCCTGGAAGTTCTAGCCAGCACACTAATGTAAGAAAAGTAAACAAAAGGCATTCATGTTAGAAAAGAAGGAAATTATTCTTATTTGTAGATGACATGATTTTCTTTTTTATTTAGAACTCACAAGAGATGTACAAGAATTTCTTAATCCTAATAAGTAAGTTATATGAGGTCAGAGGCTACAAGATCAACATATTGCCACATTATATGCTAGTAATAAACACAGAAATTAATAATATAATACTGTCAGGGTCCCCCCAGGGGCAGAGTCCCCTAAGACCTATGGAACTGGCACAAAGGACTGAAGAAATATAAAGTTGGGAATGACAATAAAGAGACACAGACACGGAATAGAAATTTCAAAGGTGGGAGCTCAGGGGACCACAGCCTGTTTGTGGGTTCCTGCCAGTGGCCCTGAGTCTCTGTTCCACTCAGCTTTTACTCAAATCTCTTTGCCCACGGGGTAAGCTGAGGGAGAGAACAAAGACACCAGCAGTTTCTCTGAGTGAGCATATCAGATCCTATTGTTATTATTATTAACTTTAAGAATTTGAGTAGTTTTGAAGATCTGAAACTTGAGCCTTGTGTGGGGGAAGGAAGCCTCCTGTCTAGACTCACACACACAGATTCCCAGGGAGGTGTTAAGCTCCCCTAGTTCACTGTGGAGTAAAGTGCCACTGGCATTAATCTCCTCTGAGGAGTCAGTGGGGGGACAGGCTTTTTCCTCTCATCACCATCACAGAGGATTTTCCTCTGTGATAAGGGATGTTAAGCCCTCCTGCCCATAGCTCAGTGGTTATAGCACTAGCCACATACACTGGGGCTGGCAGGTTCAAACCCGGCCAGGGCCTGCTAAACAATGATGACAACTACAATGACAACAACAAAATAGCTAGGCATTGTGACGGGCACCTGTTGTCTCAGCTACTTGAGAGACTGAGGCAAGAGAATCACTTAAGCCCAAGAGTTGAAGGTTGCTGTGAGTTGTGGCCCCATAGCACTCTAGTGAAGGTGACATAGTGAGACCCTGTCTCAAAAAAAAAAAAAGTCATAGTAAAAAAACAATTAGAAAATGAGCAAAAGAAACAAAGAAATTTCACCACAGAGCATATACAGCTGGCAAATAAGTACATGAAAACTTTTTTTTTTTTTTTTCCTGCAATTTTTGACCAGGGTTGGGTTTGAAACCACCACTTCTGGCATGTGGGGCCCTACTCATTTGAGCCACAGGCGCCACCCCACATGAAAACATTTTCAACATCATCAGCCATTAGGGAAATGCAAGCTAAGGCCCCAGTGGGATTCTCTATATAAACATTGCAACAGCTAAAACTAAAAAAAGAAAACAAAAAACAAGCCCAGCATGATAGCTCATGCTTGTAATCTAGCACTCACTCTGGAAGGCCAAGGCCAGTAGATTGGCTAAGCTTCGGAGTTTAAAACCAGCCTGAGCAAGAGGTAAAAAACTAGCTAGGCGTAGTTGTAGAAGCCTAATAGTCCCAGCTGCTCATGAGGCTGAGGCAAGAGGATATCTTGAGCCCAAGATTTTGAGGTTGCTGTGAGCAATGAAGCCATGGTACTCTACCCAGGGCACAGAGAGAGACTCTATTCCACAAAATTAAAAAAAAAAAAATTAACATCTATTATGGCCAAATTCTGGTGAGGCTGAGGTAGAAATTGGATCACACATATATTACTGGTTAGGATATAAAATTGTACAGCCACTTTATAAAGAAGTTTTCAGGTTTCTTAGCACAACTCAAAGAAAAACCTACTCCCATATTATATAACCAATCACACACTTGAATCTTTATTGTGAGTAATAAGATAAGTATATCTGCACAAAACCCTGTACATGATTTCATAGCAACTTCATTTGTAACAGCCTCAAACTAGAACCAACTAAAGTACCCTCCAGTGGGTGAATGGTTAAACAAACTTAGTATATGTCTACTATGAAATAATATTTAACAATAAAAAGGAACAGATTAATTATGGAGATGGGTCTCACAGTGTTGTCCAGGTTGGTCTCAAACTCCTAAGTAACAAATTAACAAAACAAAGTAACACAACTACTAGGATAGATCTCAAAAGCATTATGCTAAAGGAAAAAAAAGGCCAATACCAAAAGGTGACATACAGTATGATTCCATTTTTATAATATCCTAGAACTGATACGACCATAAAGCTAAAGAACAAATTAGTGATTGCCAGTGTTTAAAGAATGTTGGGGGATGGGATTTGTATAGAAATGGAATAGTTCTGTGCCTTAATTATAGTGGTGCTCACACACATCTGCACATGGTAAAATGGCACAGATCTACACAATTTCATTGTACCGATATCAATTTCCTGTTTTTGATATTGTACTATAGTTACATAGGATATAAGCGGGTGAATGGAAGAGGGGACCTCTGGACTATCTTTGCAACTTCATATAAATCTGTAATTATTTCAAAATGCAATGTTAAAATTTATTTTATTATCTTTTTCATCATTCATTTGATGCTTACTAATTAAAGCTAGAGTTATTTGAAACATGACCACCTTCAGGTGTAACATTTTATGATTTTCTTCTTATCAATATTTTCATCTTAATAAGCAAAGAGACCGATGCAGTCTAATAAATTTAATTTGCTACTTTTTAGGGCAGTATGTCTTTGTTTATATGTAAAGTGCTTATCTTTCAGTTGAATTTATTGATTTGTGGCTCTGTATAAAAAATTTTATCATTAGATTGCCGTGATAAGCAATTAAGATTTAAGTTTTAAGATTATTATAGACCATCATTTACTAAAAATTTCAGACTTCCTATAACATAGAAGAAAATATTAAAGCCAGTATTTAAAGACAAAATGTATTTACTTATTTTTACATATTTTGACTGTTTTCTTTGCATGAACAGTCATTAAAATCTTAAACCCCATGTTAATAATAAGCAGATTCGATTATTTTCTTGTAATACTTTAGCCTGAATAGACACTCCAACATTTTCATTTCATCTGAGCGGCTGCACCACAGAATTTGCAGGGAGGAGCCAGTGATGAACTGCAAGCCTGTGAATCACTTAGTCATCTGGAGCTCAGTTTGTTTACAGAGTGAAGCAACGTGACATGGGCTGTCCTGGTTCTTGATGTTTGTTATAAACATCAATAAAATCTACGACAGTACTGGGAGCTTGCACGAATTTTTCACTATGTACATTTTCACTTTGTACTATGGGTATCAAAGAAATTCCTACCATTAACTACTCACCTAGTAAATAGAATGCTTTATTTATGACTTTAACGAAACTCTTTTAAGTGCCACTATTTGTCCAAACATTTCTAAGAGTAGCATGAAAGGGCTGAGTTGCTCAGGGAAAGAATAAAGGAGTCATGGAGATTTTAAAGTCATCAGAGAGATGAGAGATGCGCCAGTTCCAAAAGGAAGGCAGGAAGGATTGCCATGGTTTAGATCAGCGGTTCTCAATCTGTGGGTCCTGACCCCCTTTGAACAATGAAAATACATTAGGAAGGTTGAGAAGCACCGTTTTAGATCTCAGTGAAAATATCTATTTCAACCATTTTCCACTATATGAAATGCTCAAGAAATACTGAATGATTGAACACAAAACTCATGTTAGACACTCTGGTAGGTGCTTTAAACTTTGACGCGAAGCCCCTTTTGCAGACTGCTCTTCTGTGACTTATTGTCCAGATGAGGCACAGGCACACTGGCATAATTACTGATTAGTGTAAAAGAAATAAATTCGTAGAGTTTTGGGAATACTTAGCTAGTCCCTAACTTCACCTGCTGTGGGAGGGAAGAGTCACTCAGGCTGCCACAAAAATCAGTGAGTCAACAAGTCTCTATTTCCTAGCTAAATCTGCCTTTGATGCTATCCTTTGTCATTTTCTGTACTAAAACAGTTAAAGTTTACGGAAGAACCCATTAACAATTTGAGAACCCATACACCCCAAAGTGCTCACAGCTCCATCAATGTCAACACTTCCAACAGTGGACAAGGGAGTCATTATACCTCAAAGTATGCATTGAATTTCATGGGCAGAACCTTTTACATTTAAAAAATTATGTACTTTTGCTATATTCTCACCATTCTAGCTAAATAGCTCAAACATTTATTGAGCCCACAATTTGGGCTGGAAGCTACAGATGATGTGATAAATAACGAACAGGGAGTTGGCCTTCCAAGAGTTTACAACCTATGGGGAACCATACGCAAGGGAACGAACGAATGATTTTGTATGTTGAAGCTTGTAATGGAGGATAAATGAAGCAGTTGGGGACAAAGGGTGGGGAACCTTTAGCTATGGTGGCCTTAAGCGCAGCCTTTTGACTGAATCCAGATTTTACAGAACAAATCTCTTTATTAAAAGAGGCATAGCAGAGAAAGATGAAGCTTTCCTTGCTTCCTCTGGTGCTAAAAAAGAACAATCTTAAAATCACAATGCCCCACATTCTGTTCTTACTGGAAAGATCTTTCAAAGAGGAAGCACGTTTTAAAATGTCCTCCTTGGCGCTGCGTTCTTGGTTTTGTGGATTTGGACTGCAGCGACAAGAATGTACTTCCTGTATCATTAGAGGCAAATACCATTTTGGATGGAAATTTAAATTAAAAACCTGATAGGGCAGGAGACAATTAAATATGAGAGCAAACAGCTGACACTTTAAATAAAATGGGAATATATCCAAACATCAAGACAGTATTGATGATTTTAGCAATTAAAAGAGCAGTAGCCTTCCACATACTTCACAGAAGAGCAAGTTGAGCTTTGCCTCAATTAACCCAGATTTCAATTCAAGGGCAAAATGATCATGAACCAATGGATCTTCAGCAAATTCCACAGTGAGAGCATAACATATTAGACCTAGTCACCTTTCAATATATTTTTTAATACCATTTTTTAAAACCATGGCTTACTTACTGGCTCTACCTGATGATCTAGATGTACTAATTAAATATGTAAAATTAAATGTGAAAAGTATAGAATTACCAATCCAGAAAAATGGAAGTCAAAAAGTGCTGTCATTGATTTTTCAAAATAACAAAGGGCGGAATGAAAATGAATTTGTTCTGCCCTTATACCCTGATACAGAATAAGAGATTGAGGGGACAAATTCAATGAAATTAAAGGGCAGGAAATTCAAAATGAAGGGACGTATTTATTCACCCAGCATGCATAATAACCTCTTAGCACCCAAGGTTACTACAGGTCATGAAAACAAATAAAACAAATAAAAATACCTGGGATTCAAAAGCCACAGAATAATTTTCTAAGCAATGAAAAAATCTGTAGCAATGAAAACCATTTAGTTAATTATATTGCCATACTTCAGGAAGCATAAATAAACTTCTAACAAAAATGACCCCAGCATCAGTGATATCTGATAGGGCTTCTCAACATGCTTTTGAAGTCTTCAGAATTCTCCACTGATAAAGAAGATGTAACTCTTCTTTTCTTGTTAGATAATAAAAAAATGTGACCCTATATCAAGGAGGGACACAGTTACTTGGAAGACTGAGGCAAGAGGATCCCTTGAGCTAGGTGCAGAACCAACATTTGTTTATATTTTCTCTAAATTTGAATAATAGAACAGAACATGCTAAATAATAGAACAGAACATGCTTAACCTTGGGCTAAGGTTGGGCATAGAAGTGAGATTGGAGTGAGACTGATTGAAATATGTGTCCTTCTCCATGTTATTTTCATAATTTCTAGCAAGTCATATAAATTAGCTGGGATATCATTCTGTAAAATAAGTTTAATGAGGCTTATTATTTCCTTCTGGGGACGGGTCGGACAGACTGCAGCTTTATCTTTGCACACTATTTCAACAGTGCACATCTGCCTAGAGAGGACCCATCACTCACAAACAGCCTGGAAAACCCAGCATTCCCCCACGGAAAGAATCAAAGCAACTCTGTGATTCTGGGTTGAATACACATAATTACATGAATTGGAATCAATGCTAAAGAGGGGCACGGTCACTTGTACCTCTTGATTAAGTATAATTCCTGGACTTCTTTGCTCACAGGGCTTTAGAATCTCTCCTCCTTGGGATCCCAGACTGAGAGGCAGTGATCGCCATTTTTATTTGGGGGTCAAGCTTTGATCATAGGGGACTAGACTGCATGTTCCCCTGCTTGGCTATACTCTCTGTTCATCTACTTAATGTTATGGCTCTGTCATTTTACTGTTGGCATAAATTCCTCATTGAGTCCTGATAGGATATGCAGATTCTCAGCGAAGGCGAAGAGTATTAAGTCAAAGAACATGAAGCTGAAGTTCATAAAACAAACATGAAGAGGACAGAAGTCATTTTAAAAAGAAAATCAATGAGAGAAGATGGATACGTAATAAAGCTAAGATATTCTTTGAGTGTAAATAATGCCCAAAAGTCTTTCTGGAGGCCATCTTTACTATAAGAATTATTAAGAATAACTTATGTAGTAGATGAAGACAGTGTTTTTAAAATGAAAACCCATAATTTGCTTTTCTCTCTCTGGAGATCGTTGTAAGAAAATGTCACAAACAGACATAAAACTCACCAGCCAAGATAAAGAATTATTTTAACAGCTGAGGAAAAGCATAACAAAGTTTGACAAAATTTCAAAATAGTGGGGCCTAACTAAACCCATAGGAAAACAGCAAAACAGCAATAATAATTAATACCCCATTTGTAATCTCTTTAGGTTGCGAAAAGCGTTTCTTAAAAAGAAGTAAAACAGCATTGCTCACATTTACTATGCAGGCTATGTAAAATTCTACAAATGCCAAAACTATTTCATGAGGCTTTAGCAGAGGACATGTATTGAAATTCTGAATAGAAATGATTTATACTTAGCATTTCTCTGGCATTAGAGAAATGATTGGAAATTTTTCTTTTAATTAAAACTGTCAGCATGGAAGGATTTAAGGATGATCAGAACAAATCCGACTGGCAAACTTCATTAGCCAAGAAAGTTACAGGAAAAGCAAAAAGAACTATTTACAAGTATTATAAGAAATAGGTCTATAAATCAGGTATGTTTGGTGGAAGTATCATAAATATATTGAATCGAACCGTGGGCAGAATACAGGAAATCTCTTCAACCCCAGTTCCTCATGTTGTGAATAACCTCGTACTTTGATGATCAAAATAACTAAAAGAATATTTTGCTTTCCTATTTATTAGAGCCTGAAGAAATATACAAGGTCAGATGATCAAGTTCATGAACTTGTCCTAGAAGAAGTGCTATATACCTCATTGCTAAATATCACTAAGGTCACCTTTGAGGTATTGTCCTTGGGAAACTATGCAGTGTTGCTAGCAAGTAGTCCACCCTTTAAAGCAATTTTAGAACTCTTTTTCTGGAAATGACCATCAGAGTCATCATCTTATGAAGTCAGACAATTCAGTTTGTGAACTTACCTTAGAAAAAGTTCCACATACCTCATTGCTGAATATCATTCTGGTCAACTTTGGAAACTATGCACAAATGCCATTGCCTAGTCTCCCCTTCAAAGCTCTTTTTTAGGATGAGTTCATGACCTTAATTGTCAGGCCACATTGTATTAATCCACCCATGAGTCAATGGGCACTTGGGTTGATTCCACATCTTTGCAATTGTGAATTGTGCTGAAACACTGTCTAAGCTGGTCCTCCCAAATTTAAAAAGACAGAGAGAGAGAGAAAGAGAGAGAGAGATTTCTTTCCTATACTGTACACTCCAAATAAAGTCTTTTCTCCAAGACTTGATTATAGTGAAATCTCAAGAGATACTTGATTTGATACAAAAATTAAAATTAAAACTTGACAGTGGAGCATTCTAATCAGGTTTAGAAAAATTGCCATCTGGGTCTCAATCTTTTCACCTAAAATCTACCATCACGAGACTTCAGCAGACGTCTCCTCAAATTTTATTTTGTTTTTGTTATTTTAGAGATGTTGTTACCCAGACTGACCTCAAACTCCTAGGCTCATGTGATCCTCCTGCTTCAGCTGTGACTACAGGTGCGTGCCCATCTGGCTTTCTTATTATGCTTCTGTTAGAGTCTAACTGTTAATGGACCATAGGTGCTTTAAACCCTCCAGAACTACTGACAGACAGGATAAAGCAACACAACACATTTAAAACGTAACAGTGCTTTCCAAGTACACCAGAATGTTTATATTCTGGAAAGTGCTATGGTTGCATAAATCACTTTCTTTATTTGTTTAGTTATTTACTTACATATTTATGTATTTATTTATTTTTGCCTGGGCATTAGAATTTTTATTTATTTATTTATTTATATTTTTTACTTACATATACATGTATTTATTATTATTTATTTATTTATTGAGACAGAGTTCCACTTTGTTACCCCTGCTTGAGTACCATGGCATCATAGTTCACAGCAACCTCAGACTCTTGGGCTCAAGCAGATCTCTTGCCTGAGCCTCCTGGGTAGCTTGGCCTCCCATGTGCTCGGATTACAGGCGCGAGCCACCGTGCCCAGTCCTGAAGAGATCACTTTATTGTGCTTTATTTTATCCTTTCTGACAGCACATCTGCTATCAACTTTCAGAATATCACAATTGTACCACATTGGACTTGAAATTCCTCCTAACTTTTCATTAACTTCACTTTCTCTTGTTACTTTTATAGAACTCATCAATGTTCCTTTTTTCCACTTTCATTTATTTTATAAAATTCATTACTATCTACCGTAAACTGACTTCTCTAACTTTGACTTTCAGACAGTATATAAAATGTGACTATGCCAACTATTACAACTATTATGAGAGATGTGGATACATCATACAGTCACTTAATTTACAATGATTCCATTGACTATCGATGGATCTGTCACTCATCTTTGTGTTTTAACGTTCATTTCTATCTCATACAGACATACGTGTAGTCGTGAGGATAAGAAATATAATGGCTATTTCATTACAATTTACTGTTGATTTCTCTTTTTTTCTTTTTGAATTTTTTAACTTTAGCTTTTTATGGATAGTTTGATATATTTTTCAGATATATGTGGCATTTTGATACAAGTATATACTATGTAATGATCAAATCAGGGTAAGTGGATATCCATCCCCTTTAACATTTATCATTTATTTATGTTGGGAAACTTCCAGTTCCACTCATTTAGTTATTTGGAAATATACAAGAAATTATCATTAACTTGGATTAGTTTGGTTAATTAGTTTGCTTCTGAACTCTAAATCTTATTACCTCTATCTAACGGTATTTTTGTGCCCATTAAATTACCCCTCTTTGTTGATTTTTCTTTCTGGATAGTAAGCCTCCTAGGTGAAATATTCTAGAACAAAAATAATTCATCCATTTCATGATAAAAATATCTTCAGTTGACCCATCAATCCTCTGGGTTTCTAATACCTGTTTGCATTTTAACAGGGGAATAAGATGCCTTGGATGAGAAGAGATAGAAGCAAACAAGAGTTAATGGTTACATATCATGCATACATTTTTCCATTTTTTAATATAATACAAAAGGATTAGACATTATTCTTTGTGTTTTTTTGGAGACAAAAGCAAGGATATATAACCGGATAATGTCTTTCTTCACTGTACTTGGTAAACAAAGGGCTAGGGCAGTGTAATTTATATTTGGAGATTCAACACTTCAGAACACGAATCCTTTGCCAACTCTATTCATATGTTAAGTCCTTACAACTGAAGTTATGTCTTCAATATGTTGATTCTCTAGAAAATAGAAATGATTTTCAGCTCTGAGCGACTTTTAATCCATGAATAATTTTACACATCTTAATTGCTTCCAAAATTGTAAGTTTTTTCAGTTTTGTGAGTTTTGTGTGTGTGCTGCTATATTAAGAGAAATCATTTTTATTCACTACTTTCCATACCTTCCCTGACACCGTAACTCTTGCTTTCTGTAAGATCTGCTCATTTGCTTTTTGTGATATTTTTTAGGAAACCTCCATAGCTTTGCATTCAAATTGCTGTCACTGTTGGGCCCTGTGCTTGGGAAGCTTGGATGGCTTTATCCATTAGTTTACACGCCTAAGATGCCAGACGTGCTGATTTTGGATGCTCTCAAAAGTTCTGGCGAATGTCGATATACCTACCTCTTTGTGTAAAAGAGAAATGTAATTCTTTCTGAAATGTAAGTTCTAGGGATTTTCATTCCCAATAATATAGTGAAAACAATGTATAATACACATGATTATGCCTGGCCAATATGAATCAATTATTACACACAGTAGCTATTTATACTTCGAGAAACTAAGGTAAGAGCACCAAACACAAATGGCTAAACACCAAGTCCCAAATATTTTGCTCATTTTCAGTTAATGATATGTTCTGATTTACGAGGTGAGGTAAATCTTTTCGACTTTCTTTAGTTTCTGTGAATGTAACGCATGTTGAAGAAGACTCTTCCAGTTGTCTAAAACTGTCTGAGCTTGGTAGGAGACAAAGACAAGCAGAAAGTGCTTCATATTCTCAAAAGGGAGCTCCAACAGAATCCCTTACAGAGATCTGAAATGTCACAAAGAAGAGAAACTGGCATCTCGTATGTTTTCTCTATTCATATATCTCTTCCTTCTCTCAAAAGTTTAAAACTAGAGGGTAGGAGTAGTTAAAACTAGAGGTTAACAATGGTTAGGCCTATTAACTCCTACTTGTTAGAACTAGTTGGATGAGAAGGGAGACAGAACTTTTGCTTTCTTTGTCTTCTTTAAACTTAATATGCCAAATATATGGAAATAATGTACATTTTTTTAAAAACAGGAAAATAAAGTGAAAGGAATAGATTCATCAGGCAGGCAGTGGTCTCTTTTCTGCACCCAGGTCTCCTCAGACATGAGCGAATGTCATGACTTCATACATCACCGCTACCAATTAAGAACCAGCTGTACAGAACATAATGAATGAAAATCCAATAATAATAATAATAAACGCCCTACACTTTAAAACATGCTTTTGCTTCCTGCTTACATATGATTTTACAGAAGTTAATGTAGTAGATGTAGTCTCTGAAAACTGGCTAATTTGAGATTTCCTATTTTTAAAACGTGAAAAGCAAATCTGTGATTTTTTTTCTCCTGGTGACAGCGGATATATAAATGTTTCCAGGGCAGCCAGGAGTGTATCCATATTGGAAGTCTGTGAGCACATGGTGACAGCAGGATGGCTGTACAAGTGGGGAATCGTCTTTGCTGGACCTATAATCTTATTCAAATGGATATGTAAGGGAGGGGAGGGAGTTGAGGCATTTTCTTCTCTGTATATTTTTTAAACAAAAAATAGTCTTATCTGTCTCTAAGTGTTAGCAGCGAATCTTGTCTCAGTATTCTCAGGCACTGAAGACAGTGGTCTGGACTGACGAGGGTCGCAGTGGAAGTAGGTCTTGGTCCCCTCCCTCTACTTTTCTTGGCTGTACATATTGAAGTCTATTCTACTACCAAGTCAATGAAAAGAGGAATAAACAATTTAAAGTTTTTGAAAACCATAATTATAGACTCAGAATTTTACTTATAGGAGGAAATTTGAAACTCTTATCACTACACAATTACATTTTAGACATGAAAAAATAAATTTGTTTTTTTTTTTTTTTTTCACTTATTGAATGATTTGTCCAAAGAGTTCCATCCAAAGTATTGTGGGAAAATGTGAAGACCAAAGTTTTACCTCCCAGGTAGGTGTGCTTCAACCTTATCACAGTGTCTTCTCCAGCCGCTAACCTCATTGTCTGTGTCATTTCCGGCTTCTGTGGCACAGGATTATGAATATTTTGGGTCAAACTAATTGAAAGAGTTGCGTCTGACAATTTAGGAGTGAAGACCATAGTTGTCACTAGCATCACCTCCGACTCCGGTGGAGATGTTGGTTTGATTTGGCAAAATTGCTACTTTCAGCTTTAAATTAATTCTCTAATGAATCTACTTATCCCATAGAATTATATGGTTGTGTTCCACTTTCACTGTAGGTTCATAGTGTCTTGTAAGGAAAATAATATTTTTCAGTTAATCCTAACAAATCACAACCCAGGGAGACACAGTCTGTGCTTTTGTGAGCTGTAAACAGAAAAAAGAAACTCTAGTCCATACTCTGGATGTTACGACATTTGAATGTATTCTAAATATTAACTTTCTATTCACGATTTCAAAAGGGCTATATAAAAGCTTAGTGTTGTGTAATTTATGAGTCTTATTAATCGTGATGTGTCAGTGCATAATGGGCACTTCCCATGCAGCTGCACAAATAATAAAATTAAGTCCCAACAAAAATTATCTACATAAATGAAAGCATTAACTTAACTATGTAAATCACCTTCTATTCCCACGTTAGCCGATATGTGCCTTTCAACGCATTTTTCTTCATTTGACTTGGAGGTTTGATCTCGTTTTAGTGTTTAAATCAGTTACATGCTTTTGTAATGAACACATTGGGAATACCTATTCCCACCAAGCTCTATTTATCTGAAAGAACTCAAAGTGGCTATGAGGAACAGATATTTCAAGTCCTGACACATGCATGCAAATAAGCTGAAGCACGTAATCTGACCTTTTTTTACTATTGTTTGAGATTGTAAAGCCCCAAGTGTAAGAATGGAGGTAAGAACACAGAACAAAAGTAAGAGTTGAGAAGAGAGAGAAGGGAAAGGAGAACAAAAGCAAGGAAGTCCGAAGTAAAGGATGCCATTCAACCAACATTCTGGGGTGAAATGCAAGGATCAAGGACAACTGGGGCATGTGATTAAAAACTCCAATTAAAAAATGCTGAAGAATGAAGGAGTATTATGACTGGCAGGAACCTACTGGATCGCACTGTCTAACTCAATCAATTTTAATTGAGACAGCAAAGATCCCCTGAAGAGTTCTCCTGATGGAGGTCATACAATGTGGGGTTCTTGATTGGAAATCAAGGAAATTAAAGAGAAGCAGTGCAAATAAAATGAATCATTTACATAAATATGCTAAATGACGCTGTCAATATGATAGAGTTGGCTATTTAGAAACTTAACACATGTAGAGAAATGTCCACATCATAAAGTCATAATTACATTTACACAGTAGAATGTTAACTTGATTTCAGATATAGACATGCTATTAACTTAAATTAATACATTAGCCAAACCTTTTAATTTAGAAAATGTTCTTGCTGTGACTTACTTCAAATAGTTTAGCATAACTGAAAACCACCAGAGAATTAGTTCTAGACTTGGGTCTTTTACACTAACTTTATAGCTTTGAGGAAACGATTTACCTCTTCTAAGCTTCCATTAGCTCATCTATAATTACTAGTTTGGATTTAAGGATTCCTAAATACCCCATCCACTAACCTGTCAGTAAATTAAACTAGTAAGTGAGCAAGCTTCAGGTTATTTCTACTTTTTTTTTTAATTAGATCATAGCTATGTACATTAATGCAATCATGGGGTACAATGTGCTGGTTTTATATACAATTTGAAATATTTTCATCAAGCTGATTAACATAGCCTTCACTCCATTTTCTTAGTTATTGTGTTAAGATATTTATATTCTACACTTAGTAAACTTAACATGTACCCTTGTAAGATACAACATAGGTGTGGTCCCACCAATTAACCTCCCTCTACCCATCCTCCTCCCTCCTCTCTCCTTCCTCTCCCCCTTCCCCTACTTCTTGGACTACAATTGGGCTATAGCTTTCATATGAAAGCTATAAATTGGTTTCATAGTAGGGCTGAGTACATTGAATACTTTTTCTTCCATTCTTGAGATACTTTGCTAAGAAGAATATGTTCCAGCTCCATCCATGTAAGCATGAAGGAGGTAAAGTCTCCATCGTTCTCTAAGGCTGCATAATATTCCATGGTATACATATACCACATTTATTGATCCATTCGTGGATCAATGGGCACTTGGGCTTCTTCCATGATTTAGCAATTATGAATTGGGCTACAATAAACATTCAGGTACAAACATCTTTGTTGTAATGTGATTTTTGGTCTTTTGGATATATACCTAGGAGAGGATTTGTAGGATCAAATGGCAAGTCTATTTTTAGATCCCTCAGTGTTCTCTAAATATCTTTCCAAAAGGAACATATTAGTTTGCATTATGGAAACAGAAAAAAACTTGCATAGCCAAGACATTACTCAGAAAACAAATCAGGAGGAATCATGCTACCAGACATAAGACTATACTATAAATCAATAGTGATCAAAACAGCATGATACTGGCACAAAAATAGAGACAGATGTATGGAACAGAATAGAGAACCAAGAGATGAACCCAGCTACTTACCATTATTTTATTCTTGACAAGCCAATTATAAACATTCAATGAGGAAAAGATTCCCTATTTAACAAATGGTGCTGGGTGAACTGGCTGACAAAGTGTAGAAGACTGAAACTGGACCCACACCTTTCATCATTAAGTAAAATAGACTCTTACTGGATTAAAGATTTAAACTTAAGGCATGAAACTGTAAAAATACTAGAAGAAAGTGCAGGGAAAACACTTGAAGAAATCGGCGTGGGTGAATATTTTATGAGGAGGACCCCCTGGGCAATTGAAGCAACACCAAAAATACACTACTGGGACCTGATTAAACTAAAAAGCTTCTGCACAGCCAAGAACACAGTAAGTAAAGCAAGCAGATATCCCTCAGAATGGGAAAGATATTTTCAGGTTATGTCTCTCACAAAGGTTTAATAACCAGAATCCACAGAGAACTCAAACGTATTAGCAAGAAAAGAACAAGTGATCCCAACCCAGGGTGGGCAAAGGACTTGAAGAGAAACTTCTCTGAAGAAGACAAGCACATGGCCTACAGACACATGAAAAAATGCTCATCATCCTTAATCATCAGAGAAATGCAAATCAAAACCACTTTGAGATATCACCTAACTCCAGTAAGATTAGCCCACATCACAAAATCCCCAAACCAGAGATGCTGGCGTGGATGTGGAGAAAAGGAAACACTTCTACATTGTTGGTTCTTTCTCTTTTAATGCATGTCTCCTTTCCAGAAAAACAAAGTCACATTTCAAAGCTAAAATGTCACATAAATGATGCTTGCTCTCTATTTTTCTAATCTCTTCTGTTTGCCAGTCCTAGGTAACATAGCAGTCCTTCCTTTCAAATCTCCAACTGAAAGACTATGTTGAGAGAATGAGTTTAATAGTACCATATTCAGATCCCTTGTGATTTGAATGGAAAACTCCAATGTGGTCTTTTTCTTGTTAGAAGATTTTGGCTCTGGATTTCACATCCCAAGTATGAATGGGATGCCGATGAAGTAGGTACTAGATCACTCTAATGTCCATCCCTCACCATCAAATGAGTGAACATACAAGAAGAGAAAGCAAATATGTCTGTTAATGTAGGGAAGAGAGTGTACCAATTAAACAATTGGATCTGAAGTTCTTTCTACAGTTGAGCAAAGATGCATCTTTCATTCCAATCTTTGCTGTTGTGGAAAAAACATTAATAAAACCTCAAGTCAATAACTATTCAGGAAATATTTCAGCTTTGAACTTTTATGTCTGTTTTCTAAATATTAATTTTGATTATATTTAGATTTCATAAAAACTTGGTTTCATAGGCAAAATAGATAATACTGGACTTTAGTGAATATAAAAATCAACTTAGGGTTATGGAATTTGGTGAATTTTGTTACCACGTAACACAATGGTGTATGAAAGAAATGGTGAACAAGTTGCTTTCAGTTTTCATTCGAAGTTATAAATAAATTTTCCAGGCTTCACGTTTTATGTTTAAATGATACATTCTAGCAATTTATTATGATATTTAGAAATATTACATATATTTAGTTTCAACAAAACTTATTAATTTGTTAAAGACTGAGACAACATTTCTGAGTAATGCTCATTTTGGACTAGATTGCTATTTGATGCATTTGCTTTTAAAATTACAGCAAAACTAGAGTATTCAATAAATAATATCAAGATACAGAGGATATTTTCTTATAGATCATGGTAATAAAGAACAAGAAATTCAATTGTAATTGTCCACCTTTATGTATATTAAAAGCTTTCCACTTCCATCAGTGACAACCACAGGATGTACATGGCTATTGATCGCAAACTATTTGTTCAGGATGGATTAATGTTTTTTTCTCCCGTAAATATAAATATTTCAACCTGAGCTCATCAAATCTTTAAACTATTAAACAACCATTAATAGCATCTAATCTCGCTCACCCACCTACCACTCCTCCCCAGAGGTTTCTTGATATAGGGCCTTGTGGAATAAGAAAATAATGAAATAGAATGTAACCATAAGCATATTAATTACATATTTTGACAAAGGTATGGTGTTCAAATAGTTTTATTTATCTTTGCCTTTATTTAGCCAGAACATCTTATGGTTTAACTTTTATTAGTGAATTGTTAAAATACCTATTGGCTGTCTTAAAATAAGCACGGGTAGATTTAACTAATTTGCCCTTTCTCCTATCTCAAATATAATTTGCTATTAGAGAACTACTCTCAGTCATATAAACTATGGTATATATTACGTAGGTCAGAAAAACAATACTCATGTAGAGGTCTGTCATACCTTTTTAAGAAGGTATCTAATTCCTTATTAAGACAGCAGAATGTACTGAGTATAATAAGAATAAGCATGGTCTATGTAAAACTAGGGACACTTTTTAGGCAATGGACAAATGGAAGTTGTAGAATAATAATAATTATTATTGATTTGCCTTCTGATTTAAGTTCATTTCCTTAATGAAAGGTTTAAAAAAATGCCAATTATATTGTGCTTTAATATTGTTTAACTTACATAGAAATATATTTTATCTTCCTTACCTGGTAGAATTGCTATATAGGTTTTTGAATAGTGCCTGTTAAGAATGACGTGTATCCTGATGCACAAACTCAAATAGGAATAGGCAGGGCAAGATTGTCGAGAATTTTTTTCAAATAGTTTCTCATCATGCAATTTGAGAAGAGGGAAAAATTAACATATATGTCATCGTTGAGCATTAGAGTGATCTGGTTTCTATTTAATTTGCACATGTAAACTCTTAGCATATAAACTTCAAAGGCAGTTTGCTATATTGATCAATAATAGTGCTGAGTCATGGCAGATCTAGTTTTCTTTAATCATCAGTTGCATGGACAGAAAGAATCCCTTAATGGGGTTCTTAATCCCATAAAATGTCTATTTTATGCAAGGAGGAATTAAGTCCCATACTTTGTTTTTCTTAGATCATAAAAGATTATTGCATTCATTTTCACAATGCTTTTCTTAAATACATCGAATATGCTTCCTGACATGTAAACCAGAAGACATTCTTCACCTTTCTATTTACAGCTATAAAGGCCACTGAAACGTTACCTAGTCATCTACTCTATTTTGGACCTGTGAGTACTGAAACTTGTAAGTCATCACACAGTAAACATTGGTTTTCAAAAGGCCTCCTTTCTTAAATTTCTTGCCTATTAACTTTTTAGTTAATAGAAGTCATTTTCCATATTAGAAAATTAAAAAGATCCCTAAATCATTTAATCATCTAATTCCAAATGATTTTCCTTAACAAATCCTTGTAGATTCAATTATGAATATTAAGTCATCTAATTTGTCATGAGTGGGCTTTTGGGGTGGAACGATGGCAAAAAACTTCTACTAGAAATCTGAAGTGCCAAGTGCAACCAGGAAGATTTAAACATAAAAGAGATGACCTAAGATAACTAGAAAAGAAGAAATTAAACAAGGAAGGAAGGAGAAAATAAGGAGAGGCAATATAAAATTATTTGTGTGGAATATAGAGGGCTGCCAACAGGGGCAGGGGGCTGCTAACATAATATTATGTTCTTTTAAAATTAAACACCAAGGGCCAAGAAGTAACTGCTTAATAGCAAAAAAGTGTAAAAGATAAGTAAAACTATGATCATAGGATACAAAGTGAAAATGAATTACCGAGACAAGCAGTCGTCAAGCCTTCTGCCAGGATCATGGCTTAAAGTACAACCCCAGTATTACTCCAGATTTTATTTCTAGCAACCCGGTCCCTAGTCTCATATTCCTGAACACTTGAACATCTCCACCTGGGTGCCTTATTGGTAAGACGTAATGTACTTCTTTACTTGTGAACCTCTCCTCCATGAAGACCATCATTGTATTAATCAGAGTCACTGCTGTGTACCCCCAAACTCAGAATAATCAACATGATCTCTCTTTTTCTTTTATTTTATTTTAGAGACAGAGTCTCACTTTGTTGCCCTCAGTAGAGTGCTGTGACATCAACCTTCAGCTCTTGGGCTTAGGCAATTCTCTTGCCTCAGCCTCCCAAGTAGCTGGAACTACAGGCACCCGCCACAATGCCTGGCTATTTTTTTGTTGCAGTTTGGCTGAGGCCAGGTTTGATCCTACCACCCTTGGTATATGGGGCCGGCGCCCTACTCACTGGGCCGCAGGCACCGCCCGATCTCTCTTGTTCAAACTCTATAAATCCAGTACGTCCCCAAGTCCTGTCAAAAATATACTTTGAATATGTCTTCTGTAT
The DNA here is from genome assembly GCF_000181295.1 of Otolemur garnettii. Lineage (NCBI taxonomy): Eukaryota > Metazoa > Chordata > Mammalia > Primates > Galagidae > Otolemur > Otolemur garnettii. The sequence continues at coordinate 19,302,742 of NW_003852397.1, read as the reverse complement.
TTTCTCAAGATCAGTATCTAAATTTCATTCCTCATTGCCCCTGTCTGAATGCCCCCTAAATGGCCTCTTCCTGCCTTAAAACATTCTCCACTATAACACCATACCTTAAAGCTCAGTTGCAATTATGCCACTTAGAAATATCTTTTTATTCATTGAAGCAGATGAATTTTTTTTACCTTAAACAAGAAAAACACTTCCTTAAAGTATACACTCCATCCCCTTGAGCTACCACCTCTCATTTCTTCTTTCTTTCATAACTCATCTTTAAAAACTTTTAATAATATACTTTACTACCTCATTTTCATTTATTAACTTACATAAATTTGATTTCTCTTCCTAAAATTCTTGGCACTTTATAATTTAATGTTATTCATTATCTCTTAATTTGAAAGCAATTACACACATATTCTAGTACCTGGGGAAGTGGTTGTCTCTGAGTAGTTGATCTGCTGTTGCTGATCATTCTTCCTGAAACTTCTTGACAGTTCTCCTGCTGTTATTTTCCTATTCTGGCCATGCCTCCTCTATCTCCTTTGCAAATTACTTTTTCCACTAATCTTACATTTTTTACTAGACTTCTCTCTATTTTTTTCTATTTATGTCAAATAGTCTCGTTTTCAACTATGGTCTATATCAGGCATATAGAGAAAGTTTAAGTCAAATAACAAATCCAGTGACTTAAAAGGGCTTAGTACATGCAAACCAACATTAAGAATTAAGATACAATTTAGGCTAAGTGAGAAAAAGTTCCAAAGTCAATGAGTGAAGTTCTCTACTGGCAGAAATGGGAAGGTAGAAGCAGGCTTGTATTAAAGCCTGCTTACTTGTATACTTGTATTAAAGTATTTACTATTCCTGACTCTGACCTATAACTTGACCTTTAGTATCGGTATTATCCATTCAATCTGACTTTCCAGGGTTCCAGGGTTCCAGGTTCACATGTATGAGTGATGAGTAGTTTCATCCAGTTCTCAAGGGGCTCCTTAAACTAAGCAATTCCTAAATTAAAATCATCTTTATGTCACCATTTGGTTTGCCTTTCATTACCACGATATGAAATGGCATTTTCAATCATCTGGTTAGCCAGGCCCCAGATTTGAGCTCCCATTTAATAATTTCCCCTCACAAATCATTTCATCTCAATCGCCTACATTTCTCTTGAACCTACTTCTTTTATTTCCCCTATCAGACTATTGATCCACTAGCTCACGTCATCCTCACCTTTCATCGGGAATAATTACTACACGTCTCCTGACTTTTCTTTCAGACCCTGGTACTTCTTCACTGTTTTTACCCCTCACTATTATCTCAAGGCTGATCGTTATAACATTAATCATATAAGCTCCCTGTTTAAAATCTGTTAAAATTCTACTTTAAAAACCACCAGTGATTATTTCTAGTCCATAAAGAAAATGTTTAAGTATCTTGTGCACCCTACATTTCTGTAACCATTTGATAAAATGAAAGATGCACATATAGACCTTATCCTAATTTTGAATAAAATGCAACTCATAGGAACCAAAGGCACATGGTTTATGGGATAAAAGATAAATATCTGTAGTAAAGGCCCAAAGTCCTGCTACTCATACTTTTAAGCCCTGCGAATGTGATAGATAAGCTCTTTTTTACCTCTTTACCTCAGCATACTCTGATCTCCTTCTTGCCTGGATAAATATCATTGTTTTCCTAGTTTCTTTCCAGATTTTGTCTTCTCTAGTCTTCATTAACTTCCTCAGATAGATATGTTTTTTTTTTCCATTCTTAAGTTTGTTTTTTTTCCCAAGAATGTGCATAACATTACTGTTTATGTGTTATATGAACCCTTGGAAGATGAAAATTCAGATATTGTATATCTTTCCTTTACATAGTAAGGCACCTGCCACATAGTAGATAATCATATTCTTCTGTGTTGCTTTATTAATTTTTACTTGATGACAACAGAGGAAAATTCACAGGTAAAAATCAAAGATAGAATATCCCAGTTTGGATAAGATGGCTAATCTACAAATAAGACAAATTTTGAAAATCCCATATTTCATATTAGCGCACTCAAAAATTATTTTAAAAAATCAATTTTATTTTTGATAATTGGCAGACAAATCTTTTTGGATTAAAATAGCCAGTAAAATCTGCAGTTTGTTTTATGGAAGAAAACTTTTAATACTTGTAAAAGCAATCAAAACCTAGAAATCTAAAAATCAGAAAATTTGGGTGTCAGATAGAACTTTAAATACCATCTCTCCTAACAATTCTGCCTGCATGTAAACCCCTCTCTATACTCCAATCGTACAGAGTGAGCATTCAGGCAGTGCGGGATGACCAGCGATTCTTCCTCAAGGCTGATCTGAGATGCGCCACGGTCACACACAGAGCAACAGCAGGATAAGCTTCAAATCCCTTCTCTTGTGAAGGAATGTGAAACATCACAGGATAGTGTGAGAGAACTGTAAAACAAATTATCTAACAAAGTACGACACTCTTGAATTGCCCAGTTATGCATTTAAATTAAACATTTTCTATAGATTTTTATAGGCAACTTTTAAATGAATAAATTAACTCAATTGACTCTAGTACTTATTCGGAATAGAAAAATATGGAATAAATAAAAAAGCCAAGCATTGGAACTAGAAACGAGGTGGTAATGTCACTTCTAGGGAAAATGCTAGAGAAAAGAGGTGGAAATTTTGTCCATACACATGCTGATGTCTATGGCAATGTTATTTTCAAGACACAGAAATACTGTTTTCCTTATTTCAAACATCTTTTGAATCTTCACTAATGTTAAAAGAATAATACACATCATAAATTGTCATTGAAAATGCTACCTCTAGTCATGCCAACCTTTAAAATGTCATTTTTCTTTTCAGGTCAACCATCTGATATTGAGAAATTATAGGAAAAAATATGTATCTCAATGGAAACCCAGTATCTTAGGATCCAGGAACAGTTTAAAAGTTCTATGCTTTGTCATTTTCACTATCCCTACTAAAAGTTGTAGGTAATTTGGAGAAATCTATGTGATTCCCAAGGGGAACTTAAGGAGTCCCATTTGTTACAATTTCGTTTCTGTGGTTCCTCACTTAGATTTTCTAGGATTTGATAATACAAGCTTCTCGTGCTGCTGCTGCTGCTCTGCCCCTTCCCCCTCCCCCTTCCTCCTCTTAATCAAAGTCTTTCACAAAGAAGCCTGCATTCTCTGAGTCCTGATAGACCCCTGTAAGCATTTTCCAAATGCAATAGAGCATCCATATTTTGTGCCTGGCACTATAGGGGACTCCTATGCCTTAAGAATCAATTAGACCTGAAATTCTTTCAGTAGATTCAGATATTTATTCATTGAATGTAACAACTCGGAAGATATTTCTTCACTGAGGACAAGACCTCTCCTTAAGCCAACACTCCTCATTGCTATGGAGAGATTCTGAGACATTATTAACCCAGAGGACTAAAATCACATTGCTCTCTGAGGACTGCATCCAAGTCCTGTAGTAGCTCTTGCTACAGTGCTCCATGAAGCCATTTGCTGTGCTATTCTACAATGGTATAACAAAGCATCACCGCTGATCACAGACACAGTCTTCCATGCTTCCAAGCATTTCCAATTCATGCATTATCTGCTGAGTTTGCAGAAGACAAGAAGCTGTTCTCTGGGCTCTTCATCATTTTATATTAAAATTACTTATTACTTATAGTCCTGTTTACCCAAGATGAATATGTGTGGCCTTATCATCTTTACCCAAGTGTAGACAATAACCCACAAAAACAATCCCCAAATAAATAGAGCTGTTGACAGGTAAATTATGGAAGTAGTGAACAACAGACATTTTGGAACATCTTCAGTGCAGTAGTTTCCAACCACACATGTTATTTATCTTGCTTTTCAGTGTCAGATTGAAAATGTTTCATTCCTGGTAATGGTACTCATGACAACAAGTAAGGTATGAAAAAACCAGTGGGCCTTTTTCTGCTGTGCCCTGAAAGTTGGAAAACATAACAAAAACATTGCAAATGGAAAGAGATAAGAGGAGAAAAATAGGTCTAATGTTACCCAAAGTTTTGTGACAAGGGGATACATAAAAAACAATTGTCAATAAAGTTCTGATTGGTGACTATTGAAACCCTATATAGAGGAGGACTCAAGTAGTTTTAATAATCTCTTCATTCAGAAACTTCTTGACTCCTAAATGATGTTTTGTTGCTACTGAGTATAAACAGAAAACAGCTAAGGTTCATGCTGAAATAGACAAAGAAGTAAAACTTTTTAGTGCATGTACAATAGATAAAATTTGAGATCTTACCGTGCAAGGAATATGCTTGATATTTTTATTAATCTCTCATTTCATACTCACAAAAATGGACCACTTATATAAAGAAGAAACCCAGGCTTACCGAGTTTATTTGCTTTGAGTAAAAGCAGATGAATCAAATAATTCAGAAACCATAGAGTCAGGGCCTTAGCCTCAGATCTTAAAACACTGACTCTTACCAGAATTTGAGGTTTTTAGAAAAGAAATGAAATTTCAAATTTCTTTGACTCTTACCAAAATTTGATGTTTTTAGAAAAGAAATCTTAGCAGTCACTGATGATTTCTATTCTAATGTCCCACATAACAATGGGAAGAAAGCTATGGCTTTAAAAATTATTGGCAAAAATAAAACTATTTAGTAGGTATTTGGTTAGTATCCTATGTTCTGCTAAATGGCTTCAATGATATAGACTGCCCAGGGGGAGTTAGACAATGAAATTTTTGAATAATAAAAATGACTTTTTGTATGGAGGTGTGTTCTAATAGTCATACTGTTGGTGCAGACACCCTATTATTTCCAAGCACATTTTTAGTCTTATAGTCCCAGTACATACTTAAATTCACTTAAGGTTGATATGGAAAGTGCAGCTATAACAAAATCTGATTTGGCTGGGCAAAGGTGGAAGCTGACATGTTGGCTGGCATGAAAAATTATTTAACACCTCTCCCCTAGCAATCTGTAAGAATCTCTACATTGACATAGACCAAAACAATTCATCTGAGGATGGAGATTGAAAGGATCTCTAACCCACTTCCTTTGAGTGTCAACACTGAACATAGCTGATGTACTTGGGTCCTCAAAAAGATTTCAACATAAGGCAAACGTGGACTGGTGACCTAAGTAACACAGCAGGCTTAGAAAATCAGTAAGAAGTGCTTGGTCTAAGTACAGGGGTAACTGATATTGTGACCCTACCAAACTGAGACTTTGCAGTGGAGTTTTAGGAAGCTGAGTGAATCATGGCCTACTTATAAGGCTAGGAGCAAGGAAAGTCATGTTGTCCAGCACAGATTGAGAATGGCAGAGCTGGAGGGGCGTTTTGGGAAGGGCCGGCATCAAAGCCAAAACCAGTCAGCAGAAAACTAGGCACTGTGGCTCAACGCCTGTAGCTCAACCGGCTAAGGCGCCAGCCACGTACACCTAAGGTGGCGGGTTCGAATCCAGCCCGGACCCGCCAA
>NW_003852397.1:19256208-19297094 GCF_000181295.1 Otolemur garnettii | reverse complement strand
AAAAAAAAAAAAAAAAAAAAAAAAGAAAGAAAGAAAGAAAGAAAGAAAACTAGGCACTGTGGAGGCTTGGTGTAGTGACGGAACAGCAGGTGTTGGGGACACTAATCTCTGGCCCTTAGTAGCTAAAGCAGCAGCAAAGACAGACAAGGGCCAGCCACTGGACTATTTAGGGACAGTTATTATACTGTAGCAATGTGTCATTTGCTGCAGGGCCCAGCATTGTTGGTTGACATTGTATGGTCTTTCAGCCACGTGGAAACGTGTTGAGTCCTGACTTTATGATGAGATAAGAGGAACTGCTCAGATATGGATAAGCATCCCTGGGCACACTGGGACATAATATGCAAGAGGATGATGGAAGGGGAGCGCTGGTACTTTACAATAACCTGGATGAGTGTGAAAAATCTGTTTAATTTGAATAAAGGGTCTATAATTTTATTTTGTTTCAAGCTGGTAAGATCTAAGGATATCAAGATTCCAATTTAAAGGAGGTAAGTGTGAGGCCACGGCAATTCTGTTCATTGGCAGGCAACATGAGCATTCCACAGTAAGGATTTCAAGGATTATAATTTACCTCTATAAGCTTCATTCTTTTATCAAGTCTTGTTTCAGCATAATGCATTTTGGGTACAGAGACATAAGTAAAATAGTTTTTCTTTATTTAACCATGTTGATAATATATCAGGTGGTGTATTTCTAAAAAGATTCTTTGCCAACAATGTGAAAATGAAATCACTAGATAAAATCAGGTATTCACCTTCCTTTATTTATTTACAACCTCTACAACCTGGATAAAGCTGAGGGATATATCATTTTTACGATGCGTTAATGTATTAATAAATTGTTCATCTGCAATTTCATTTACAAATTACTCTCCCTGGGCCAAATATGTAGAGCAGAGTCACGGAGATATGCCTCTCAATGTGACAGTGACTTAGTAAACTATTTTTCAGAATATTCATTTTATCATTTAAATTACAAATCTCTGTAACAATAGAGTAAATCAAAATATCAAAAGGAGTCAACTTACATAATGAAATAAACATCAGTTTATTGCCATGAGAATATTAATAGTCACACTCAATTTTGCACATCCATTCTTTCTAAAACAAAAAGTAGATTGGCTGACTGTGGCGTCAAAGAGTATTTGCTGCAGATAATTGTGTGTTACTCTTGAGAGAAAAAGTCCAAAAGCAAAATAGCCAAGTCAATGTAACCATAGTCCACTGAAGTCTGCTAACCGGTCATTGAAACCTTAAATGCAGAAGTAAAAGCTTATCACCAGCCCCCCAATAGTCCACAGGACTTAAGTGGCTGAAAGGCAACCACAGGAAGACTTTAGCTGCCCTAATAGGCTGGGTAAATGGTAAGCCATTCAGACAACACTTCCAAATGCTTTTCTCTTTTCTTTGGTCCTTTGAAATTATCGAGATCTGTCTTAGGTTTTACATAATTTGTACATCTAAAATCAAACATATTTGTGATGAAACTGTATTTTTAAATAACAAAATTGAATAAAATCCAAGTTAGCTGTGTTTAGATATAAACTACTCCTAAGGCAATGATCATTAAGAGATTTTTCCACATATATATATATTCTGAGAAAACAACCTGCTCCTTTTTTCTCCTTAGGAAAGCAGAGATAATATTCACTAAATCATACAAAAGCAAACAAGAGCCTCACTTTTGACCAATACACCTAAAAGAGCATAATCAGCTGCCAAACAGCAATGATAACTGCAACAAAAAATAGCTGGGTGTTGTGGCAGGTGCCTGTAGTCCCAGTTACTTGGGTGCCTGAGGCAAGAGAATCGTTTAAACCCAAGTGTTTGAGGTTGCTGTGAGCTGTGACGTTAGGGCACTCTACTAAGGGCAACATAGTGAGACTCTGTCTCAAAATAAACATAAATAAATAAATAAATAAAGATAACCAAGTGATTGACCTATTTACAGACTTAAAAACCTGTTGCCCTAAATTACATTGCAAAATACATAAAGCAACCCAATAGAAAATAGACAAAAAACCTTTGTAAGTCATCTCCCCACACCCTAAAAATTTCATGTCCTTGCAGGGAGATAAGAACTCATTATGTGCTCCCAGAAATTTCCCTGTTATTAATGTAGGGATAAGGCGAAAAAGAGAGGTTGAGAGAGCCTAAGGACAGCCATTTTGAATGGTACCAGACCCTGTCCATCAATCCATCCTAAACAAGGAAGTTGCTAACAAGTCACCAGCCCACGATCCCCGGAACATGGATGAATTATTAAACTGGACACTTTCCAAACTCTTTGTGTTTACCTTTCCGTGACAGCAGTTTATGATTAACCTTTATGACCTGACCACAGGACAATGCATCATCTATGGTCATTTCCCAATGGAGTTTCTGAACATTTAAAAATATTATCACTGCCCCATAAAGGCTTCTGCTCAGAAGACAATCCCATTCTGTCTGTGGAGTAGGATCTATCTTCTGTCTCTGACTCAATAAACTTTCTGCCTCTAATAGGTTCTGACTTGAATTCTTTCCTGCTTGAAGCCCAGAACCCAAGTGACAGGCCAGGGAGCTTTCTTTCCTTCACTGAAACACCCTCTGCATCATTTTTGTGCTTTAATGCATCATATTCACTAGGTGAGCTTACTACAAAGCTGATTGATAGGCTTTGCCCTAGAGTTTCTAATTGAGTAGGGAGGGCCCACAGATAATTTGCACTTCTAACAGGTATCAGGGGATGCTTCCAGAATCACTGCTATATTAAAAAGTCTGGAAGCCTTTACTTGAAGGATGATAACCATGTCTGGCAACTTGAAAAGTTGAGAGAAATCTAAACTAGAACAACACTTACTGACCTCCATGTAGTTAGATGCCTGAGAGTCAGTTGCTTAACAAGCTCAATCTTTCAAGGTCCACACGTACTTCAAATCTTACAATAACTCAAGGAGGATAAGGTAATTGAAAAGACTGGTTTGGACTGTGAAAATCCCTTTAAGTTGCTTTTGGAACATAGTAAGTGTACAAATCATTAAATTTACACATGAATATCAAAAACAATGCTGGAACTGGAAAATCGTAAAAGTACTAAAAAGTCCCTGAAGAAAATGAAACTACGAAGACAAGAAAAAAAAAGTGAATTACCATTAAATCATCCTGCTCAGAAAAATACTTCCATTTTTCTTATATCAAAAATGTGTTATTTTTCAATATAATTTTTTATATGGAAATAAAGAAGAAATTTTTTTTCATTTGCATTTTTTAACAAACCATGGACTTGACATGGCTTACTCACAAAGAAATTTAGAAAGGTATAAACCTATGTTCTACAAGGCAAAAAAAAAAAAAAAATCAAAATGTCTTAACACAATAATTAAGAAAATGCCATGAAGGCTATGTTAACCAGTTTGGTGAAAATATTTCAAATTGTATATAAAACCAGCACACTGTACCCCATGACTGCATTAATGTACACAGCTATGATTTAATAAAGAAAAAATACATTGAGTATAAGAACCCTAAAAACAATAAGAATAAGATTAAGTGCTCTGAGCTTCCTGTGGCAATGTGGTTATGATATACCCTCTGGCTGGTAATGGTGATGCTGATAATAATTAGTGAATAACAGTTTCATTGTTATGATGACTGAGAAACTATCTGTTTCAGAAGATGTTTATTAACTATTTCTCGGAGTAGGAGATTGAATCAATATAAAAGTTAATATTCACTATATATATTTACCATATAGATGTGAAATAGAAGGTAAGTAGATAAAAAGGTAAGTTCAAGAACATAAAGGTCAAGGGGGGAGGCTGACTGTAGATTATTACCACAAAGTAATATGAATTAGAGGCATGAATGTTTTTATACTTTTAACAATAAGTTACTAATATCTCATCATTCAACTTTGCAACATGAAAAACAATCTAAATATTAAAAGTGGTTTTCATATAAAACTTTTTGAAAATTGAAACTTTATCATCTGAATTTAACATAAATAAAACCATTTGCAATTTTTTATGCTATAAAATAATTTAAATGTACAGCTGTATACTTCCAGCGATCTTAAGCCAATTTCACTCAATTTATGAAAAAATTGCTGTCCTGTATTTCTTCACTCGACACCTCCAGATCAAGACAAATTCCAGAAAACACATTCAATAAACGTTTTGAGAAAAGATGCATAGCCGTTGATGGAGGAAGAAAGTGTATTATATACACACGTACAAGACCTCACTCATCTACTTTCATTCCCTTAAGAAAATCTTCACTTCTTTCTTCTTCATTTTTTCTGGTTTGTTTTGTGCAGATATTGGAGCTTTAAACATGATAATATGTGAATTTGTAATTAATTTAGTATCATTATGATTATTTCTCAAATTTTCTAATATATTTGATGAATACCATTTTTGAGGTCCTATTTATCTCTACAGACAGATTCAAAGATGTGCTTTTCAAGTCATTCCTTTCTAGGCAAGGACATGATTGTCAAAACCTTATCACTGTCCAGTTGCTAATAATATGCTAAAGGAATACCCAAAGTAAATTGTGAAATCAAACATTTTAATGAAATATAAATGAAGATCACCATTAGAAGAGAAACTAGTTCTTTTCTATATTTTTCAGGAAAGAAGTATAAGGGATAAGTGGTACATGAGGTTTAGCATATTCTCTACACTTAAGTCTTTTGTGTTTTGTATAGAACATATAGCCCTTCAACTTTAATGTGACTGAAGAAGTGGAAAAACGTTCAGATACCACACTGAAATGGCTCATGGGAAACAATCCTGTGAGCAAAATAAGAAAGAAATTACTTGCTACGTGAAAGTACACTGTAGAAAATAATGTCTTAAGTAGTCTTTAAATTGCATTTTGAGTATCAAATCAGAACAGTACATGGAACATAAAATAGTTATTTGCCTAGTCATTCAGCAGTATTTTTAAATTCTCACCCCAGGAAATTGTTTGCTGATTCACCTGGAATTTGATTGTGCAGAAAAACATAATTTTCTTAATAGGCATGCCATTTATAAATCATACTAACATAAGCTTCCTGATTGTATTACCCATACATTTTTTTCCTGCCTACTTCTTGGTAGATAAAGTAAACATCAGTATGCCCATCTTTTAGATCAGAGACCTCAAAAAAATGAAAGAAATGGCCCCTGTGAAACCTACACATAAATATATAAGAGCCAATAAGATTCCAGAAGGGAGAAGTCAAAGGATTTTTAGCACAGTTAGGGACGTTGAGAGGCATTTTAGCCATGGGACACACACAATGTCCAGAAAGTAAAGCGAGATTTCTAGTAATATGGAATTCCTCAGCACATTGTTCAGCTAAGGAGACTTTTCAAATCTCTTATCATCTACCTGAATTTGTCTGTACTGGATGAGGGTAACACAGAATTATCACAGAACTATAAAAATGTGTTCAGGAGAAAATATGAGCAATACCAGAGTAGTACACATAGGGTTAATGACCCTATTTCTTAATGATTTTTTGCTAATCTTTAAAGAACTGAAAGTATAAAAATAATTTTTTTAAAAAAGAATTGAAAATGTAAATGCCAGAAATTCTTTCCTATTGCCCTTGCAGCTCTAGAATCAGAAGTAGCCTGATGTCCAACAGCATGTGACCAGGACCATGGAATACAGAAACGGGGCAACAGCGAAAGACAGAAGATGGAATTTCATCAGATTTCAGGGTCAGGAACATGTTAGGTGGTAGGAATTGGTGGTTAACAAGGGAACAACATAAGTGACTTGGAAATGTCGTTTACAGCTTTTCTGTGTGTATTTCCTGCACTGTAAACTGGGTACAATTCATTGCCATGTGCTCTTTCATTCATTGGAGCAGCCATGTAATTAATAAGAAAAGCCAAGAACTCTGAAACCAGACAGACCTATCCCCCATCCACAGCTTCTTCATCTTTATAATAGCAACTGGAGAATGGTGCTTAATTTCACTACTCATCAGTTATCTTCTGTAAAATTTAAAAATCCACCTTGCGCGACCATATTACAAAAGCAGCTGAAGATGAAACGAAGATGAGTAAGATATGGTTGATGCCTGAACAACGTGGGTTCACTTATAAACAGATTTTTTCTATAAAAGTTACATCTCCTGTGCCTGCCTCTTCTGCCTCCGCTTCCTCCTCCTTCTCAGACCATTCAGCATGAAGAGGATAAGGATGAAGACCCCTATGATGATCTATTTTCTCTTAATAGTAAACACATATCTTGTCCCTGTGATTTTTCAAATAATGTTTTTCCTTTATCTCACTTTAAGGACATACTATGTAATACAGATACAAAATATTTGTTAATCAACTGTTTATGTTATCGGTAAGGCTTCTGCTCAGCATTAGGCTATTAGTAGTTAAGATCTGGGAGAGTCTAAAGTTATATGCACATTTTGACTGTGTTCTGGATCAGTGCCCTGACTTCTGCATTGTTCAAGGGGCCACTGTATGTACAAAAGTTTCCATAATATTGAACATTGTAATGGAATAGGTATCATGATAACTTTTATCATCATTATTTTATGGTTTTTCTCACTGTCTGGCAAAACTTTTGTAGCATTTGTAAGCGAAAGGGAGAGACAGAAGTTGTCTTGTGTTGATCTAATACAAAGCAAATGGTGAGGGACATCGTGCCTACAGACAAATACAGACAACTCTTTTTCCTGTCTTTGTGTGTGAAGGCTAATTCTAAATCAAGTGGTACAACTAGAAGCCCAACAAGGATCCTAGGTTGTAATTCAATGTTTTTCTTCAAAATAATTTTTATTTTCCTGATTTTAATTGCTCCTAATTAATATCTGTGTGAAAAGTCCAAATCAATTTGTAAGTACTTCATTGCCCTAATTTTTTTTCATAGGTGTTATTTAATGCCATGGAGAAAACAAGTCTTTCGGTATGGTCCTTTAGATGTAGACTCATTATTTTTTTCTATATAAGGAGATAATTGCCATTATTTTGTATGCCTTTCTCCAACTCCCACACCACTTGATCTTCAAATCAATTTTAATTATTTAATATTGTGTTACTAATTTTATGAAATGATTGCATGTTTCAAGAAAACATCAGAACCATTAAACATTCTTGTAAACCAATTTATACCATAAATACTTTCTACTGGGGTCCCTATTTGCATACACCTAGCTACATAAAGTGGTCTAGTGACAAAAATGTTACAATCAGCTGTGTAAAATGATTTCCGTCAAAATCAAACAAAAGATGATCCTCAAAGAGGTTTTAAAAGAAAAGATAACTGAAGGCTTCTTGCTCCAGCAACTCCATTTATGTTACCATCTCTTGCTTTTGCTTTATAAACCTGAAAATTATACCTTTATTCTGTACATACCTTATTATGACTCAAACCAAACTATCTCCAAAAATTGCCTTCATTATGTTCTGCAGTACAAGAAAGAAGTGAAAACTGAGTGGAGGACTAACCACAAATACGTCTGTATCCAAGGTGATCAATGTGAAAGAGAATGCAATTTAGGGGGCAATGACACTCTGTCTAAATAAAATAGAAAAGCCAATATCTCTTAAGTTTATGTATTTTTAAATTTTTGCTATTCTTTGCATCTGAACAGTCATATCCTATATTGAAAATGAGATGTGTTCAATAGCTGACAGTGAAGGTGGAGGAAGGGTTACAGGGAAGGAGTCGTCACCAGATGGACAAATTGACCCATGTTCCCTGAGGTCTCATTTATTTTTAGGATTTTAGGAGGCCCAGTGAAGGTGAGTTCAAAGTAGGACATCACCTTTGGAAGGAAAGGAATAAAATTATAGAGAACCATCCCCAATTTCTTATATGGATTTTAGTTCAGAAAGTATTTACTTATATCATGCCCGGGGAATAGGGCTTAGTGTCAGATATGTAAAAGTAGGTTGGCTATTTTGTCTACTGAAATTCACTCACTTTCAGCCCTAGTGCACTAACAGTCCTGGGGCATAAAAGAGAACACAAATAATGCTAATTTCTCCTTGACTAAAGCTAGCCTTGTTAAAATTGGCCAGTACATTTGTTTGATCTCTTTCCTTAACGGCGAATCTCCCTCTCCCAGTGGCCTGTGTTAGCACTTACTCTTCATTGCTGCCAGTGAGAACTTCTCAAAAGCAGATCCAAGTCATTGTGATGCACCTGTAACTTTGGGGTGAAGTTTGTCTTAGGTTTACCAAACTGTCAGCTGGACAGCACCATACTACAGACCACCCCCCAAGTGTCCACATGCTATCCGTGCCTTTCATTTTATTTCCTGAATTAAAAGAAAAAGAATACAATAAGAACAGTATTAATGAGAAAAAGAAGAAGAGAATAAGCAGAAAGAAGAGATAAAAGTGGGAGAAGATGAAATCACAACTCTGTCAAGTGATAATTTTACTCTATTATCAATCTTTAGACACAAACTCCCCTGGAAGTGTAACTTTAAATGCAAATGTTAAACGCTGAAACCCTTTGTTAAACGCCAACATTACATAACAATGGTGAGAGAATTAGATATCTCATAATTGCAATTTTACTATACTAACAAAAGAAGTTATTTAGAAAGTTGGAGCTTCATTTCCAAGAGACATCTCCATGCACACCCATACCAAATTTTCATTGCATGACACCCCTATGAAAATAAATTCTGCAAGTTTAATACTTGCAGTACATTTTTTTCTTTTACAAAATTCCTTAAACATCAGTGGTCCCTTTAAAAGATAAAAAATAGAAAGGGAATATTGATCCCATTGTGGTCCAGAAAATGACAGGTCTAGGCAAACAGAGGTTTGACTGTGCAGCGTAGATAACATGTTCTTGGGCTCTGAGCTCCCAGATGAGTCCATGTTTCCAAACACCACTGACAAGACATCTACAAATACAACACAGGGATGACCAGCAAAATGACAACTATTTTATTAAGGAGAAGCTGGGCAATCAAATAGCATCCTGCAAGTAAACATTTTTATAAACTTTTGAAGGGTCAGCTTCAGAGTATTTTGTGATATCATTGCAGAGAAATATTTCTTTTGAAATAAGAGTATAGAAAATATTACTCCATAGGGGTTTTGTAGGGATCACTCTTCACAGAGACGTTCCTCATTTACTGTCCATGCGAGTGGCATAGTAGAACGAAAATCTTTAGTGATTTTCAAACTTAACTATCACCAAGCTGAAATCCATAAGGCAGTCATTGTTCAAAAATAATTGTTTATGATTTTTATTAGACACATAGACTTTGTTCTATAGATTGGAAATTTGGTCCCCAGTGTGGTGGTGCAGGAAGGTGGGACCTTTACGATGTGATTAGGTTGTTTAGAGGGATCGATTCTACCTGTCAGATTGGGGTTCATTCTCACAGTAGTGAGTGAGTTCTTGCTCTCAGTTACTGCTAGGACAGATTGTGACAAAGTGAGACAGCCTGCCCCTTGTACTTTGTCCCTTTTACACTTGCTCTACTCTGCTTCTGCTTCTTTACCATGTTATGCCACAGCACCAGGCCCTTACCAGAAGCTGGCCAGCTTCAGTTGTCCAGTCTTGGACTTCCCAGCCTTCAGTACTATGAGCCAAATTAAACCTCACTTTTTAAAAAATGAATTGCCCCATATCAGATATGCTGCTATTATAGCAGAAAATAGACACTCTGCCAAGAAAATCCAAACAAAAAAAGTCACTAATTCACATTGTCAATTTACCACATCCATTGCCATAAAAATGAGCAAATATCTTGGAAGTGGGACCCACCTGCCTTTTCCTATTACCTTGAGTGAGAGAAAAGAGAAAAAGCAAGAATGAGATTTCTTTGATTTTGCCTGCTGCTGCTTTTCTATTAATTCATAAATAATATGTGGAATGAATTTAAACAAAGGCACGTAAAAAGAGATTAACTCAGTGATATTGAAGAGATTCTAAAAAGAGAGAAATAGAATATGGTGTGCAACTCTATATAAAACAGAAGCTGCACAAGAATGTGTTCTGTAAAAAATTTTATAACCAAATCATACAAGGAGAAATTGAAAACTTAAAAAGAACAATTACTTTAAAAATCTTGGAAAGACAGACCATGAAGTAGTTACCCTTTGTGAAAGCAAACTATGAGTAGATGGTTTTGCAGAAAAGTTCTAGGAAACATTTACCGCTTCAATTCTATTTGAGCTGTTCTAGACCGCAGAAGAAAATTTCCTGAATTTGTTTTCTGAAAACTACATAAGTTGCAAAATATCAAGCAAAAAAATCTATGAATCCATTTCAGTTTTGAATAAACCAAAAGTAGAAATGAAAATAGTAAAAGTGGAATAGAACAATAGAAGAAAAGAATAACATTACAAACAAATAAGGTGAAGTCCAGTGAGGGAAGGTTGGATTAATATCAGAGCATTTGTTGACCTAACTTAATACTGCCAATTTTTTTTTAATGTCTTATTATACTAACATATGTTCAAAGCCATGTAATAAAATACATTAGGCATTCTTAGTTAACTAAAGAAACTACTGAAATGTGTTAAGGATCATTTGCTAAGTACCAATAGCAATAATACAGTAAATGTCAAAGTATTAATATTAAAGTCTTTTCATTTAATTTCAGAAACTTTACTGAGATTATTGCTATTGCAATTTATACTTAACATTTTCTTGGAAAGTTTTAGGAATGCAATAGGAATATAAAATTGGTATTATTGCCATTAGACATAAAGACAAAAGTTTATTTTTAAAGATACAACCTATAAGAATAATACATGTGATAAACATTACTATGTTAATTAGAAAATTTGGACATGATAAATAAATTAAATCAGCATATTTTCTCCATTTTAATAATAAGCAATTAGTAAGGGAAATATTTCCTTCACAATTGTTATAAATCCAATAAATTATGTAAAATTAAAAGGAAAAGCACATCGATGTGACAAAGTCTGAAAGTTTTACTGAAGATCAAAATTATATGAATGAATAGAATATAATGGCCTAGCATAGTCTTAACTGAAGAGCCTCTACCTCAAAAAGTATTCCTTTCCTAAAATTATTTTATTTCTTTAAAAAAAAAGTAGTATCAAATGTAATCTCAATACATTTTTAGTCTTAAATTGTATGCAATGATTTTAAAATTAACACTAAAGAATAAATGCTGATGAATAGCAAAAGGGTTTATAAATAAATAAAATAGCAGACTTACTTTACTTTCTATCAGAACAGAACATAAAACCTTCGTAATCACTAATTAGGTAGTGAAAAATGGATATCAATAAATCAATGTAACAAAAATAAAGATCTTAAATGTAGAAAACCCTAAAGACTTTGCCAAAAGAGTCCTGACATTGATAAACAAATTCAGCAAAGCCTCAAGTTATCAAATCAATGTTCACAAATCAGTAGCATTTCCGTATACTAATAACAGTCAAGCTGAGAATCAAATAATAAGCACACTACCATTTACAATAGCCACAAAGAAAATAAAATACCTAGGAATATACTTAATAAAGGATGTTAATGACTTCTAAGAGAACTGCAAAATTATATGTAAAAACTATGTTAAATGATATTGTCAGCAAACAGAGAAAGTGTAAACTCCTCTTTCCCAATTTAGATTCCCCTTATTCCATTCTTTGCCTGGTGGTTCTGGCTAGGGCATCCAGTACTATGTTGACAGAAGTGGTGACAGTGGTCACCCTTGTCTTGTCCAGTTCTTAGTGGGAATGCTTTCAATTTTTCCCTCATTTAGTATGATGGTGGCTGTACGTTTGTCACATATAGCCTTTATAATTTTGAAGTGCATTTCCTCTATGCTTAGTCTAGTCTGTTGATTGTTTTTATTATGATGAAATAAATTGCAGATGACACATAAATGGAAAAACATCCCCTGCTCATGGATTGGTAGCACCAACATTGTTAAAATGTCCATGCTGCCCAAAGACAATTACAGATTCAACATAATCTCCATTAAAATACCAGAATCATATTTTACAGATCTAGAAAAAAACTGATCCTAAGCTTCACTTTGAACCAAAAAAGGAGACCAAATAGCCATAGCAACCTTAAGTAAAAGGAACAAATATGGAGGCACTGCGTTACCTGACCTTCCATTATATTACAAGGCTGTAGTAACCAAAACAACATGGTATAAAAGCAGAGACACAGATCAACGGAACAGAATAGAGAACTCAGAAATAAAACCATCTACCTATAACCAACTGATCTTTGAGAAAGCCCACAATATACACAGGGGAAAGGAAATCTTATTCAGTAGATGGTGCTGGGAAAATTAGATAGCCACATGCAGAATGAAACAATATCCCCATTTCTTGCCTTATAAAATATTGATTCAAAAATGGATTAATGACCTAAATATTAAGTCATGAAACCATAAAAATTCTAGGAGAAAATGTAGGAAAAGCTCTTCTAGACACCGGGCTAAGCAAGGAATTTATGATTAAGACCCCAAAGACAAAACAGCAGCAACAAAAGTAAATAAATGAGACGTGATTAAATTAAGCTTCTGCAGAGCAATGAAAATAATCAACAGAGTGAATAGACAACTCACAGAATAGGAGAACCTATTTGCAAACTAGATATGCAAAAAAGTTCTAATATCCAGAATCTGCAAAGAACTCAAGCAAATCTGCTTGAGAACAGAACAAAACAAGCAACCCCATCAGACAGTGGGCAAAAGACATGAAGAAAAGTGTTTTGAAAGAAGATAGATAAATGGCCAGGAAACATGAAAAAATGCTCAACATCACTAATCATCAGGGGCATGCAAATTAAATAAACTAAAATGTGATAGCACCTTACTCATATGATAATGGCCATTGTCAAAAAAAATCAAAAGACAACAGATGCTGAAAGGGTTGCAGACAGAAAGGAATGCTTATAAAACCGCAACCTCTCTGGAAAAAAGTATGAAGATTCCTCAAAGAATTAAATGTAGCCCTACCATTCAATCCAGGAATCCCACTGCTGTGTGTCTACGCAAGGAAACAAAGTTATTTTATCAAAACAACACCTGCACTCAAATGTTTATCATAGCATGATTTACAACTATAAGGATTTGGACTCAAAACCTAAGCGTCCTTCAATTCATGAGTGGATAAAGAAAACATAGTATATATCCACTATGGAATACTTCTCGGTCTTAAAATGAAATAACATTATTTATAGCAAAGTGGAGAGAACTAGAATCCATTATCCTAAGTGAAGTATCTCAAGAATGGAAAACCAAACATCATATGTTCTCATTAATAAGTAGGAACTGATAGGTGGGTACATATGGGAACAAAGTTAGATAAAGGACGTGAGAAACCAAGAAGGTGGGAGGTCAGGAGGGTGAGTGGGAAATCAAAACTTCCTTATTTAGTACAATGAACGCTATTCTGGTAAACCAAAACCCCGGAATTAAGCATTATACAAGATAAAAACTTGCCTATTGGGTATAACAAACACTATTCTGACACACCAAAATCCCTGACTTAAGCATTATACAAGATATCTATGTAAGAAAAACACTTGTACCCCCTTAATTGATATTCTGAAATAAAAAAAGGAAAACATAACTTGGGGCAGGTATGTATTAGATACTGCTTGAAATTGAAAAATGAAGAATTACAACTACACACAAACACTTTTAAGTGAACCCAGAACACCTATAAAGATATTAGAAAGAGCTAGGGAAGTGTTTGGGAAGGGGCTTTATTTATTATCAGCCCAATTTTACTTTTGATTTAAAAAATATACACGTAAATTATTTTAATTTTTATTTTAGAAAAGAATCTAATACACACATCTCACAACATATCTTGTCTTTCAAATTCATTTTCAGAAATTATTAGATGACTTAAAAAGTGAATTTAGACTGTCCGAATGTAATTACTTATATGTATCACATTCCATAAATCTTGAGTCACAGTCTAACACCAGAATGAGATCACAAACTATTTTCTTGTAGAATAAATAGCCCACATTTCCCCAAGGGTACACATTCTTTTGAGAATAAATTGCATTCACAATGTTGCATTATTGCATTTATTTTAGGACTACAGGCTAAATCCATTAAACTTGTAATGATGTTTTTTTCCCCCTTCCAGGCTTATGGGAAAAAGACTTATTTTCACGACTACTCTAAGTCATTAGAAGTATTGTTAATTTACTACTATCTCAAGTCTCCTCATCTCTAATCTACATTGATTTTCTGTCTTGAACACAGAAAGCTTGCATTTGTAATGCTTTAGCTGCAATAAGTTTTCTTTTGGATATTTTTTCTCCCAGAGAAATTGAATAAACTTGGCCAAACAACTGCTTGAACACAGATTAATAATTTTCTAGCAATGACTTGTAGAAGTGCAAAAATTTGTAGGGAGGTGGCGTAATTAGATCTAAAGGAGTACATGACCAGGAAAACAAACACAAGACATGCTCCCTTATTCTTGCACTTGGTGATATTCTCCACAGAGACCTGAGCACTATAAACAAGTAAAAATGAAATCATGGCTGGCCATCAGCAAACAGCAAACTCCAGAAATCTGGCAAAGAGTTTTCCACGTCCACACACAAATCAACTTCATGCTTTTGCAGCCCTGCTAAGATGTCTATATACACATATTTCCGAAATTGCCCTATCAGAATATTTGTACACAGCAACTCTTGGCTTTGTCTTTTGGTTGTCTTGTTTCCACGTGGCTCCCATGCCTTGCCCAGGATGGCATGGGGCTTCTTTTCTTTACAAAATACTATTTCTAAAAAGAGCAAAGTTAAGGAAGTCAACGCAGGTGACGCTTTGTCAGAGACTGACTTTGGTTCACTAGGGAGAAGGTGTTTGTTGATTTACAAATCAACACTGACTCTTTTCATTAAAAAAAAAAAAAAAAAAAAAGGAGTAAAAAAGAAATGGCCAAAATTGGTGAAAAGAAGTTCAGTGCTGAGCAGTAACCAGAAATTAATACTTTAGAACATGGACTAAAAGGAGTATTTAATTCTTTTTCTCATTATTTTGTAAGAATGAATAGAGATTATGATGACAGTTGGATAGTTTAATATTCTAAGAACGTTAAGGAAGAAGAGTCATAGTGACTGCGGCCTCTTTCTACCCATCATAGCCTGCTTCATCAAACAGGCTTTACCACATCATTTTAATTTCTTGTTTTTTCAGTTAAAAAAAAACAGGAAATCAATAACATTTTTCCTATTTATTTGATTTTAGGATTATCTTAGTCTAAAATGATGTCATGAAAAAAATTCTTCATTAGACACAATAATATATATGTGTGTGTGCATATTTTGGTGTTTCTGAGGTTATTATATTCACTGTATGTTTGGAATATTTTTTAAATTCTTCTATCAATTATTTGAAACTCTTTCAAATGAAAAATGGAGAAGAAGATAATTTGTACTTAACTAATATAAAAATACATGTTAAATATAAATTATGTTTAATGCATGTGTGCATATACATTATATGAATTATCATCATCAATATGGCTGAATGATGTAGGAATAGGAAAAAATACCATTCTAATTTACTCTTACTAGAGATTAAAGAAACCTTGTGATATTGGTCTCTTACAAGAAAAAAATATCTATCACTAAAGATTTTCGGTTCGTAATTCTTGAGACATGAAGTCATTTTTCCATTCACTATGGAGCTAGAAACGTAATCCATGATGTAAAATGGCAGCCTCAGCTTGAAATCTAAACCCTTGAAATTGGAAATGCCATGATGAATTTTAAATTTGTCCACAACTTAACAAAATCTTTTCCCCATGTATCAGATCACTGCAGCTCTCAAAACTGTGCCCCTACCAGATGGTTCAGTTTGGTGGTGATGAGCATGGTTTGGTAGTCAGGAGCACATGGGACAACGTCCTAACTCTTACCATTTCTCACTATTTCAGATGAGTTTGGACAAAAGTTTTGTCCAATTGATGTGAGGTTTATAGGGTTTGTCAAGAAATATATCTAGGAGTAATAGCCATGGAATTAGTAAACAAGGATAAATATGATTCTTTTAAATATTACTATGATTTTAGTATACTATATTCTCCATTTTTATGAATTTTGAGTAATATCATTTTAGTTCTTTTGGATTTATTTCTAGTTTATGGACTGAGTTTGTAAGGAAAGAGAAAAAGAGGAGAAAAAAGAAGGGAGGGAGGAAAGGGAAGAAGATAGATATTTTTAAGTTTTGTGCAGCAATATCATCAAGAAAGGCACTGGCCTGGCACTGTGGCTCACACCTGTAATCCTAGGATGCTGGGAGGCCTGGATGGGTGGATTATTTGAGTTTATAGGTTTGAGATCACCTGGAGCAAGAGCAAGACCCCTCCCTTCCATTTCTACTAAAAATAGAAAAAGTGAAGCAAGACGATCATTTGAGCCCAAGGGTTGGATACTGCTATGAGCTATGACACCAGGGCACTCTACCCAGGGTGACAGCTTGAAACTCTGTCTCAAAAAAAAAAAAAAAGGAAAGAAAGGCACCTTTAGTAGATAGAAACCTTCATCTTCCTCTAATTGTTTTAGACAATCTAAAGCAGTGCAAACCATTAATTTCTTCATCATTACATCATAAAAATTGGATATCCTAAATCACATTTTGCTTGTCAGCATCGTTAGCCCAATACATTACAGAAGTCCATTTATGACTTAATGTTTTCATAAAAGCCATGGTTTATATTTATAAGTTATTCCACCAGACTTGATCTAGCCTTTTCTTTGGGACTTGATGTTCTCAAGAATTATACAATAGCCTCAGCTCCTGTAGCTCAGTGGCTAGGGTGCTGGCCACATACACTGGGCTGGCAGGTTCAATCCCAGCCTCGGCCTGTCAAACAACAATAACAACTACAACAATAAAATAGCCAGGCATTCTGGTGGACGTGTGTAGTACCAGTTACTTGGGTGTCTGATGCAAGACAATCACTTAATCCCCAGAGTTTGAGGTTGCTGTGAGCTGTGACATCACAGCACTCTACTGAGGGTGACATAATGAGACTCTGTCTCAAATAAAAGAATTATACACTATAAAATCTTTCCATGGATTCTTCCTTTAGATTTCCTCTGCTTGGAATTAAAATCATTTATTTCATTTTCCTTCAATGTATTATATTCCATAAAGTGCCAGAGGCCCTCAAAAGGTAGTAATGAGTTCTTGTGCCAATTAACTTTTCTAAATTTTTTAATTTTTCTTGTTTGCTACTATAAAAAAAGGACTAGTGAAGGAAACAAAAATCATTTTCCAATATTCTCTTTTGTTTGTTTCTACTGTACAGCGTTTGAAAGAATGTCCGCATGACTTTTTTTGGGGGGGTGGATGGTATGGATTAAATAGAATAAAATGTCCCATAAACAAATTGAAACTCTTCAAAATCAGAAAACATTCTTAGATTAAATTTTAGGGAATATGTCTTCTGTTTTAGTAAAATTAGACCTATGGATGATGAAGTCTCATCTTTTCCAAAGTGGTATTTAAATTTTATAATATTCAGAGCAATTAAAATTATTACAAAGTGAAAGGAAATTAACTTTAATAAGAGATAGCTAATAAATATCAAATTGAAAGTTTATGATATTTAAAGAGTACATGTCTTTATTCAATGATCCATAAGTATAAATTGTTCAAATAAACACTAAGACTCTAGTGAAAAAAATAAGCAAAGAACATCTAAAGGCAATCCCCACAAATGCAAATAAAAATGAGAAGTGAATATATAAGAAGTGCAACTCACTAAGAAATATAATTCAAAATAAAAATGACATTTTTCTCCTATCAAATTAATAAGTATGAGAACAGATCATACACAGGTTTAGCAAGAGTTCAGTAAAATAGATTTGCTATACGCTGGCAGGAGCATAGTTTAGTAAAATACTTTTGAATAGGCAATTGTCAATTATATACTGAGTCTTAAAAGTATTTGATTATATCTAGATGTTTCTCCCAAGGAATGACTTCCAAATGAAGATGAGGATAATTTTTATGGAGATGATTATAAGAAGTTATTTATGATAGAAAAACAGGGAAATAACATGACGTCCAATATTCAGGTAAAGTGTTAAATGATAGAAGTTATATTCATATTAAAACTGATATAACATTAAATAAAAATGAAGACATATTTGAATACATAGTGTAATCAGATGTTTCATTTGCATATACATAAAATATGCACAAATGTTAAAAATTTTTCAGTCTTGAAATTATAAAAAGTGCTTAATTTTATATTGAATTGTTTTATAATATAAAAGTATAAATGGAAATATCACAATCACAAAGGCCTACATTTGGGAAGAAAAGAAAAATGAATTTCTTTGTTAACAATTAAGTTTCCAGGCCATAGGCAACCTGTGGAAATTTCTTGACTACAGTAATATATTAATGTCAGTTTCAGCTTGCTCCGGATCAGTCATTTTTCTTAGAAACCCAAATTCTTCATTGACCAGAATCTGTCATCTATGATTCCATTTAAGTTTTAATTATAAATCCTATTGTCATTTTTAGGCAAACAGAACTCTTAATTCCATTTTTTTTTTTTTTTTTTGGCAAGCTCTCTATTTTCCTGACTCTATATTTGGCCATTAACGATCATGACACCATGACCCTTAGATTCCATAGTATAATTAATTAATCAGAAATACAGTTGAATCTTGAAGAAAATAGGTTTGAACTGCATTAATCCATTAATATCTGAATATTTTCTGCTTCTGCTACTCCTGAGACAGCAAGACTAACTCCTCCATTCCCCTCCCCCTCAGCCTGCTGACCTTGAATACAAGGGTGACGACCTTCACTGCAATCCACTTCCACTTAATCAATAGTAAGTATCTTTTCCTTTCCTTGGGATTTTCTGAACTTTTTCTTCTCCCTAGCTGACTATATTCTAGTAATGCGTTATATGATATTTATCGCATATAAAATATCTGTTAATCAACTATGTATGTTATTGATAAGGCTTCTGTTCGACAGGAGGCTCTTAGTGGTTATATTTGGGGGAAGTCAAAAGTAATGTGTGGATTTTCCACTGCACCCGAGTTGGCACCCTAATCTTTGCATTGTTCCAAGGTCAACTGTAGTCCGTTGCACAGGAATTATACAGAAATAGATCTCTAGAACACAAAGTGGTGCCAGAGCTGAGTGATACTATAACCCAAACCCAAAACACACAGCATAGGTTTTGAAATAAAGTGGCAAGTCAGGCCAGGAGGACAACAAGGAGGCTGAGTGGAGAGAGGAATTGCTGCAAGGAAATTGTTTTTGAGGCCTGGAGAAAAGAAGGCCACGGTAATTACTGCCAGAACAATTAGATTGGCCATTGTCTGCAGTAACTGGGACAGCAGCAAATACAACTGTGAACTTGTGAGTCTGGCCAAAGGGATTTCCAAGCAAGCATTTGACACGCTATTTGTCATCTTTTGGTCACAGACAGCATGATATCTTAAGAGAGAGATGCACTAAAGGAAGATTTTTCAAGTGGAATTTAGAGAATACATTTACAACCAAGGACTTGCTGAGCTAGAGAACACGTTTTTCATTTAGCTCATTTCCAGCTGGTGAACGATTCTCAAAGATCATGTCTCAAGGAATTAAACCAAACTCCGAGTGCTGCCTACAGGTCAAGTTTAATCAAAAGTGTAGCTCTATGATACATTATTAAGACCTCAGAACGATTTCAAAGTCTGTCTAACAGTCTCAGCTAGGTAAACATTTTAAGAATCTCCCAAGTATTGTTCCCCTACCAACCTAACTTTTATCCCATGCCCCCAAAATGCCTTGTATCAAAAGGATTTGCAGGAGTATCTTTTTTTCAAAGGGTTGAGATTATAGTTTGACACATAGAAATCCCACAAAATATTCTTAAGCACTGTAGCATCTTGGAATAAAAGGAACAGCAATAGTTCCACCAATGTCTGGAACACTTTGCTGTGTTTTAAATTTCTTTTCTACCTATTGCTATACTATACAGTTTAGTATTATATGCAAATATAATAGGAAAAAATATTATAGCTAATTTGTATTGAGTGCTTTCTACACACCAAACATTGTGCTAAAGGGTATGTTATGAAATACCCCATTTACTTTTCAAAACTAACTTCTGTGTTTTTACATGGCTAAAACACTTGGATTCACATCTAGATTTTTATTCCAAGAACTTCATCAGAAATGGAGATAAGGTATGTCTGTGATGAGACTCCATGCGCATTATTTATAAGAGGAAAATCATGAAGGGAGCTCAGTGTCTAATGGAAGAGTGAAGGGAAATTAAAAATTTTTCATATAATGGCAATGCATCAATTAACTTCAGCATTATGACTTAGTGGAATTATTACTTTCATTTTAAAGTAAGAAAACTAAAGGTCAGTGAGGCGAAGATGGGCAAAGTCACACAGAATTTGGTACATCCAAGATTCCAATCCTGGTATCTATCGTGACTTCAGAGGACCCACTCCCAACTCTGTATGGTCCTTCTGATACTCAATCAAATTACATTTCATAGGAGGAAAGTGACAACACTATCATACCTTGTTTTCTGAAAAACATCCTGCAGCATAACCCAAGACATTCCACTTTGTACAAGATCTGGATGGCTACCTAGCCTCAGGGTGACTGGCACAGGGTCTGGCCTCACTCCTCCTTAGCCCCCAGCGGAATCTTTGGTTCCACCTGCCACCACACTGCCTGTCATGGTACCAGTGAGCTTTATCTGGGTTCCAAATGACAGGGAGAACAGGTCACACAAGGGCACTTTTTATGAGAAGGAAGCTTTCATAAAACCTAAGAAGGCCTGCTGGTTTGTGCTGAACAAGGCAAAGCTTTTGCTGTGCTATTTTATAGATGAGCTTTTACCACAAATTTGCTTTATAATTTTAAATAAATGCCCATAGAGTTTTCCTTTGTCAAAAAAATAGAAGGAATAGAAAAAATGATAAAACTAAAAAAAAAGTCTACATTAATGAAGAGCGATAGCTGAGATCTGAGGCATGTAGAAAAGTAAAAAAATAAAATGAAATTAAAAAACCCTAAGTTATGGTTCCCATAGCAACTGCCACACAGTTGGGTTTCACTTTTATGTTAAGTTGAACTTGAGTGGGAATGCAAAATGCTTCCTCCGAGCCAAAAAGAGAATTGTGGGGAACACGGAGACCAGGGTCCAGAATATTCAAGCTTTCAAGTATATGAAGTATTAGTCCTAATGTGTATCAATATTTTCACATCAATAGTATATGTTTATTTGTATTGACTTGAAATTATTGGTATTCAGTTTATAAAATATAATTACTTGAAATGAGAAAAATATTGCCATTAAAATAATATTAAGTCAGAGGCCATGACTTTCTCATTTAGAAAGTATAGGAGTACAGTTCTGCTTAAGATGATAAGAGAATATTTGCTGAAAGTATAATTTGTGAAAAAACAATCTGATTACATTCATTATCAAGTGCTTTGAACTTGACATTTTCAATTCCTGTTGATGTAATCTGAAACTGTGAAAATAAACAAATAGTACTTGAGAGAGGGTGTACATTATCTTTAAGATCGGGCATACATACAATCTTTCAAGACATTTGTACTTTACACATCTTTCTCTGTTTCAATAAGATTTTTTCAAAAACGCAGGAAGGGTACTTACTCCTGTTATGTAACGAGGTCTATATTGAATAGTTCCAAATAAACCAAGAATGACGATAATAATATGGACAAAATTGGCCAGGATAGGTGCCCACTGATATCCAAGGAAATCAAATATTTGTCTCTCCAGCACACAAACCTAGAATAGCAAACAGGATGGATAGATCAGCACATGGGAGAAACAGCACAATGGTGAGAGAAAAAAAGGATCACATTGATGTTATAATTAGCAATTACAACTGTGTCGCTGTATCCGGCATTTGTCTATCACAGGGAGAGTGACATTTTCAGGTATATTTCAAATGGAGACTACAGAAACTATGGATCCGTTAGCTGCTACAATCTTTTCAGGGATCGTTTTGTGGGGGGATTAAGGAGTATTGACAAAATGTGATCTGTGCAATCATAGGATAAATTACATTGTCGTGTGCACCGTGAAACAATTGAAGTCATGGCCCAGCAAGTTAGAGAAGAATTCCTTGTTAGGACCTGCTCTACTGGGGTTATATAAGTTGGGGGTAGGACAAAGGAAGTTTGCTGCAGAGGCAAAGGAATTCTAACAAAAGTTCTAGCAAGCACTCTTTAGCAATAAGCCTAAATTCTGGACATAGATCTTCCACTAAGCAGCTATAGTGGCCTATTGAAGTCATTTCCCTTCTGTACTATTCATTCATAAAATGCAGGACTTGGGCTGGGTGTATAAAGTTCTATCTTTAATGGTATTGGGTTAAGGATCAAGTGTGACTTTCTCATACTTGATTCATACCCAGTTACCTACAGTAGTTAGGTGAAGGAAAAGCTCTAAAAGAAAATTAGAAGAATGGAAAATAAAAACAAAAATAAAGCAAGACACTCAAGTGACATCAACTATGCTGCCTTCACCTGTGCTCACAACTTCCTAGTTAAGGGATATGGTGGAATCTCAGGGGTGAGAGCAGAAAAACAGAACAACCAAACACAACAGAGATTGGTGGCAGTCCAGAAGCACCACGTGATACTGAAAAGTGACATCCGGACAGCTAGCAGGTCTCTCATCAGGTCTAAGCAAGCAATGCAGCCGTCATCTCCGTCTCCAGGCTTCCTGCCTGCCCTCGGGTGCAATGATGATCAACCGACCAGAGAAAAACACTGTACCAGGACCTGCTGTTCCACACCAAGATCCAATATCTTTCTCAGCCAGGTTTTTGAGGAAAATGATGATTTTTTTAAAAACTTCGAAATTATTAGCATCCCTGTGCTTTAAAGATATTTCTTGTCAGAATGAAAGACCGAGTTTGAAATAGGTAGTGTGCTTTTAAATCACCTATCGATAGCTTAATTCGGAGACTTCTTGAATGATCATTATTCTCACTGCAGTTCCTAACTTGAGCAGCATGCGTTCCCATCAGGCATTGAAAAGGAAAGTAAATTCCTGGCAAGTGTTGGAATAGCCCCTCTATTTTCTAAGTCACATTAGGTACCATGTCACCGCTGCAGCAGTCATAGTCTGACAGAGTCAAATCTTTTCATGGAGTTTTGGAAGTTATTTAAAAAGAAAATCTTGGTCTGTTCTACCCTGCATGTGATAAATCCATGATACATACTAGGGTCCTAACAGTACGATGCAACATTCTGGTTGTTTTATCGACACAGACTGTCCTAGAACTTGAACATAACCCAAGCCTTATAATTCTTGAACTGCCTTCCGGTAAAACACTCCCTCCACTAGTATAGTCAACATATAGTCAACACTTTATATAAACGAGACCCATTGGTGACACCGGGCAATAGTACATGGTCTTGTTGGAATCCAGGAATGGTACCAAAACCAAGCAGGTGTTCTGAAGGCACCATTGCGAATCATCCATCCGAAAGCTCATTTCAACATAGAACTTTCTTCTCCTTACCCTATGAATAAACAGTAAGCAGCAATACAAAAATAACAGCCAGAAAAATCGAAACTATAAATTTTGAATGTCACACTGTGGAGACACAGCAGGGAAAAAGTATAGACAATGAAGTACATCAGTCAAACAGTGGGAAATCTCTCAATAAATGCACCAATTACGGAAGAAAATAGCAGTCCCATTGTTAATTATAAAAAATATGGAAGATAATATACTCACTATGTCTGCAAGACTAATGTGAAATTATATGGACATTTATCAGCCTCCTCTTATGACAGAACTAGTAGTTTCTTATTTACCAGAATATGCGGGCTGAATAAATTAATCTGCAGCTCTTTGCATATGATCTGCACGTCTTTCCCCTTTTGCGATTGGTCTTGTCAGGCATCATTAGTAGATTTATCATAGGTTCTGCAACTTAAGAGGGAGGCCTGAAGAATAAAAGATCTTCTCAAATATTCAGTGAATTTTAAGGGGAGAAAAAAATTCCAGAGGTAGTTTTGGACTTTCTTTATTCCTTCTAACAGGAAGAACATTAACCATAAGGGGACTGGGTGGTGGTGGTGGGTTGGGGTGGGGAGTACAAATATGTTTTTAAAACACCTACTTTATGCTGGGAATTATGTAATTTCCCAATCATGTATTACCTCATTGATTCTGCACAAAACCAAGGGAAGTAAATACAGTTGTCCCATTTTGCAGATTAAGGAATCAAAGATACAGCGTGCTAAGTGGTTATCTCGAGGTTGCAAAGTGGTTAATGGCAGAGTAACAATTCAGGTCTCTGGGTGGGGCCCCTGTGCCATCTCTCTATGGTGACCGTTGACTCTGCACCCAGTCCAAAACCAAAAAAAGTTTTTACAGGTTATGTTGTAGGAACTATGCTGGTTTTAACATATATGCTACTTTTTTTTTTTTTTTAAATATGGAACGCTTCATGAATTTGTGTGTCATCCTTGCGCAGGGGCCCTGCTAATCTTCTCTGTATCGTTCCAATTTTAATATATGTGTTGCCGAAGTGAGCACACTACTTTTTTTTTTTTTTTAACCTGATTTATTTTGGAATAGTACAGAGAACTGTTTGATCATACTTGTCACTTCATGATGTTATGTCATCCTCGGTCAAGATAAAGCTCCCTTTTTGTTTGGTTTACTTTTTGCCTCTTTCAGCTGGTGTTCCCAGGACCCTATTTACTATAGTTACCTTATGTCCTTCTAATTACCCGACATAAATGTGTGTATATATATATACATTTCTATGCACACATATACATTTATGTATATATCCTTGAAAAACATACACTGCTGATGTTCATGTGGTGTTTTACTTTCATACATGTGCAAGAAGTCCTTTGACTTAAGTCTCTAACATGCCTATCTATTTTTCTATTCATATGTTTGGGTTCTTGTGTTTGGCTTTTACAGAGCAGAGCATTATAAATGCATAACGTGGTTGTTTTCAATTCTATGCTGCCACAAATTGATTACTACTTTTATGACGTTTTTATTTATATCATAAATAGCAGCTAATCATTATCAATTACTATTGCTGCATCAACTGAGATAATTATGTTATTCTTTCTTTTACATCATGAATGTGATCGATTAGATTAATATCCTTTGTCATTATCCTTGTGTACCTGTTATAATCTGTACTTGGGATGGTATACTATTTTTAGTACTCTCCCACTTTGAGTTAGATTTTCTTTAAAAAATTTAAATAGGCTCGGCTCCTATAGCTCAACCGGCTAAGGCGCCAGCCATGTACACCTAAGGTGGCGGGTTCGAATCCCCAGCCTGGACCCACCAAACAACAATGACGGCTGCAACCAAAAAATAGCCGGGCATTGTGGCGGGCACCTGTGGTCCCAGCTACTTGGGAGGCGAAGGCAAGAGACTCGCTTGAGCCCAGGAATTGGAGGTTGCTGTGAGCTGTAATGCCACGGCACTCTACCCAGGGGGACAGCTTGAGGCTCTGTCTCAAAAAAAAAAAAAATAATTTAAATAAAA
Source organism: Otolemur garnettii (assembly GCF_000181295.1). Taxonomy (NCBI): domain Eukaryota; kingdom Metazoa; phylum Chordata; class Mammalia; order Primates; family Galagidae; genus Otolemur; species Otolemur garnettii. Next base: position 19,271,595 of record NW_003852397.1, on the reverse strand, counting down.
CAAAGTTTGAAATTTTTGTATTTATAAATTGACCCATAATTCAATTTCTTTTTCTCTCTTTCTCCCATACTGTTACATATGTTGCACTATCATCCAATGATAAATAAGGCACCAATTTTATTTATTTATTTATTTATTTGAGGCAGCGCCTCAAGCAGTTTCCCTGGGTAGAGTGCGGTGGCATCACAGCTCACAGCAACCTCCAACTCATGGGCTCAAGCGATTCTCCTGCCTCAGCCTCCCAAGTAGCTGGGACTACAGGCACCCGCCACAATGCCTGGCTATTTTTTGGTTGCAGCCGTCATTGTTTGGCAGGCCCAGGCTGGATTCAAACCCACCAGCTCAGGTGTATGTAGCTGGCGCCTTAGCTGCTTAAGCCACAGGTGCAGAGCCATACCAATTTTATTGAAATACCTTAGCAAACATTCAGGAAATTATCTGGTTCCATTCTCTACCCCAAATGCAACCTGTGTCAGCTTGAGGAAGCACTACCAATTATGTAGGTGTTCAATAAAATAGTATGAATAGATGTCAGCATGTAGGCATGTATATGTCATATGTGTGTAAAATCTTTTCAAATAATTTGTATTTAAATAAATAGGATTGCAATGCAGATTTTACTTTTCACCTCACATTTCTCATTTACTGATTTGTCATGAGGTTTTTCTACATTGGAACATGCTTTCTTAATAGATCTACTCCATTAGATCCTTTTTAAATCATTACATTTTAACACAGAGCTAATTTGTTTACAATTTTAGGCTGTAACACCCATTAGTGCATTGAATAACTTTGTATTTATATGTTAATATATCCACAGGTTAATTTTTCCATAATGGAAACACTGGGGCAATTTTGATTGCAAAAATCCTAAATGTGGTCACAGGTATTATTAACTCTTTATTGATATAAATGCATGAACTTGAAAACATAAAAATTTCCCTTTTCTCTGCACTATAGCAAACGTGAATTTTAATAGTAATTGTATAATGTAGTGGAATGTGATTAAGCTAAGAAAGTTTTTGAAACCTTTCTTGTAAGTACCAACAAGGAAAATAATCTCACTTGCAATGACAAATAACATTTATAAGAAGCATCTGTGACATGTCTTTAAGGTAAATAAATATTATCGACTTTTCAAATTGGGAGACATGCTGTACCTCATGTATTGTACATGTGAAAAAATTGGGCCCAATTAAGGTAATAATTTATTAAGCTAAGGCTAACCTCTTAAAAGGAGAATATTTAGTCTGAGACAATTTTGCTTCCAACGTTTTCGTAGCAAATGAGATACCTTTGCATTGCCTAGGGATCTGTTCCCAATTATCTTTAATAATAAAGAAATTACTTTTACCTGATCATATTAATATTTTAAAGGTTCAAATAGTCTATTTTTACAACTGGTAGGGCTCAGAACTGGTCTCTTTAAACATTGTTGTGGTAATAACTAATATTGCTTAAACATCTTTTCTTTTTGATATTACTATTGTTTTCTAATGTCCTTGAATTTTAACTTGTGAGTGAAACAACATAAAATAAAACTTACATAGAATCTTTGGGAGGAAAAAATAGGCTTTGATTGTATCATAATGAAATACATTTTTTTAAATTTGTTTTTAAAAGTATGTCATTAGAAACTGGAAATGGCCAAATTAAGTTTCTGGTGCTAAATTATCAATTGAATTTAAACTTATCTACGGACACCCTGTTCTATCCACCTTTTCCCCTTTCAGTGTCTCCAGGCCCCTTCAGAGTCTGAGCTTTCAGACTGTTTCAAATCTGAAGTCTCTGAAGAAAGATGTAAGACAGACCTAGATTCTTACGTTAGGCAAGAAGAATGCTTCCATCCAAAGTATATTTGTGTTGAAAAAGTGGATTTCGGGGAAATGAAAAAAAAAGTGTTAAACATTAGTAAAATTAGAGGAATCAAGAAAGAAGTGATTTTTCATTTTCTATTTGCAAGGGTAGATAATTTGCTTAACAAGTAAAGCTAGCTAGCCTTGTTATAACACAAATACACACACACAACACACACATATACTATTAGGGAAAATCAAGATGAAAGTTGAAAGTGGATTACAGTTCCCAGAATTGGTCCACAGTTTTATCAGTAAGAACCACAAAAATGTAGATAAACTTCCAGCCTAACATACAGAATGGCCATCTGTTGGTCAGAATTTTGTCAACAGAAATTGCTGCCAACCTTCTTTCTTACATTCCAGACACATATGGCCACTTTCTTGCTTCCAGTTGTATCTTCTACTTGTTTCCGACCCCATCAGGATCTTAAAGCAGCACTAAATGAGATATGGAAAGTTCCTGTATTATCTCCTTGACCCATCTAGGGCTTTGCTCCTTCAGCAAGAGGACACTCTCTGCACTGAGATTATGTTTCTCCTCTGCCCAACTCTCCCCAGTACATTTCTCTTTCTTTGTTGGCTGCTCATGTTGGAGAAGCTGCAAATTCTGCTTTGACCCTGATGTCTGTGTTTGTTCTACCCTGTGCTGGATCTTGCCATGCTACATCGCATCCACATTTCCTTCAATTAACTCCCCACCCCCATAGTGTCCTATGTAGCCTTGAGCATAATGCTGGACTTGTCTGCTCCAGAGTCAAAAAAGACACCTGGGTTTCTCTTAGTTTGAGTCAATTCCAAGAAAGCTGTAGACTTTAGAGGTATTCTTGGTCTTTAAAATATTGCAGAGGTGCTAAGGTCTTCACAGTATTGCCTGAACTATCACAGTCGCACAAGCAAAATCCGTTTACACTTGATGAATAACGTCCCCTCTTGAGAGTCTCTGTGGTGTTCATGGTGGACAAGACAAATGAGAATTTACAAGCCAGTTTTTAAAAATGATAGGCAGGAGATACACTGGATAAAGACTTCTTTCGTCTTACAAAGAAATCTGATTCATGTATAAAATGAAGAGGATGAACCTGAAGTAGGTCCTTCTATGATCACACATGCAAGATACAGACAAAAATAGTGGACAAAGCACAGGCTCAAATGCACGTGAGTATGTGTGTGTACACGTTTGTATGCAGTATATGTGTTCACGAAGGGGAAAAAAATACAACTGTAAGGTGTTTGGTAAAAATGGGTCACAAATAACAACTTTTTCTAATTACGTTGAAATAAGAGTGTTCTGCATCCTTCCATACAGTTGCTTCTCTTTGAAAACAAAACAAAGAATAAAACTTCAAGTATGGCCACCACCATCACAACAAAAACACCATCCAAAGGAAAGATGGTCCTGAGTACTCTGATTATCATGAAAATAAATATATCATTGTAGTTTGGACCTCCAGTTTTGGAATTAGAATATTATGTTTGAATTCTAACTCACTGTGACACACTGTATTTTTTTTTAATAAATGTGCTTGATATACTTTATTTCGAGGGGGTTAATAAGAGGGTACACATGATTAGGTTATAGTATTTGCATTTGCAAGGTAAAGTCTAAAATAAAGACCCACTGTAGATGGGTCCTTCCCCATGGAGGTGTGCCACGTACCCCTACATTGTATTCTATCGGTGGGTATTTACTGAGCCCCCTACCCCCTTCTTGAATTTAATTGTGTTTTTCTCTAGTGTGGGCCTGTTATTGATCTACTAGTTTCAGATTAGTGCTAGGTACATAGGATGATTGCTTTCTACTCTTGAGATAATTTATTTAGGAGAAAACAGTCCAAATCCATCCAGATAAATATAAGAGATGCAAAGTCTCCCCCTTTTTATGACTGAATAGTATTCCATGGCAAATATACACCAGTTTATTTTTTTTATTTTATTTTTTTTTTTTTTTGAGACAGAGCCTCAAGCTGTCCCCCTGGGTAGAGTGCCGTGGCATTACAGCTCACAGCATATACACCAGTTTATTAATGCATTCATAGGTTGGTGGGCACTTGGGTTGTTTCCTTATCTTTGTATTTGTGAATTGAGCTTATATATAAACATTTGAGTACAAATGTCCTTATGGTAAAATGGTTTTCTTTTCTTCTAGGTAGACACCTAGTAGTGGGATTACAGGATCAAATGGAATGTCTACTTTTAGTTCTTCAAGAATTCTTCATGTTCTTTCCCAAAAGGCTGTACTAGTTTTCAATCCCACCAACAGCATATAAGTATACCTCTCTCTCTGCACCTACGCCAGCATCTGTGGCTTTGGGACCTTGTGATGTTTGCTATTCTCAATGGAGTTAGGAGATATCTCAAAGTGGCTCTGATTTTTATTTCTCTGATGATTGAGAATGATGAGCATTTTTTCATATGTTTATTGACCATTTTTCTTCTTGGGGAAATGTTCTGTCCATATCACTTGCCCAATGATTGATAGAGTTGTTTACTCTTTTCTTGTTCATTTGCTTTAGTTTTTTTATATATTCTGGTTATCAGCCCTTTGTCTAATTCATAACACATGAAGATCTTCGCCCATTCCAAGCTTGTCTCATTGCTTTGCTGATGGTATTCTTAGCTGTGCAGAAGCTTTTTAACATGATCAAGTCCCATCTATTTATTTCTGTTGTTGCTTCAGTTGCCAGTGAGGCCTTCTCCATGAATTCTCTCCCAACGTCAATATCATTAAGAGTTTTCCCCACACTTTCCTCTAGGATTTTCAGCATTTCATGCCGTAGACTTAAATCTCTTATTTAGAGTGAGTTAATTTTTGTAATTAGTGAGAGGTGTGGGTCCAGTTCAGTCTTTTACATGTAGCTAACCAGTTCTCCCAGCATCATTTATTATGTAGGGATTCTCTTCCCCTGTGTATCCTTTGGCTTGGTTTGTCAAAGATCAGATTGGGATATGAGACTGCTTTCATCTCTAGGTTTGTTATTCTGTTCCATAGATCTATGTATCTATTTTTATGCCAATACCTGCTGGTGTGATCACTATAGACTTGTAGTAGTACATGAAATTTCATAACATGATCCCTCCAGATTTGCTTTTATTGCATAGAATTGTGTTGGCTATTCAAGGCTTTTCCAGTTCCATATAAACCAAAGAATTTCTTTTTTAAGTTCTTTAAAGTACGATAGTGGTGTTTAAATGGGAACCACTTTAAATCTGTAGATTGTTTTGGATAGTATAGACATTTTAACAATGCTGATTCTTCCCAGCATGAGCATGGTATGTTCTCATTTTTGTTAATGTCTTCTGCTATTTCTTTCCTAGGGTTTCATAGTTATCTCTGTAGAGATCCCGCACATCCTTTGTTAAATATATTCCAAGGTATTTCTTTTTCTTTGAAGCTAATGAGTAGGATGTTATGACTTTGATTCTGTTCTCACCTTAACTACTGTTGTTGTTTATGAAGGCTACTGATTTGTATGCATTGATTTTATAACTGAGACATTACTGCCTTTCTTGACCACTTCCAGGAGTCTCATGGTTGGAATCCTGGGGTTTTCTAACTATAAGATCATATCATCAGTAAAGAGTGAAAGTTTGACCCCTATTTGGATAACCCTGATATCCTTCTTCTGATTGATTGCATTGGCTAGAACTTCCAGCACTATGTTGAATAGTAGTGCTCTGGTACCAGTTTTAAGCACATTTAAGCATATTTTCAAAGTATTATTTTGTTTTTTTTTTTTTTGAGACAGAGCCTCAAGCTGTCCCCCTGGGTAGAGTGCCGTGGCATTACAGCTCACAGCAACCTCCAACTCCTGGGCTCAAGCGAGTCTCCTGCCTCCGCCTCCCAAGTAGCTGGGACCACAGGCGCCCGCTACAACGCCCGGCTATTTTTTGGTTGCAGCCGTCATTGTTGTTTGGCGGGTCCGGGCTGGGGATTCGAACCTGCCACCTTAGGTGTACATGGCTGGCGCCTTAGCCGGTTGAGCTATAGGCGCCGAGCCTCAAAGTATTATTTTGAAACACAGAGTCAATGACTCAATAGGGGTCATTTAAACACTCACGTAGATGTCAAATAGCTAATTTTAATACTTTTACCACTACTTCAGGCAATGATCCCATTTATATATAATTTTTAATATGCCATCTAATAGTTTAGCTGCTGTGATAACAGAATTGCTTATTATTTCTCATAGCTGTTCACTTTGTATAGTAATTTATAAACGTTTGATAGTTAAAACTCACAATATTAAAAGACAAGTTGAGGACTGTGTTATAGTAGTTAAAAAAATTAGAAAAGTCTTTTGTAAAGTAACACAATACATTAAAACTAGAGCACTAATGTAAATAGTTGGACTGTTGTCAAATCAATTTTCCAAGTCACATGACCTCTTGACTACGGATCTGTGTGTTCACATGTCATATTTTATAAATTGTGTATGTAATCACTAAATTTTTTATATGTAGGATTTTAAAAAATGTTTAGCTTAATATAATATACATTTCTGCTCTCTTTTGAATAAAGAGTATGTCCACATTTTATAATTATTAAAATATACTGAGCACTTATATCTCAGAGCCTATGATAAGACCATTATATGTTTTTCTATGTTCTTACTTGTTAATCAGGCGTTCTACAAGTATTTGTAGAATCATGCATTCTATCATTATCTTTATTGCACAGAGGAGGGAATGATGCTCAGAGAGACCAAGTAAAATGTTCAAGATCATAATTACAGAGCTGGAATAAAATCCTAGCCATTCGCACTCTGTTGGCCACGATTTCTACCACAAACCATTAGCAATTGAAGATAGGAGTATCTATGGTGTTGGAGTCATAATTTTTAAGGACATCTGTTTGGTTACCAAATATTTTCCTAATTCAACAAACAAGAAAATATAAAAGTTTCTTTGTGCTTGGGACAAGATAAAAATAAATCAAGAAGATACATTAGTGACTATTTCTACATACGCAATTCTGTGGTTTACAAATTCATATAATCACTATGATAACCCTGTAAGATAATTATAATTATTACTATTACCCTATTACTACAAATGACGCAATTAACAGTAAAGACTAGTTCACAGTCAGAACAGAACATTTTTGATTAAAACATGAACTGAAAGTTTCTACTATCGATGTAGCTAATAGAATAATCATGCCAAGTCACAACAAAATAACATTTATCTGGAGTTGTACATGTACTATAAAACAGTTTCATTCTTTTGTAGGCTAACCCCCATTATTTGAGGATACTTTCCCATAGTTATGTGAAATGAGCTAAAAAAGATCACAGTGCAAGTTTTTTGGTTTTGGAGGGGTTTTTTGGTAGATAGATCACTGTTTTGATTTCATCACAGAGTCTATAATTTTACCCAGTGGAAATCTAACTTCTCAAAAGAACCAGAACACATCAAAATGACAGCTGTTCTAGGTAGTTTTCATGACTCACTCAAAACCCATGACAGGTAGGAGTTAGAAAGTATAATGCATCCATTAGGCCTAGAATTTGTACTACCTTCTTCACATAAGAGTGATACAAGGTCAAGCTAATGCACAAATTGGTTAAATACTCATAACATAATAGAAAATGTCTAATTTTTAGAAGACAGTGGCCATGGACTTTTAAATCATGCATCCTACAAGTATTTATAGAGTATTAAAAACACTAAGCACTGCAAAACACTGTAGGCACTCGGGAGGTGTGGGAATGAAAATGGATGGTGGGATGAATCATAGACTGTCATGACTCTAGCAGAAGTCATTTCATACCATGAGATATGCTAATACCTGAAATGGTTCTGAGGTCAGAAATTTTCAGAACTCTCAAGAGGGCCCAGGTGTAGCTGGTCAAATGATACCCCTGCTGTGGATCCATTTGTCTATTTCTGATCCATCTCCCCATATCTTATTGTTCATGGAGCCAGTAGACACACAAACCAAAACCTTGTTATGTAGATATTACCAGTACATAGAAAAGTGGATGAGGGATGGATTGATTTTATTTTAATAAGAGACTTTAGGAATTGGGTAGAATAAGTTGCTAAATTCATTATCACCATCATCTATTTGTTCAGTACTGATTTTGTATTCATTGAGAGCTCAGTAAAAGCCAAATAAAAATAGCTTGCAATGTTCTTATTTTCCTGTATCATATGGTATTGCTTTCTCATAGCAAATGACTTTCTCTAGAGAAAACTCTATTGCTATTTTTTAACAGCACAATCATATTAAACATATTAAAGCTGCCATCTGGAGAATTTGAAATTTGTCAACTAGGTAAAAATGGAGATTTTTTTTCTGAAAAGCTGATAAAGAGTCCAGAAATATATCTCATATGTCATTATCAGAGAAGTACTGTATAAGCAGCTTCTTCAGCTTTAGTCTTATTAAGTTCTCGTGCATCTTGGTATACATTTTTATTTTATGAATTCAAAACCAGATAAAATGCCACTCCAATACTCCTCCCTTCCCCCCACTAACTGCTCTCCCCCCATTTGAGGCACTGAGTTAACAATGCCATTATTCTCATCAGATGTTCTATTTTAAGCAGAGGCTGTGTGTTTAGTGGGATTGGAGGTGGAAGTATATATATTGTTGTCAGGAATAGAGGGGACATCATATAACCTGCACGCTGGTGTCTTCCCTGTGTCCTTCCCTCCCATCTGCTCTTCTCCTCCTCAAGCACAGGCACCAGCAGAGGCTTCAGGACACGGTTCCTTTGACTAGCAAGAAAACTATATGGAAGATGTCAATCAAACCTCTCAAATTCTAGATGATGTCTCTTTTGTAAAATTCAATTTCATAAGGATGGGAGATGAAATGACAGCCCCACTTACTCTGATTGCTAAAGGCCAATCAGGAGTTGAAATGAAAGCAAAAATGTCCTCAGGATCATCACCATGTACTGGCAGTCACTGTGGCAGTTGGTTATATCAGAAATTGCAACCAGGTATATAAAAAAATACCATTTCAAATGGTGGTGGGAACATTTTAGAAGTTGTCGTGAGGTATGCTATGGTAAATACCATGTCCTCTGTGTCCTTTAAGGTAACCACCCTATTGCATTCAATATAGATACAGAAATGCTGCTCTAAAAAGAGACAATGGTAATATCTGTTTTTCTGTTGACAGAGGTGTCTGTGCTGTCTGTGGGTAAATGTAATAAGACATGATATTTCCTATCAGCTTTAGGAGGTCCACCATAGATTCTATTTATGCAGCAAAGATAACTGGGACAGGCACAAAATGATAAGCTCTGTCAAGGTATGAAATACATTTCATACTTAAACTTGAAAATTCAAAGCATTATGAACACTGCTAAATATTACACATAGTTCTTCTGTTTGTGTGCATACATATTTTATATACTACTATATTACTAGAATAGCATAATTATAGACATTTTATAGATTCTTACTTATTAATTGAAGTATGTAATAGTTTACTCAGTAATGGGCAATATTATCTTATTTTGCAGATGAGGAAACTGAGGTGGAGTAAGATTAACTTGACCTATGCTACCTGGTAACATAGGCTGTTAGTTGGTAAAGATGACTTGTTTAGAGTCCAAATCTTAAATGACTTGCCAGGTGACATTTAAAAATATATTTTCATGTATATTATTGCAATTTTAGAATACTTACTACATGTGTGTACACACACATATAGTCAACATTTATTTGCAATAAATATAAAGATATATGTATGTGTGTGTGTATATATATTCACAGTTCACTATAATTTGCTTTCAAGTTGATTTTTTATTGATAAGTTGAAGAAACAACACAAAAATGAGCAAATAAAATTTTTTTAGTAATAGAGCTTTTTCTGCAAGGTTGTCTGTTTCACTTCATTGACAATGAAAAAAAGATTAGACAGTACTTCTGAAGCAACCCATACTACTATTAGGAGAAAAAACTTAAGATGCAAAATTTTTGAACTAGTCTGATTTACTTATAAATTGTCCAAAACATAAAACTGCTTATAAATGTGAATATTCAACTATAGCCTTGAGTTCAACATCAGGTAGTAGAAGTTCTGTGTCAAATTTTCTCATAAATAGTAGGCTTCCTAGATTAATACCATACACTTCTGCTCTGATCAGTTCAGTGTCACGCTTACCTGGGGTAAGGTGTCCATGTATCTGCTCTCCTCACTTGAACTATATCTATTGTATCGATAAAAAGACATTCAAGCCTTCTTATATCTGCCTATTTTTATTAGATGATTTAATTATGGTGCAGATGATGGACTTACAGATCAAAATATTGTTTAAAAAATTAAAAATTAAGTTTAAACACATTGGAAAGACTAGATGGAATAAAATGAGAATGAAATTATTCTAAAGGATAATTAGAAAAAGCAATGATGAAAATCTGAAATCATTCTTTTCCAAAATTATTTTTACATATCTTTAAGTTTTTATTCCAACATAAAAAATTCAAAACTTAAAGATCCAGAGACAACAAATTAATGATTTTTTTTATGCCAAAGGATGTAAAGCTCCAACCAGTGATCCTATACACAAAAAAACCCTTAATCCTTTATCAAAAGTCTTTTATAATTTAAATAAAAAGAAAATGTGTCAGATATGTATGCATTACTTTTATAAATCACTTCCTTAGAAACATTTTGGTCTGATTGACCAACTACTGGTTCCTATGTCTAAAGGGAAAATTTAAAAGCATTATTATTGTGGTAACAACATCTTTCTTATAATTCCATGTAGGAAATGATAACCTATGCACTGTATTAGAGCATAATCTAGAGCATTCAAATTATTCTGTAGCCAGACTCTAATTCATGATGATGTTTAGAAAAGAAAACTTCCTCACCAACAACCCCTACCTTGGAGCAAACAGAAGTTAGAAGGGTAGTAGCCGTCAACATTCCTGGCATCTTTTATGAAAACGGCTTTAACGTTTTTAAAGTTATCAAGGATTTTTCTTCTCATAGATAAATAATTAATAGAGATTCTCTATATCCATTTGTCCTGCGCTTGACAATCTCAGCAGGTATGACCATCAGTTTCTCAAGCTATACTGCTTTTCAGAGTTCTGACAACAATTCTGACCTTTTCAAAACGTATCACAAAGACCAGTTTGTTGGCAAAGCTTCTTGAGATTTAACATTTTCTTTTGGCAGAGTTGGAAGTGTCAAAGAATGGTGAAAAATCCTTGCCATCCTTATATAATTCCTTTGTCCTTAGGCTGAGGTTTCTCAATTTTTCAAGTGTGCTAATTACAGAAGAGAAAGATAAGGCCCCAGAGGATGATGCAGTCAGCTTCCCCCATGTATTTTAGAGATACAATCACTAAGAGTGAAAATCGTGTGTGTATCTGCGTATCTAATCTCTCTATCTATATCCATGCACTGCACGTATCCGTATCTGCATGATCCTGACAAGTGAAGTTCATACCCGGGCATCCATTTCATATCAGTTCACTGAGCTAAATGGTGTTAGTGTGATTTAGGTCTGTAGGAAAGTCTCTGGTACCTTAAAGATGTCTCCACCTCGGTTTCAAGCCAGTTACATGTCTTGGGGAGAGGTTGGCATGGTAGTAAAATGTCATCGGCAATAGGTTCCATTAAATTTGTCATATGTTTTAAACTCTCACAAAACAGTCGAAAGTTATCCATCTAATTAATCAGAGTTAGGAGAAAATATGAGAGTTAAAATGTGTATGTGTTATGCACGTGTATACATACAATTACAGACAGAGATACACATACATAATCTATACACATAAATACACATAGATTATTTTATATATATATGTAGAGAGAAAGATACTTGTAAACATAATAAATATGACTCAAATAAATATGACAAACCAGTTAGTTCCCAGACATATACATGGAGTTGGACTTAGATCATACTCAATATATGTTAGAGAAAATTCATAAGGAAGTATTTATCAGTAAATGCTTTAAAGTAATTCTTTATATAAAGCATCAGAAGGAGTACTATGGAACATATGTTATGACTTGGATTCAGAAAAAGATATTACATGAAATTATGCAAAATACATTTTGCTTCATATGTGAAAAAGTAAATGCAGACAAAATAAAAATTGTAACCAAGTCCCAAATAATGATATTTTCCTACTTTGTCTTTTTAACCCAGGGTTCTTTTGTTATTTTTCATAGGTTTATTGTCCAATTCTCTTTGATTTGCTTAATTTACTTTAGTGAGAACCCCATTTCACATTTCACTTTGAAGGAAACAATAGCAGTCCCCACGTCCAGCCCCATACTCCAGCTGATTTTGCTGGCATGACGTCACCCAGGTGTTAGACCCTCTTGTCACTTTCTCAGTCCCAGCTGTTCCAAGGGACTGATTACCTTCCTGGCCTGACAAAGTCACTTTAAAACTTCACATGTAATTAGAGCCCTGTAGTCGCGTAGAGAATCAAGCAGCATCACGGTGGGAATTAGAAATCAGCCTGGTCAGTAAAGCACAATCTACTAATTACTTGCACTGAGGGTTTTTCTGTAAGAAAATAATCCTGAGTCTTTTGATAATAGGCAAATAAAATTGCCTGAACTATCCTCTGTTATCTCCCTATAGAATAAGTTGCCAATTTTAGGCTATCTGCTTCAATGGACCATTCTAAAAGTTCTAACTTTGAATTTATTCCAAAATAAGTGTATTTTACACAAATGATATGTGCCAGGAGTCCTACATTGAATTAACTTGGTATAAATAGTATTGGAAATAAGGTATTAGAAAATAATACCCTTACATTCTAATATTTCCAAAATTATGATGATTTTAAAATTATAGTATGTTCTAAGGCTTGCATTTTTGGAAATAATCATGAATCACAATCATGAAACTAATAAATATATAGGTAGGTTGTAAAGTTTAAGTAGCATAATGAAAGAGTATAACTTTATATTAATTTTAGCACATTTGGATAAAGTTACTAGAAAATAACCAAACTTGGTGAATTCTAGAGATATATTTGTGTATATATGTCTATTTCTATACCTATATTTCTATATCCAACTCTGTATCTATGTCTTTATATAACGTATATGCAATTTATATGCTCACACTTTGGAGACAGAACTTTCTGCATAAATAGTGAAATTTATGAGTGACTATTAACAATTAAGTTATGCAATTATAAGTTATAAATTGTGCCATGTTTTGTACCTAGACTGTACACATATAAGGGTTACAATGGTGACTTATTCATCCCTTTATATAGATGACACACAAAAGTTTAAACATTATTGCCATTCTATTACCTGGAGCCTATATAGATTTTGAAAATAGCAAGGGGATTCTGGGAAGATGGCTGACTGGTAACAGCCCTTGTCAGAGGCTCCTAAGCAAAGGAAGAAAAACTGGACGGAATCAGAATCTATGAAGTCAAAGACGGGGAGCTGAGCCCAGAAAGAAGTTCGGCAAGCTGTAAATCCAAGGAAGAGCATTTAAGAACACAAAATACAGGTACAAAGTGGGCCCCAGAACTGCTTGCTAGAGTTGCACGCCCCACGGGCAGCAGAAGAGATCCCCGCTCCAGGCTCCCGCTCTTGGCGGGCCCAGAACTGCATGCTAGTGCCGCAGGCATCCGGTGGGCAGTGGTTGAGGAGTCCTCCATTCTGGGAAGGGCCAAAACTACTTGCTAGAGACATGCACACACCATGGGGGCCAGCAAAGGAATTCCCTGCTTCAGACAGCTGTGTTGGGTGGGCCCAGAACTGCTTGCTAGAGCCACACACAACCCACAGGGCCACAGTGTGGGGTCACAGCAGGGGAGTCTACTGCTCTGGGCAGGCCCAGAACTGTTTGCTAGAGCCATGTGCATGCCTCAGGCAGCAGCGGAGGAGTTCCCAGCTCCAGACACTAGTGTTGGGCGGGCTATGCGCATCCCATGGGCAGCAGCGGAGTTCCCCGCTCTGCGCTCCTGCATTGGGAGGGCCCAGATGGGCTTGCTAGTGCCGGGTGCAATCCTCGGGCAGTGGCAGAGGAGTTCCCAGTTGGGTGGGCCCAGAACTGCTTGCTAGAGCCACATGCAACTCACAGGGCCACAGTGGAGGAGTCTACTGTTCCGGGCAGGCCCTGAACTGTTTTCTAGAGCCACGGAAGTCCTGTGGGTGGTGGAGGCGTTCCCCGCTATGGGCTCCTGCACTGGGAGTGCCCAGATTGGCTTGCTAGTGCCCCAGGCATCCAGCGGGCAGCAGTGGAGGAGTCCTCTGCTCCCCATTCGCCTGCCCCCACCATTGCCCCCGCGGGGCTGAACTAGGACTGTTCCTGCTGCTGCTGTTCCCATGCCCCTTGGTTGCCCTGGCGGGGCAAACTAGGACTGATCTGATGCGTGCATGCCCTGCGCCACTGCTGCCATTCCACCGCCCCCTGGTTGCTCCAGTGGGGCTGAACTAGGACTGATCTAGCCACTGCTGTTTCCCTGTCCTCCGGTTGCCCTGGTGGGGCCAAACTAGGACTGACCCAGCTGTGCACATTCCCCGCACAGCTACTACTGTTCCCCTGCCCCCTGGTTGCCCCAGTGGTTCTGATCAAGGACTTTTATGGCCCCTGCCATTCCCCTGCCCCCCAGTCACCCTGGTGGGGCCAAACTAGGACTGATCCAGCCGCTTCCATTCTCCTGGCCCCCTAGCCTGGGGGGGGGACAAATGAGGATTGATCCAGCTGCCACCATTCCCTTGCTCCTCCTCATTGCCCTTGCGGGGCTGAAGTAGGACTGATTCAGCTGCTGTGCACAGCCGCTGTCATTCCCCTGCCCCCAATAACCCCAGTGGGGCCTAACTAGAACTGACCCGGCTGCTGCTGGTCTCCTGCCCTCTGGTTGCCCCAGCAGGGTGAACAAGGTCTGATCTGGCTACGCATGCTTCCATGCAGCTGCTGCTGTTCCACTACTCCAGTCACCCCAGCGCCCGAGAACTAGGAGAAGATGACAAACACACCCTGTCTCTCTGGGTAACCAGAAGAAGCCACTGACTGAACGGTTCTGATAAGGTCTCCAAACAGGATAAACTCAGCATGGGGTGGAGTCAGCAGAAAAACTCTGGCAACTTGAATAACCAGAGTAGATCAACTCCCCCAAGGAAAAATGGGGCAGATGCAATTGAAGACCCCATCCATACACAGGTAGCTGAGATATCAGAAATCGAGTTCAGAATTTGGATAGTAAATAAGATTAACAGAATGGAAGAAAGGAGGGTATTAGAATTTCAAGAAATTATTCAAAATATATCAGAAAAATTATTCAAAAGATGTTTCAAGAATTCAACAATTTCAAAGAGAAAATGACCAAAGATTTTGAAACACTGAAACAAGAGGTTGCAGCCCCCAAGGATCTGAAAAATATGGTGGAAACCATCCATAACAGAGTGGAACAGGCAGAAGAAAGGATCTCTGACATTGAAGACAAAGCTTTTGAACAAGCCCAGGAGTGCAAAGATCAAAAGAAATGGAGAGCAAAAATGGATCTTTCACTCAGAGAGCTCTCGGATAATTTGAAGAAAACTAATATCCGCCTTATAGGAATCCCTGAA
>NW_003852397.1:19181482-19252116 GCF_000181295.1 Otolemur garnettii | reverse complement strand
ATGTACACCATGGAATACTATGCAGCCAGAAAGAAAGATGGAGACTTTACGTCCTTCATGTTCACATGGATGGAGCTGGAAAATGTTCTTCTTAGAAAAGTATCACAGGAATGGAAGAAAAAGTATCCAATGTACACAGCCTTATTATGAAATACTTTTATAGCTTTAATATGAAATCTATAACCTAATAGCAGCCTAAGAATATGGGAAGAGGGAGGGAGAGGAGTGGGGGTAATGGGTGGAGGGAGGCTGATTGGAGGGATCACTTCTATGGTTTATCTTACAAGGGTACAAGTGAACCTTTCTAAGAGTAGAATACGAACGTCTTAACACAATAACTAAGAAAATGACATGAAGGCTATGTTAACTAGTTTGATGAAAATATTTCAAATTGTATATGAAAACACCACATTGTACCCCAGAATTGCATTAATGTACATAGTTATCATTTAATAAAAAAAAAAGAAAAGAAATAGCAACTGAAAATTGAGAACTACACTTTGATGTTCACCTATTCAAGAATTTATCACAAAAGTGAAAAATAATAAAGCTAGCCCACCTGTTGTTCAGCATCATTTTCCAATGGGGTTCTATTCTCTTTCTAAGGTTACTGAGTAATATTAGTTTCCACATTCCCCAATGGAATCTTATAGGAGGTTTTAAATCTAATTCATAGAGGAGTTTTATCAGAAGTAAGTGGCTGGTTGGAATAACCAACAATGGATTTTTTTCTACATTAGACTTATTTTTAGTTAGGAAAGTAATTTATTATTGCTCTCACAAATCAAACCAAGACTTGGGATTGTATAAGAAAAAAAGTTCATAATCTATAATTGATTTTCAAAGTTTGATATATATTTACAACTACAGCTTATCATTGTCCTTACAGCCCAGGTAGTGTTTTAGATTGAGCTTGACTAGAGCAGGAAATTGCACAAACCAGGTCCTGGGTGAGGCGAGAGTAGTGGGGAATAGAAAGTGGTGGCTGGGGTGAGGCATCCTCATGCTAGAAATTGCGTATTTAGAATCCAAAAGGAGAGTTCTAACAAGTTGCTATTAGATAGATGTTGAATGTGTAATTTTTAATGTATTTCTCTAATTTTGAAGAGCTTCTCATTCTACCTCCTCCTGTTATACACAAAAATTGATATTCTGGAAATTAAAAGAAATTTTTCCTCTGTGAAGCTGTGATGCTTTGAACCAGTATGAGCTGGGTAAGTCCAACACATTGATCCTATAACTTCAAAGGCCAGGAGAAATGCCCAGAGGTAGTCAGGTCCTATCCCATGGGGTAATCTCATTCATTCATCCTGTACCAGGAAGACAGATTTCTATCAGCTCCTTCTTCACATTCCTAAAAATGTATCTAAAAACAGTTTTAAAACTGTGATTTTTCCATAGCATATCAGAAACAATAAACCTCGTCTACAGTGGATTGCTCGATAAAGCATAGATGGTTCTCAAATTTGAATTTTGGTTTTGACCAAGTGATATTATGCACATCTGAGGAACAGTATGAAAAAGACCCATGAGAAACACATAATATATTTGTTGAGTGGGCAGATGGTGTCATCAACTGTTATCATAAACTACAAAAAAAGCACACAGACATCACAGAATAGATGATACGGTTTATAGACACGTTCTAATGTTGCCTTTCTCTGGGCTATTGGGATAGAACACTAGGAATTAACCATGTGATGATATTTTTTCCTTCTTGTCAAAGTTACGTAACTTGTTATTAACCTTGCTGGTTTCCAATCATTAGCCTTTTCTCTTTCTAATCCATCCTCCATGTGCCACCAAAAGGACATTTGTAAAATTTAATTCTAACCCATTGTTTCTTTATGACTTTCAATTCATCTTCACTAAACCCACACACTCAAATTCATCCTTGTTTCTGATAATTCCTATTAGCATTTGGCAAAAGCTCTCATCTCTCTCACCCATTATGCTCACAAATACCACCTGAACTATTTTAGGAATCAGAAGCCCTTTTGCTCTTCTATCTGTACATCTTTTAATATCCGGGGTGCACTTCCTGAAATGAATTTCCTCCTCTTCTTTACCAAACAAAACAAATAGCAATTTCTAAAGCTGTTTATTAAACTTTTTCAGTGAATCCTACTGCAATTTCCAGAGAGATAGGCAGCCCTCTTCTGTGCCACCTACCTCCCAGATTAAACTTTTTATAGTCACATCCCCATGTCATAATTACGAGTTTTCAAAGTCTCTCTCCCCAAACTGTGAGCTCCTCCAGGATGGATTTGATGGATTTTATGTAGCCTTGGGTGATAAGTGTATGGTATCTGGCAAATATTTGGCACTCAATGCATTTAATCAATGTCTATTTTGTCTTCCACGTGAAAATCACCTAACTCCCAAATTAGGAATCAGTTCAACAGTTTAATGCAATAAACATTTATAGAACAACTAATATCTGTTGGGCCCTGTGGCAGGTGTTCACACATTTAACACCTGGCCCTGCCTTCACAAAGGTGATGGAGTGGCACATACACATTCCCGGTTAATTCTGACATATTCCACTAACACAGTTATACACCCGGTGCTAGGCAAGCACAGAGGAGGGACCCTCATTCTACCTTGAAGAGGAAAAAGAACATGGATATTAAGACTGTCTCCCCCCAAACTGCCATTTAAACCTCAATTATTTATAAGGTAGAATACTTTCCATTTAACAGCTGCTGTTCAACTGCCTCTCAATAACTATGACAGTCACCTAGGTTGTCACTAAGGTACTTCTGTCATGGTCTGAGGGATCCAAAGATGTAAAGCACATGTGATTAACCTCGTTGAAATGTTAATGCCTTGATAATCCGAACTGGAAAATAGGTAGTCATTTGCAAACATTGAAATCTATCAGTGAGACACAGCAATCAAAGCTATCAAGATAGAGGTTGACATGTTTCATTTTTTCCCTCTTGATTAAAAAAAAAAAGAAAAAGAAAAGAGAAAACAAAAATAAAGTGACATGAGACTATATTGGACCCCAGCTTATTCATTTATTTCTCAGACCTCAAATATTTTTAGGTAGCATTTTGGCTTCAGGGTTTTCACTCAGAGATCTAAACAACTGTATCACTATAGCCAATCCTTTATGATATTTGCCTTTTCTATAAAACTTCTAGGACTCCAACATTTACATGTTATATCACACTCTCTGAAATGTGAATTTCTTGAAGGTCAGTCCTCTACAGATCATCAGAGGGTATTTCTCACAGGGGCAAGAACTGCAATTCACACCTATTACCCTCAGCATAATTACTGAGTGTTGAGTGGATGTAAGCACAAATGTGAAAGTCAGAATTTTACTTCACAAAACTGTCAGGCTGAAGCCCCATAAAAGGGGAATTTATAGAACTTTAATTCAATGGGTCTCAACTACCTTAAAAGTTTCTCTCCAAGAGCTCATAAATTAGAGAACTATATGTCCATGTTCCCTCTCAGTCTATGTTCAAGATAAAAGCTGGGATGATCCTCTTAAAATATAATCAGATCATGTCACTCCTCTGCTAAAAATTCTTCAAAAGCTTCCCATCTCAGAGTAAAGGTAACCCACTGCAGATGGCCCGAGTCTCTTCATCACCCACCCTTCTCACCTCTGACTTCATCTCCTGTGACTCACTCCACCACAGGAGGACACGTCTCCTTGCTGATTCTTGAACATAGCAAGCACTCTCTGGCTTGAGAGCTTTCACAAGTTCTGTCCTCTGCTCAGAAAACTCTTTTCCAAGATACTTCTAAGTCTTACTCCCTTATTTACTTCAGTTATTTACTCAGAAGTCATCTTCCCATTGAGATGTTTTCTAGTTGCCCTGTCTAAAATAACTATCTCATCTCAACCACATATCCCAAACCTCTTTCTTGCTCTATTCTTTCTCCTTAGCAATTACCACTCTCTAACATAAGGCTGTGGGTACTACTGTTTGTCTGATTTGTTCCTTATCTTCTCCACTAGAATGTAAGCTCCATGAGAGGGCTTGAATTTTTCTACTTGGCTTACTGACACATACTGCCTAGAATAGTACTTGATGTTTATAGGTGCTCAGTATATCACTACAGGACTACATGAATCTCAACTATGAAAAAAATTGGAAATAGTAAAAATGTTACAAGGAAAGGCACTTTCTTGTTCTGATCATGATTTATTGATGCTCTTCTATCTCTAGCTGTGTAATCATTACTAATCGCATGGTTTGTTATCTTCAACAAAATCATAATCAATGAGAATCAATAAAGAATATTAATCATTATCTGATTTATTGTTTACTTTGCCAGAAAACAGAGATCCCTTGGCATTAGGATGTCATATGCACCAAATGGTCTCATGATACATATTTTTGTGTACAGACTCAAGGAATGATAAGAGAGAGAATAAAAGAGGTGTTCAAGGAGAGCACCCTCTGGTGGCATGGGTGTGGGAAAGCAGAACCCAGCATAGGAATCCTTTGGGCATCAGTAACCATCAGAGACCGAGGGCGGACCCACTCAGTCTCAGGCTTAATTTGAAGGGCACCGCCCTTGTTCTTCTCCTGGTCTTTGGTTGTTCTGTTTTTCTTCAGGCTCTTTGCCTATTTTCCATAATAGCAGTGACAGCAAGAGTAGTAGTACAGAAACACCATTGATTGAGTACTGACCTATCTAGCTGAACACTTAAGTAATGCTGGATGGCATCACATTTCAAGTTATTTATTTCTTATCTTCCTCTATTTCCCCTTTCAATGACCCCCCTCCCCCATTCCCAGTAAAGGGCACTTTCATCATTGCTTCAGGGACGTGTATGGGAATAAAAATAGTCAAGCAATTGAGAATTTGTAGTCAATTGAGAATTTGACTACTTGTGAGAGAAGGGATTCCTATGGATTCAGCTACCTTTGTCCTCTCCTACAAACTCTCACACAGGCCACCACCACCACCGCTAAAGACAAGAAAGAATTTCCATCCAGGATTGGGGCAGCTACAGGATAGAAGAGGTCTCTGTGTGCTTCCAGAGACTGTTGCTTCTATATTGTGACACTGGACAGAAAGTAAGAAAGTAAGACCAGGGGGAAATGGATGAGAAGGGCTTCTAAGTTGATGGGGCTGCCTGCCATACAGCATCAGCAGAAAGGCGACGGACCAGAAAGTGGATAGGAGTGATGGATTACCTTGGTGCTGTGCTGGGGGCACAGACGACTTCGTGGCTGGAGGTCACCCCCTTTTCAACAACCATTGCCACCTGCAGTGGCTCTTCTACACCTATATCAATGGGCTCAGGATCCCTAACCTGGAGGGGAGGCTGGGCTTTAATCTGGGTCTGCAAAGTGCTTTATGGAAGATCGTCAAATTGTAAATGATCCTGTTATCCTAATCAAATAATTACGATCGAGGAACATCCACTGTAGTGCTTCACTAGACCCTTGACTAGACTTCAGGGAGGGGAGAATTCCCCCCAATAATTAAGGTTATATTTGCCACCAGAAATGACAAATGAAAGTTAAAAAAAAAAAGAAATTAAGTTGTTTTGTAGAAAGTGAAAAATATATTCCTCGACCACCTGAGATTCACACCTGCTACATGTGTTCTATTTAATTTCTTCTTTGAAACAATTCTAGATGGAGAGAACTATTACAGTCCTATTATTACAATTTGAGAAAATTAGTGCCCAGAGAGGGTTAATCACTTGCCTAACGGACTGACTAGTT
Organism: Otolemur garnettii; assembly: GCF_000181295.1. NCBI lineage: Eukaryota > Metazoa > Chordata > Mammalia > Primates > Galagidae > Otolemur > Otolemur garnettii. The sequence continues at coordinate 19,246,411 of NW_003852397.1, read as the reverse complement.
CAAAAGCTATGTTCTTAATCTCTGCATCATACAGCTTCAAGTCCTGTTAGTTTTATAGGTGTATTAATAGATATTACATAATTTCAAGTTATGGTTTTGTTTTCCATAGTTCCCTGGATGTACTAAAGCAGGAAGATAAGAAAATAACGTCTTTTATAATAAATCATGACTTTCGTCTTTGGATTATTTTTACAAATGCTTGAATGGATGAATGAATTAAGATCCTCCCCACAATTCCGGTTCTGATCCTTAATTTCCTTTCGATGTAGGGCATAATGAGATAACCAAATAATGCAAATATGCAAATGTGCAGAGCTGTGTGAGACCAGAGTCTAGAATCATGCTGCTTGCTTTCCCATCTCAGCTTCACCACTCAGCAACTGTGTGACTGAACAATTCCATTTCTCTAACTTCAGTTTTTTTTTTTTCATCTTTAAAAAGACTATCACAATATGGCCAGGCACAGAGGTGTATCCCTATAATCCTAGCACTCTGAGAAGCCAAGGCAGGAAGATGATTTGAGAACAGGAGGTTGAAACCAACTTGAACAAGAGTGAGACTCCATCTCTACTAAAAATAGAAAAAAATTATCTGGGAGTCGTGCTGGTTTCCAAAGTTCCTGTTACTTTGGAGGCTGAGGCAGGAGGGTTGTTTGAACCCAAGAATGTGAGGTTGCTGTGAGTTAGGCTGATGCCATGGCATTCTAGCCTGGGCAAAAGAGTGAGACTGTCTTAAGAAAAAAAAATTCAGTAAATAAATATATGTCCACGCATAGAGTTGTGCTGGTACTTAATGAGAATTTTATAAGCATTTGCTAGGTTTTAAAGTCAAAATGCAAAACCACCTATATTTCAAATTGTTATTTCTTCTCATTTCCTGGAAATAACAGTAAGAATTTCAAGGTCTTATGCACATTCCATTCTGTCATGCTGTATTTCAAATGGGTCTCCATAAATGGTTCAGGAAATCTGAGTTTTCATTTACACTAATAACTCCTAATTTTATAATCAAGAAGATTCTAATAAAATACAGTATACTCTAAGATAAAGCCCAATGTTCAGAAAATGCTACGAGAACAAATTAATTCTAGGTGATATGAAGGATGGACTCAATACTCTAAGTCCATTGAAGCTGTAAAAAGTTTGGGTAGCCCGATCCCTGAAGCAGATCTTAAACCACAGCCCTGGAACGTGGCTTCATCAGTTAGGAGGTTCTGGTCGTAGAGCATTTTCAAAAAGAGCATGCATGAGCAACCAAGGCTGAGGCTAAGGACTCCTGGAGAGTGTTTTACCCTTTAGTTTGTTGACTACAGCATAACACAGATGATAAAAGACATTAGGTCAAAATTCATTGGTCATCTGCTTCTGTCCCTTCTGACAATGAACTGTGTTTTTCTGGACGGTCAGTCTAATCAGAGATGCGGAAATTGGGTTGGTCCTCTGGAAAAGAAACCCTTTCAGTGACACATCATACAAGAAAAGCCTTAGAGAGCTCAGGCACAAGGTTTTATTTATCTCCATCACTTCCTAAAAAAAATATAGTTTTTATATTTTGCTTATGGATTAGTTTTCATCTAAAATTTCACCAAAATGCTAATCACCTCAGAAGGAAGGATATTATGGAAGATAATATTGTGAAGATCAACCCTATCCTCTTAACACATCCAGGCATAAATTCTGTTTGCTAATGCTCATTAGTGCTGACTACGCACAAGGAATTTGGAATATCTACCCTCTGTTCCGTGTGAGTGTTATGATACAGACTCTTAAGTTGTACCGATAAAGAAATTGAAGCACAGATATTTTAAATAAGTTGCCTAATATCAAACATGAGAGAAGATATTTGACACTACATTTTTAAAATTCTGAGATTATACGTTCTTAGTCAGACTAAGTTACTGGGGAAGACATGTTTCTGGCATGGATTTAGGATTGCGTGTTTTAATTTTCTTTTTCTCTATTCCTGAATATAGTATTAAAGTTACATAAAAGTATTCATTGCCAGTTTGCATACAGTTCCTGGTTTATTTTTCTACGGGCTCTGGAATGGTTAAGGTGAATGGTTACATTTAAAATTGATCAGACTGTGCCTTCCATTCTTTAACAAGGCTAGGAATTATCCATAAGCATGTCAGGGCTCCCCAGAATATCTCGTTTTTCACAGAAATAGGTGAGAGAAAAATTGGCATCCTCAAAAACCAATGCAGCTTTCCTAAGATAAATTGTGACCCGTATCTCTGGGTGATGACCTTTTGGATTTCAGCTACAGCAACATTTCCCTCTTAGAACCCAAAGATTAGTTTTCTTTTTGCCAACTTGCTGGGACTAGACTAGCATCTCAGCACTCCTGGGGTAATTTCCCTTGTAAGAAGATGATTCAATTGGATATGTAAAATCAACTTCTATTCCATATCTATTTGTCCAATGGAGAGAAGTCTCCAAAGCCAAATCAAGGTGATGCCTTTACAATTGTGAAGGTTTTGAAGAGCAGCAGGCCAAGCAAGAAAAGGAGGCCCAGAAGACAGCAGCACCACCGAACGTCTATGATGTGGGCAGATAAAGGAACAAGAGACCAGAGATGGCGAGATTTCTAACCTGAAGAACAAGAGCGCATTTTAATGCAAGCATCCTCTAACTGGTCATGCCCAGAGTGATGCTTTCCAGGATGGTTTGAGCAACTTGAGATTGATGTGGCTTGTTTGTGCATCAAAGAGCAACATTAAGAACTTTGAACATGCTGATCACTGACTGTGATGTGCTTTCTCTCATTTGGGATTCACAAGTGAGGCCCCCCTTTCTCTTATTTTCTGTTCATAATCAATATACAAAATGGAAGCTTCCCTTCTATTGCTCCATGACGGTTGCAGGAAATCGCAGCATCCTGTGTGAGATCACCCCGTTATCCAGCAGCTGTGTCTTGTTTAAAATATCAGCATGAGTTAACAGGCACATTATCTGTACAGAGTGAGCAGGGAGATGACCACTTTGTCTTCCTTCCCCTCCCCAAGGTAGACACTATCATGCAAATGTTTGAAATTAGACAAGAGTGCTTTATTCTTAGGAGAATATGGAAAATTCGCAACTCCTGGTATTGGAGCACCTGAACATTTCACCATTTCCCACATACACTAGTGTGAAATGGCTGTCATCAATACAAATGCTCAGAGCTGTACACAAGACAGGGCCAACCCCACTACAGCAGCAGGCCTTCCTGCGTTTTATCGCAACACTAAAATATGCAATTCCTTCCCTTGAAAAAGCACCGTTATAGGCATTATAAAGCAACGAGCCACAATGAGGTCGGAGCAATTATCACTCTGCAGAGAAACACACGGACACAATTGAACAGGAATAGCTGTTTAGACAGCCGGACTCCACTAGTTCCCTGTCAGAGCCAATGGACCTGATTCATCACCTGGCCTCAATTTTTGGAGAATTTCATCCAGCGGGAGGAAGAAAGCAGTCACAGGACTCCACGAGAAAGCCTATTAAGCACAATAAAAAGCTGACTATAAATAGAGGTGACTACGTTAGGGTAATAATTAGATGTTCGTGAAGAGGGGAGGCATATGTTCGGTTAGACGATTGCTGGGTAATGAATTTTTGTTGTTGCTCTTGTTGTTAAAGCATCTTACTATCTACTTTTAATCTTTCTAATATTTCAATATTTAAGTTTAAGGCCAGGGAAGCAGTGCTTAGAGGAAACTGCCATCCAGTTTTACTGTCCTTTTAATGATGAAATAAGGTAATGGCTTCCAAGTCCCTCATCTCGGACTTCTTCAGATTCAAAATCATTATCTCAAGCTGCCCCGTAGCTATATTTGTGGCAGCCTCTCTATTTTGGAAAACCCCGATCCTTCTGCCATTTATAATAAAACAATGAAATAAAACTCACTATAAGAGGAAAGAAAAAATATAAATCAATATATACAGCACTGCTGTACGCTCCAGTTTCCAGTAACAAAGTAAGAAAGCAAGTCCCCATTTCCTCAAAGCAGTGTCTTTATAAAACAGAGCACAATATTTGGCAAATGTTTGTCTCAGAGGGATGCTCTGTTCCTCGACGATATATCACAAACTAGGAGTGGGATTGCTAGATTGGAGAAATTACTTCAATTGAAAGTAGAACACTTAATAAAGTAACCACTGCACATAAACCACGTGTAGGCAGAGAAGATGATACAGAAAGAAAAGACAGTTTCAGAGACACAGTGAGTTAGTTATCAAGCCATACTGGGAGAGGAGCAGGCAGGTTACTGCCTTCTTTGAAATAGCATGCACAGTTCACCATGCAAATTTTGTAATGAGTGCTATTAGGAAGTAGGGAAGGTTCACTCTGGTTTCAGGGTAAACAGCAGTAATGATTTGAACGCGCATGTACACACACACACACACACACACATCACCATAAGAAGTAAAGTACTATTGGATTAAAGGGGACTTAAAACAGCTTCCAAACTACCAAGTTGACCTACGGTGCTGATATTGAATCTGTCAGGGACAGAGAATAGCAATTTAGATAATCAGACGCTGCTAGTTCACTGTCAGAGACTCCTGACCTCAATTTTAGGTGAATTTTTACAATTATAAATTCATCCCCTTCTTATTTTTCAGCACCTTCATCTAGAGAAACAACATTATCACTATTTGCAACAGACATGATTTCCAACGCAGACAATAAACGATCTACAGAAAATTATTAGAATTAAAAATGATGTTAGAAAACTTGCTGTACACAAAAGCATTTGTTATTTATATTCAGCAACAACAAATATTTGAAAATAATATTTTCATAAAAGTTGTAAGTGCACCTCCCATCTGATTTTCATTTTATAGTCTCATCTTCCTGCTTCAAATTATGACAATCCTGGTATTTATGTTAATGATTCCTTTTCCTTTTTTAAAATAATTTTACCATGTGTGTCTATGTTATTAAACACACATTTCAGATTACATTCTTATCATACATTATAAAAATAATTAAGAGTTTAGGCATTATTGTGTAACTTATTCCTTTTGCTCAAAAACATGCTTTGGAGGCTGGGTCCTAGGATGCATTTAGCTGTAGTTTTTTCAGCCATTTTGACTGATGCGTATGGCACTTATTTATCCAAATATTTTAATTTTTATATATGCCTTCTTCACAGGTAGAAGCATTCCTATAGGCATTAAATGTAGAAGAACTGTTAGGCAGTGCAGCCCTCAAACCATCAATACCTATTTAGTAATGCCATGCATTTCCCCAAAGAGTTTCTCAGTTTGAATTCCCACCAGAAGAGGTCGAGTGTATCTTTGGTCCACATCCCCACTGACACTCACACACCACCAGGACTGACTGCAGAGCTTGCCAGGCTGCTGATGTTAGAATGGGTTCTTAACATGGATTTAAACATAATTTTTGTTATTTCTAAAAAGCTTTGATATTCATGCAAGTGATTATTAATCATTTTAATCTGTTCTTTGATACAATATCCGCTTGCTCTTTTGTGCATTTTTCTTCTGAATGTGTTTTTCTCATATGTCATAAAAACTGCTTATATATTTGGGACATCAATCTTTTTTGTTGTGATAGTTATTGGGTTGTTGAAATAACTTCTTTCAGGTTTAAAATGGATTTTTTTCTAAGTATCTTGATAAATACAAATGAATATTTCAGTTAAAAATACAGACATGTTACCTTTGTTATGGCAAAAATTTATATACTTTTCTGTCTTTTGGCTTTCAATTTCTGTCTTCTGATATTTGAAGAAGGAATGGAATCCAGTTGAGTTTTTAAAAATACAATAATCCTTTTCCTTTAACTTGTGGGCTTAGTCAATTCATATATATTAAGTTTGTGGAAATGATAAACTTATAAACTTGGGATCATGCCTACGGTTCATCTTATAAGGGTACATGTGAATCTTTCTAAATGTAGAATATAAATGTCTTAACACAATAACTAAGCAAATTTCATCAAGGTTATGTTGACCAGTTTGATAAAAATATTTCAAGTTGTATATAAAAATAGCACACTGTACCCCATGACAGTATTAATGTGCACAGCTATGATTTAACAAAAAAAAAAAAAAGAAAGAAACCAATAAACTTCATCATTTTAGTAAAAAAAAAAAACCTTACAAACTTGATTTTGTTATTATTTCTACAAGCTTATTTTATGTTTTTAATGTCTCTCTTTTTTTCTGTTTACTGCCCTACTTTAAATCAGGAGAATTTTTCACATTCCACTTTTTTATTCTACTAGTTTAGAAAGCTTATCTCTGTAAGTATTCTGTTTTTATAAATTGCTTGAGATTCATTGAGGGTACAAAAATTAAGTTACACTGTGGTTGTTAGGGAAAGTCACTCTTGTAATTGTGTCCTGTTTATCACAGCACAATTTATAATTGCCAAAAGGTAGAAACAACTTAAATGCCCACCAACCCAGGAATGGATGAACAAGCTGTGGTATATGTATACCACATACTATTCAGCCATTAAAAAAGATGCAGACTTTATATGTTTTGCATTAACCTGGATGGAGGTGGAACACATTCATCTTAGTAGAGCATCACAAGTTTGGAGAAGCAAGAATCCAATGTACTCTATTCCAATATGAAGGCAATCGATGAGCTAATACAAGGTGGGGGTAGGAGAATGAGGGATCAAGGAGAGGGACGGTGGGAAGGGCATGGGTGGGTCTGTAATTACTCTTTTAACGATTATGACAGCTGTTTTACATGCATACTATATTTATCAGCATTTAATTTAATATGTATCTTCACTGTACCTCTGATGATACCAAGTCCTTAGAAACCAAGACCTCTTATCAGTTCTTCCCAACAAATGTGCTATTTTTGTTTATTATTGTTACTTTGTTTGCCCACCATGAATTAGCAATTATTATTAGTTTTATTCATTCAATAGTTTCTTAGATTTTCTCAGATGTACCCATTTTACTAACACTGCTTCTGTAAATCTCCTGTCCTCTGTGATCGTCATTCTTCCATCGTCCTTTCCTCTAATGAGTCCATTATATTGATGAATTCTTGTAATTCTCAGTTTAAAAGATCTTGATTTTTACTTAGTACTAGTAGTAAGTAGTATTTTTCTGGATATAAAATTTCAGGTTAATAATTATTATTTCTCAGTAGATTGAAGGCACTATCAATATGCCATCATCTTTTCCCTTTCATCATTACTATTGACAAGTTTATGTCCATTAAATTATTGATACATACAATGTTTTTACCAGATTTTTAAGATGCTTTTTGGTATTTGGAGTCCATAGTTTCACTATGTGTAGTTATAATTTCTTTTATTTATCCTCTTCTAAATTTTCTTGGATTATTGGATTTTAAGATTTGAGTCCTTTCAAAAATTCTGTGAAATACTCCCCCACTGTCTTAGTTCATTCAGACTTCTCTAACAAAACACCATAGACTGAGTGGCTTATCAATGACATAAATTCATTTGTCACCATTCTGGAGACTGAAAAGTCCATGATCCAGGCATCAACAGATTTGATGTTTGGTGAGAGGTTCACAGGCTCACTCCCTGATTCATAGATGGCCATTTTTTAATTAAAACCTCACATAGTGGGAAAAGTGAGGAATCATCTAGGGCTTTCCTATCATAAGGGCATTAATATCATCAATGAGGGCTCTATTCTTATGCCCTAACCAGCTCCCAAGGGCCCTCTTCCAAATGTGCTCACATTGGAGATTCAGCATATGAATTTGAGGGGCTCAAATATTCTGCATAGAACACGTTATTCCTCATTTTCTCTATTAGAGCTTTTGGAATTCTAAATAGTCTTACATTATAACCTTTCTCTCAATCTTATCTTTTAATCTTTCCTTACTAATTTTTCCATCTCTTCATGTCTCTAGGCTTCATTTTGTATTATATCACTTTGAATATGTTTTCCTGGATATTATGTTTTTACCTTTGTCCAACTTCCTTAATTTATTACTGTATTTTTAACTTCAGCTATTATGTTTGAGTTTTATTCTATTTGATTCTCTTTTAGTATGCTTGGTTATTCTTCTTAGTCTCCCATCCCTTGTAAAATGAAGTAAATGTATAGTTTCATGTTTTATTTGTCATATCAAGTCTCTATAAGTCTAATTCTCTTGCCATTGTTTCTGCAGAACCTCAGTTATGTTGTCTTGCTTATTTGCTCCTTTCTGTAATCTGCTGTTATTCCTTTGAACTGAAACTATGAAAATTCTTTGAAACCTGAGTAAAGTTGAACCCCTGAAAAGAAATTATATACTAGGAGAACAACAAAATTGGATTACTTTTAGTTAAATTCTCAACCTAAGATCCAACCCTTATTCTCCCCAAAAGTAATCTTATTTGGATAAAAACTGTCAAAAGGCTTTGTATGATTATAAATTCTCAGTACAAAGTTTTTTGTTTATCCACTCCTGAAATATATCTGCTACTTGCAACCTAGCACCAAAGTCAAGATAAGAAATTTCCCCAAAGTCTCCCTGTATGTGACAGGGCTATATTCTCCTTCCCCTTCTCCACTCATGCAGTCTTTTGGGGCTCCAGCTTTTTGTTGAGGTCTCATGTTAGAATTCCTGCATTTGCCCCGCTGTAGGCTGTAACTTCTGCTCTCTCTGTCTCAGGCAGCCTTTATAGTAGAAACCCGAGGTCATGAGAGTTCAGCATAAACCCTCAGGATGAAAGGTAGCCTGTGTGTGCACTCGGCCACCATAGGTCTAACTGCCATTTTATCTTGGTACTTTTTGTATACCTTGTTGTGTATATGTACTTGCTGCTCAACTAGTGCATTTAATAGATTTTTAAGAAGTACTTTTATTGAGCATCTCATACTGGTAAAAATGGAAGGCTCATCCTATCTCCAGGGAGACAGCCTGAAACATGAATGAACATACAGAAAACATTTGCTTTCACCATCTAAGGCAATGAGTGTCATATGACTAAACCCCACACCTCTCCATGAAGAATCTATGCCAATCCCAGGTTCCTCTATCCTGACTATCAAGAAGATCCTTTGATTCTTTGTGATGACAATTGTTTTACAGAATCCATTTACTTTGAAAGAGAAAAGAACAGGAGCTTTGAGGTCAGGAAAACTTTGTATCTTGATGCTACCATTTAGTGTCTGAAAGATATTTTTCTGATTAGACTGATCTGTGTATAGAGGTGCTGCAGTCACATGAGTGATGCCCCAGCCTATTCTAATACTTGCTAATTATGTAGCAATGGCTCTTCTTTTGTCTATATGTTTCAAAATACCTTGTTTTAAGAAGTAGACAAACAGTTATTCCTTTACTGTTTATTAGCATTTACTACCTGAGGTTTAGAAACTCATCTTCAGAGTCTTTCTTTTGCTGGCCTGTTAATCTCACTTTATTTTCCAATATCTGTACACAAATATGATGCCCTGCAGGAACAGTTAAGTTTTGAGATTATTTAATGTCCAGTATAGGAGAAAGTTTGCTATTATTTTGCCCTTTCCTCATCCTGCTTTAGCACCCAGTATCTGTTAATGGACTCAGTGCATTAATCTAGATTTAGATCATAAGCCCATGGGACAACATGACCTTCTACAGCCAAGCAATTCATTATAAATCAGCATTTATTAAATGTCCAGTGGCATTACCCTAGGATATGTAAAATATGGTTTTACCCCTCACTCTACTGGTGAAAATTATATTTATACATGTAGGTATGGAATTTTAGCTACAGATATAAAATTATAAACTACTTAAGGTAGTTTTTATTTGGTTAGTGATAAATGTGCAGAGCATCACCTCAATTTGTGATGGTGTCTGAAGCATAACAGCATGCCTTAGAAGAGCCTTTCAAAAAGTCCTTGGAGATTAATAAGTATAATTAGTTAACTCATTGTGCAATATAACCAAAGTACTTATTAGATAAAAGAGGGGGAAAAGGCAGACATAAGACAAACCAGGTACACTAATGCCATGCCGTACAGTTGAAGACACTCATGTACTAAAACTGTTATAAGTCGCCTCTGTTCAAGTACCAAGGTATCACATTTAAGTGGAAGGCAATTCAAAAACCATTTTCTGATCACTCCATGTTAAATATGCAGAGATTTAAATATGGGGATTAACAGAAGAATGGCACTAAAACCCTAATCTCTCATGCGAGTACCAAAGTTGTAAGAAAAAGTTATTAGCATTTTATGAACATAGTGATCAATGAGCTAAAATGTATTCTGGTGCTCATTTTTTCTTCTTTTTATTTTCTCTCCTACATGTGTTCATAGGCAGTTCTTCATCACTTTAAAGGAGAAAAGACTATAATTTTAGAAAGATTAGTATTATAAAAAGAATCACTTTTTTAATTAAAGTGCTCTATGCATTGATTATTTCAATAATATCTTATACTCCTTTAATTTCCCTTAAAAGAGCCTTCCTATTTAATTCTATAAAATTAAAAATACAGAAAGTCCTTAATTTAAGGATGTCTACATTACAGCAATGAAAAACCTAATGTGATAATTCCAGTCCACTGAATGCATATCAAATATACTTATGTTGTTTTCCCTTTAATATACAATTTAATCCACAAAGGAAAGTGGAATAACCATTGTCTCACCCAAGTGCAAATTTCAGATTCTTGGCCTAGGCAATGTTGTTGTTAAACACGTAAGAAATAAAAAACCCTTTGGAACTCCTAAGGCAATTAGCCTGGTCTAGCAGCTTCCACATAAAGAGCAGCAATTCTCCCACCACTCCCACCATGTAGGGCGACTCTCTCCTTACATGCACTCATCCTCAACTGTTTTCATATTCTGATATACCAACACCACATAAATCTGAGCACTTGCTCACTCAAATTATTCTCCACTAGTAGAACTAAACTCACAAGTTTATAAGTTTGAATAGAAGTTATAGAATAGAATTAAAATAGCTTTCAGCTTCATTATTACTTCTTGGTACTCGTTAATATCTTTTGCTTTCCTCTCAGAGCAAAAGCAATTTTTAAAATGTCTAAGCACACACACACACACACACATGAGTTCTGAACTTCCATATATATGAAAGGAAAAAAAAATCACAAGGTGGAAAAAGACCAAACATTTTGGGGGATGAACAAATGTTACTCTCATATTGGCTCCCAGAGAAATCCAGGTCCCCATTCTCTAAACTGTGAGTATGGCGCCTACATCATAAAAGAGAGCTTGAAGATAAAACCAATATTAAGTAAGTCAAGATAGGGAAAGTCTTCTGGGCTCAGTCTAATGACAAGAGTTATTAAAAGTGGAGAGCTTTTCCTAGCTGTGGTCAAGAGATGGCAGTATGATAAGGGAAGGACACCCTCTCCTTTCTGGTTCTGAAATGTAGGGGTTACATACAAGGACCTGAGGGAAGCCCCTGGAAGATTTTAATGGCAAATAATAGGATTGTTCTCTTATCACCCCTCCCCCTTTCTATCCCTGGGAAAGGAATGCAGTCCTGTCAACAGCTTTGTTTGAGCCCAATGAGATCTACATCGGACTTCTGACCTACAGAACTATAAGAAAACAAATTTGTGCTGTTTAAGTTTTTGTTAAATTGTGATGACAGCAACAGGAAACTAATACAGTGCCTCATCCCCACAACAACTTTGGGAGGGAGAAAAAATAGTTGATATCTCTTTTTGACAGGTCAGAGAGTGCTCAAATCATAGAATTTTCCAGGGGTTCATTTGCTAGTAGGTAGTGGTGAGAGGCTGCAGAGTTTTGCCTCCCAAATAAAGATCTATTGTACTGCCACTGCATTTATCGCCATATGGAGAAGGGTCAAGGCCACACTGACTTTTTAGTCTACTCTGCAAACACCAGTTCACAAAGCCATTAAGACAAATGAATCATAAAGCATAGATATGGGGATAAGTGAGTTATGGGTTGTAGAGGAAGGCTGGGCAAAGCATGGAGATATGAATATCATCTTGCTTGGGAGGAGGGCCTACCCCCCGAAACTGAGTGTTACTGGTCCTTGAAAAACAGGGTTTGGGTACAAGTCAGTGTGGGTGATACTGAATGCCATTAAAGAAATATGATATATACAATGGACAGAGGAGAGACAGCAATGTCTTTTGAACAAGACATCTGAGAAGAAAGTCCCAACCATTAAACTATAGAATGTTCCTCCTACCACTGACATAATGATGTATTCCACTTTGGTAAAGTCTCCTGATTTCAAAGGAAGTTAATTTTATTTTTTCTGAATATTGGTTACTGAAGCATTGAAGATATTTTTTACTCTGGTTAATCTGCCAATTGGGGGCAATATAAGTTCAAACTGAAGAATAATCAGAATTTCTTTTTCAGCAAACAAAAATAGTCTAGTAAATTGTAGTAGCTAAACCGCAGGATCTGAAGCTAATGAAACCATAAATACATATATACCACTCCTGTGGATTCCAAATTCTATGCTAAATTAAGTCAAAATGCTAAAATTATAGAATTGGCATAAATTGCCAAATTTTATTTCTCCCAGAGTAAGATTTTTTAAATACTCACTGAGCTGCTTAGTATCTTTTGAATCAAAGAATTTTTACAATACACTGAAGTGATAAAATGTGATGCGTATAAGCTAAAGTAATAAACCAAATGGATTAAATGTCTCTCAAAATGTTATCTGGTTTAGGAGCTAAGAAGAACACACTTGGGTGAAAAAAGAACATAGGAAAATGTCACAAGGATTGGCCAAGAGTAAACAGCTGAGAAATAGCTTGAGACATGTTCCCAAACTAAAAATGTACAAGCTTTATCTCCCACTAATTAATGTACCAAAGAAATAGAACTTTAATTAAAATATACTTTGAGGATAGAGCCAACTTGCAGTATGCCTGGATATGGAGTGGCTGAGCTGTGAATTTAAAAATGCTAAGCAAACTTTCTGGACAAATTAAAATATTTTTGTAATAACCATGGTAAGCTTGGAAACTAATGAAACCATCTTCCTTTAGTGAAAATACATCTTCTTGTTTCTTCTCTACTCCCACCAATTTGCCTTATATATAGTCCTTAATTCAATATGTATTTCTTGTGGATTTCAAGATCCATATGGATAGGATTCCCAATACACTGGTGGCCAAATTCCTCAAATTTCTCCAAACTAACCTCTTCCTTTCCAGGTTCTCCTCTTTTCCAAACATGTCTCAATTGATGTCAAGCCTACTTCTCCCACTTCTTTCTTCCAACCACTCTTGCCAAATCTCTTCTGGGAAATCTGCCTCTTTTCTCCCTACCATCTTCTTTGAGTTTTCCTTCTCATGTATCTTAGATTTAAGAAGTTTTCTGTTGGAAAATTTACTATCAATTTCTATACTGTAAATGCCCTCCCTTTTAAATATGTATTTATTATCTTTTAAAAAGCACTAGCATAACAGAGGTGAAGATATAGACAACAAATAAAAGGAAATGAAGTATTTATAATCACTAGAGATGTTACTGGAGGGGGAGAATTATTTGAGGCTTTTTCTATTTCCAAAGTATATGTTAACTATCTTATTCTATATTTATAGACCTCCTTTTATGTGTTAGGCTCAGAGAATGTGACCTCTTTCCCCTCTAATTTTCCATAACCAACATTTTAAAAGTCAGTTTATTATATTCATGAGTTCTCATGTGCACTATTTATTTAACACTTACCCTAACACTACCAATTTTAGCCCCATTTCTTTTTTTTTTTTTTTTTGTATTTAATTAATATAGCTTTCATGGATACAGTCAAGGACATTAAACTATGAGATGATATAATTTTAAACAGCCCTTTATTCTTTATATTTTGGTTGTGGTTGTTTTGGTTAACAACTGTCATCCTGAGATCTCTCTTCTCTCCATGTCTTGTGTATCTCCAGGAGTCCCCCTTCCCACTCTGCTCTCCTCTTTCCAGGTTTCTGTCCTGGCTACCTGTCCCTCTACCCCTCAGATGTCCAGGAAAAAAAAAATGGCACTGAACATTTTTTTCCCTCTCTTTTTCCTTCCTTGTCATTTGTTTTGTTTTATTTCTGAAGATCAAATCTTCACCTCTTTTTAAATGACTGCTAAATAAGTCTCTGCAAGCATGTTAGTTCCCTTGAGCTATGCATTTAATTATCTGCCGAACGTGTCTTATGGATACCCTCATGACACCTCCGAAAACCCAACACCTAAGGCAATCACTTCATCTTTCTCCTTAGAGAAATAGTTCTGTGCTCTTTGTAACAACATTACCTCTCCATTATCCAGCTCAAAATATCTGGGTTATCTAAGAATCCTCTTCTTGCCTCATCCATTCAGGACATTTCTACACTGTCAGTCAAGCCCCATTCTGGTTAACACATTTCAGCTACTCTCTCCAGAATTTGTACTTTCTTACTTTCTTCACTCATTGCTGTTAAGTATCCTTACCACCATGCAAATACTATATTCCCCAGGAAAGCTGCCCTTAAAATACACCCAGACACGTACTCTGCTCTTGTCAGGGGTGGTTCTTCCTGTTATACATTCCTAACATTTTATTAGTTTCTTGTTCTACCCTTATTTCTACAACAAAATGCTACAAAAGAGTAGAGCTTTCTACACCTCTTTCTACACCTGACTAGTCATTGTTTTCTTAATGAAGTACAGATCCTCTGTTACAGACTTTCAAATAAAAAAAAAAAATGAAGATAGTGTTCACGTTAAAGTCATTACTGGCTTTCAGCTCAGTACATCTCACTTCCTTCCTCATGCTTCACCTCCCTTGTTTGTTCTGCAATATCTCACTTTGCCGATTATACTCAGTTTCCTAAATTCCATGACCTACGTATGCAATATGCATGCCCTGCTGGTTTTACTAAATTAGTGCCTGCTTCTTTATAGACGCCTTTCTCCTGCTTCCTAATGTAGATATTGTCAATGGTCATAATTTTGAATTTTTCTCTTTCTGTGCTCTCTCAAAAATCATTTGTTTTACTGTTTTAAACTAGAGAATTTATGTGGATCCTCCAAAATCTTTCTCACTTTAGAATTTCTGAGTTGTGATCTAAAATGCCCAATAGTTACCCCTGTTCCAAAAAAAAATTTTTTTTTTTACTTTAAATTCAATATATGCAAAACCCAAAACCAACTTTGTGTTCCAGGTCAAGTGTGGTAGCTATCTGACTAGCTGCATCTGTTAGTCCTGCTCCAAATCTATAACCTCTTTTTCCAGCACAAAGTACTGTCACCAATATCCCAATTTTCCTTGATTCTATACATCCCACCTCTTGTCAGCCATAAGAATTCATTCAGTGAAATATTTATTTAGCATGTGTCTTTTCTGTAGTACCTTTCTCCACACTAGAGGAATCTTCTAGAAGTATTCTTTCATTAAAATATTATTTATCTTTTCCAATTTTTTTTTGGAAATATGTTTACCAAGCTAAGGACAGGTTTTTGTTTACTTTTTATCTGAAAATAATAATATTTAGGAGGGCACAAATATTTTTGTTACCTAGATACAGTTTTTAACTTCTCCCCTAATGTTCAATGTAGGAAACACCTGTGAGAAATACTTTGGCAATAGGGATTAGGGAAGGGATTTATCATCATTTAACATCACTGGTCTCTGGTTAAAGAGCAGGAGAGAAAAAGGACGACAGCACGAGAGAATGTACATCATTGGTTATCAGTCTCCACACCTGTGGTGTAGGCGGCCATGGGATTACTTCTATAAATAGCTGTGAGAAAAGATAACTGGGGCTCATCCTTTGGCTCTGCTTCTTGCTCAGAGGACGCCTGATCCATGTTCCCCTATTAAGACTGCTGCTGAGAGATTGCTGCTGAGATGCTCCTACTAATACTGACTTGTGACTTCTAAGGTGCTTCTGGCACCTGAGACCTGAATGAGACATACTCCGACCTGGCAGTTTCATGGGTTGGGGCGGGTGGCCTAGAGTCCTGGCCCCAACAGTTCAAGATCTCTCAAAACCTTTTCCATGGACCTCTCTTCAGCATCATCCGGGTCTCTTTTTAAAACTAACTCCTTCAAACCTAGAGTTTTGGAATCAGAGTTGTCTTTGACAAAACCAAGGCATCTGTGGATTCAATAAGCTTCCCAGGTGATCATTCTGAGCAGCCAATTTGGGAAATTAGTTTAACTCCAATTTATCTTTTTCTACTTTATTTTTATGATTTCCTTATTCACATCTATCTTTATAGGAACCTTCAGAGACCTACTGATCATTGAACAAGGCAGTTTAACCATTCTCCCTATCTTCATTCATCTTGTTTCCACAACTTGGACTATTCTTTGTTGTCTCCAGAACTATCCTACCTCCATTCGTATTACAATGCCTAATTCAAGCATCCATTTCATGGTCTACTCCCCATAAGTAATCTCTGCTTTCTTTGACATGTAGCGCCCATGTGGATCTCTTTCATGACATATATTTTCTGAACTTTTGGTGACAGATAGCATGATGTATATTTTAATTCTTTCATGCTTTATTGTACGCTCCTCAAAGGCAGACATATTTAATTTTTTATGTTATTTATCACATAGCATGGTATCTTGTATATATTAAATATTTAATAATTGTTGAAAAATGAAATTACTAGAATTAACTCATTCACTCAGATAATGCCACTTAATACTAAACATATTAAAATATAGTGTTACTAGATGTTACTCAAATAGTGAATATGAAAAGAGAGCAATAGCCCTAAACATTATTTTTAGTAAACATTTTCTGCCTCTTTACAGATTTTAAAGTTTATTTAAATATCATGACATACAATGGGCCATATGAAAAATCACATAGAGAATAAAACCTAAAATTTTTCTCAAAAACTTCACCATTTCAATGCAAATATAAAATATTTTCCTTCACATGCAAAACTTAAAACTTATTGCTCTTCATCTATTATAAGTTATGTTCCTTATTAGGGCTATAATCTTGATTCCATAATAAGTGCCATCAAAATCTAAACCTTACAGATCTGTTAATAACACTGAACTGGGCTATCTTTAATACATCTAACAATTCAATGAATAGAATGCAAACTACTGTTCTGTATGTTTATTATTAACATAATAAGTATGGATGCATGAATTCTGCTTATTGTAAATCTTTTGGAAGTAACATTTTTTACCAGAGGTAAACAGTAACATCCTAAACAAGAAACTAGCTTTTCATAAGGAGTAAACCAGTATGCTTTCTCAAAAAGTGAGGAAAGATGAAGCACATAGTTTTGACCTTCAAGATTTGTGAACCTCCTATAAGCTAAAGTATAATTTCTAAAATGGTGTGTACATGGAAAGAAGTAAATGAAGATTATAGAACAAAATACACTCTGCCCTTTAAGCTTTGGATAGAAAGTAGGAGACAGATGGAAAATTCCATTGTGTGCCTTCTCTGCCACCTGTCACCATCTGAGTGGTAGCCAGCATCACAACTATCCCTTATTAAGTTGCTTGATGGAAATGTTGGCACTACCAAGAAACTACTCTTCTTGAAAGTTAATGAAACTTACAGCTTAGAAGAAGTGTAAAAAATACAGGCTGCACTTATGAGGAAAACTTGGCAGTATTTAATCAATAAAATATAAAACGTTTATAACTTTTTTATTAGTTTTAGAATATGATTTAGAAGTTGAGGGAGGGCACTGAGCTCACTGTACAGTTAATAAAGCATCCAAAGCTAGATTTCAAAAAACCTCAGGTAGGAGGTTTTAACCATGGATGGAGGATGAAGAGTAATGTTTAATAAAATTGAATATGAAGTATGTGATGATTAATGTTCTATTAGGACATAAAGAAATATGCATTAAATTCAATATAGTGTGGTGGCTGCAAGGCTGGGGTCATGACTGACATTTGGTTAAATAGGAAGACACAAAGGAGCATACAGTACTTAAATTTTAAGAAACATATAGCATGTGCAATATACTTTGGCACTTAATAGTGTAACTCTAATTGAACTCCTTAGTTATCTCACTTAGAAATATTCTTTTCTCCTCTACTGCATATCATCATTAAAAGCATATAAATGACTTTAAGGTACAGCTAGAATAGTGCAGCATCCCATTTGATGATTATTAAATTTCATGTTGAATTAATTCTTATTTTACTATAAAGTGAGAAAGAAAGAACATTTTAGGAAAGACTGCATGAAGCAAGGGAAATATAGGACTTTAGGAACTATAGAACTGAAGTATCATGTCCAGATTCAATGAGGGTTTAGAAACAGAAGTGGTTAGACAAATTTGATGCTGAAAAGTAAATCTTCAAAGACTGTCAAAAGGAAAGAACCAGACAAGAGAAAGAGTGAAAAGAAGTGAGAGTTTGGTTAGCCTGATCCAAGTCTGAGGTCCATAGAACCATGAGCTAAATTCTACGATAACTTTGGAGAGAAGAATAATCCACAAAGCCTGTGGCATAGATAAGAAGGTGAATAATTCTGAGAACTAACCACTCAAAAGCAAGGCATGGGTGAATTAATAATGGAAGAAAATACATTAACAGATAAATGGTGACACTGTCTGGAAAATGTTGGAATCTTCTTAGATTATGGTAGGTAAGCCTATGGTATATTGACAGGTGGCTTGGGAAAATTTCATTTAGGTGAGTTTAACATTTTTATGAAGATTCTGAGACCTTTCCAGAGTTTATAGGATAGACATCTGATAAAAATAATATCAAAATTTTCAAAGGTCCTGTGGGCATAGAAAATAAAGTGTGTACAGCATCAAAATATAAGATATATTAAAATTTGGAGAGAGCAAAGATGGCTTGGGTGGGTCTATTTTCACTATGTTTTCTTATGTGTCCAGTGTTTATTCTTAGCAAAAAGAGACAGGAAAAGGAAACAAGCAAAGTCTTAGCTCCTTTCACAAGCTTTTGAATGGGAAAACAGGTTGCAGAAAAGATTTCAGTCATCTTGGTTTGGCAGTATTACAGTCACCATCAGGGCTCACTGTAGGGAACAGAACTGCTGAGCTGGGACACCTGGATACACAGGTGGGAGAGAGCAAAACTCATCATCTTGTTAAATGGGCAGTGGCTACAGCCAATTGCCTTTTAGAGCTGGTGCAGAAATGAAACTGTTGTTTTGAGATATAATTAGAGTTTGTGTAGTATTCTCAAGAATTGAAATTTAGACATAGAGAGAACTGTTTTCTCTCAAAGAGGCAGCTTTGTCCTCTAAAATTAGTTTGAGAAGATCTTTTACAAGGCATGATGGTCCACAACTCTTGGGCCACAGACCAGTCCTGTCTTTGGCCCGTTAGGAACAGTGAACATGGCCTCACAGCAGGAGGTAAGCAAAGGCAGTGGGAAAAGCTTCATCTGTATTTACAGCCACTCTCATCAATGGCATCACCACCTGAGTTCTGCCTCCTGTCAGATCAGTGGGGCTCTTAGATTCCTAACAGAGCATGAACCCCACTATAAACTAGACATGCAGGGATCTAGGCGGCACTCCTTCTGAGAATCTAATGCCCGATGATCTGAGATGGAGATGTAAAATGCTTGAAGCATGCCAAAACCATCCCTCTCCCTCTGAACCTACCCTCCACTCTACCCTCTACCCAGGGAAAAACTGTTTTCCACAAAACTGGTCCATGGTGCCAAAAAGTATGAGGAGCACTGTTTTAGAAGATCAACATTACAGCTTAATAAGCAACATATAACACAACAATTTTGATATATTGTTCCAATACTATGGTACTTCATGTCTTCAAACTGAAGTTTAAAAAATTCTTTCAGGCACAGACTAGTCAATGATATACCCCAGTAACTCATAATTCTCCCCTTTGTTATTTAAAGCTATTGCCAGGTATATTTTTTGTGTTTTCCTGTTCCAAAGAATCAGTACAGAAGGGTTGTAACTTCCTCATTTATATCAAATAACATAAGATTTAATTTATCAATTACAACATGGGGTCTATATGGTTTTTAAGATTTTCACAATAAGGAGACTGAGAGAAGCACTTTGAGCAATAGAATATCCTGAATATAATCATTCCAGTCCTCCCTTACTAGAATTATTTTTTTCCTCAAAAATCATGCTGTTTAGCCAATTATTGGTAGATTAACAGTTCTCTCAGGGCACATTTTATGTAAGCAAATTTAAGAGCTAAAAGCAGATTCAATCAAGAAAAGAAAGAAACATAAACTTTGATAGAGGATCAATGTCTCCTCTCTTGAGCTTTCTATAGATTCTTTTCCACTGCACCCCAGGGCTGACCTCTCTGTAAGGCTCTGTTTACTTTTTTTAGTTAAAATTGGTTTATTCATTCCATCGAATCTGTCTATATGCTTTACTTTGTCTCAAAGACTGTACTTATTTGTCCTTCCGTCTCTCATAACACACAGGCATGTCATGATCCTTCGTGACTGGTTCTCTATTGTGGCTCTTCTGTGTCTCCTTTCAATTCCAAATCCCACTGATAACTGTTTCATTCACTTGGTATTTCCTAGTTCATCCAGAGAATCTTTTAAGATCAGGCCATTTAAGG
Source organism: Otolemur garnettii (assembly GCF_000181295.1). Lineage (NCBI taxonomy): Eukaryota > Metazoa > Chordata > Mammalia > Primates > Galagidae > Otolemur > Otolemur garnettii. Next base: position 19,225,972 of record NW_003852397.1, on the reverse strand, counting down.
GTTTCTGATCAGCCCACAGATTAAACACCCTCAGACTCTTTCCCCACTGGAGGACATTCAGTTTTATACAAGAAAACCATTGTATCATAAGATTGCTTGGAAAGTGTGGGAAATTAGAAGCCCCATAGTTCAATACTAAGTGGAGAAATTGAGAGGAAAATGGACAAAAATACTTGAATGCTGACGGATCCTAAAGAACTTTAGGAGCTAATCAGACATGCTGATAATAAGAGAGTTGAGGAGTCGAAACACCTAAAATGTCACATTGCAACCAATTATGGAGGTTAAAAGAGGAAAAGTGGAGAATATAAGATCTAAGAAATGAATGAATGTCTTTACTACATGTGTTTTTGAATATTGTTTCCAGATATTTGTGTGTATATGTATATATATATAATGTGTATGTGTATACATGTTTCTTTAACATTTGGAAAGTGCTAATATAATAAATTATTAGAAAGCAAATTGTATGATTTGATCCATTCTGAGATAACTTCTTCATAACCTTTAGAATTAAGGTTACTGACTAGAGATTACCCTTCAGGAAGTCCATATGTCATCAAGATAGGTAAGGTGTCCAGAGAAGGAGCAATATGGCCGATTGGAGCCAGATTTTGACAGAAGCTCCTATCCAGAGGGAAGGATAATGACCAGAAAGTACTCAATAAAGCTGAAGACTGGGAGCCAAGCTGAGAGAGAAGAGTGATAACTGCACATCACCTCTGCTGTGGCAAGCTGCAACTCCAAGAAAGCAAATTTCAGATTTTCTACAGGGGAGTGGTGATCTGAGGACCTCTTGTCTCACCCCAGAGAAGCCAGTTGCAGGAAGTGAGGACTACTTCTCCAGAGAAACCCTGCTATGATCCTGACCACTCTCTTGCCAGGCATGAAAGTTGAACTAATGTTTTCCTTGCCATTTTGAATGTGCAGTCCACCCTTCCCCCCACCTCGCCTGATGGTTCACAAGTCTAACCCCTATAGAGACCAGAATGTCTGTGGTTCATTGCCAGGTCTGGACACTGTAAGGGCCGTGGTAGAAAAGCTGCACTGTAACAGTGAAGCCAGCAGTAGTATAGACAAAGGGTAGGAGGCTGTTGGGCTTGGCTCTGTGACAGTACAAACCAGCTGCAGGAGGAGGCTTGCAAGCTGTGCATCCATCCTGCCTGAACTCAACACCCTGACCCCACCCTGCAGAGGCCACCATATATCCACCCTGCCAGAACCATGAGGCACCCCAGCATGATTCAATCCAAATAAAACATCTCCTAGACACATTATAATTAACTTTTCCAAAGTTAATATGAAGGACAAAATTCTGCAAGCAGACAGACATAAGAAAACCATAACCTACAAGGGGAAGAATATTAGAATGACTACAGATCTCTCTGCTGAAAATTTTCAAGCTAGAAGAGGATGGTCATCAATCTTTAACCTCCTAAAATAAAATAACTTTCAACCCAGGATCCTCTATCCAGGTAAACTGAACTTCATTTATGATGGAGAAATTAAATACTTTAATGACATTCACATGTTGAAGAAATTTACCATAACTAAACCAGCTCTCCAGGATATTCTCAGACCTATCCTCCACAATAACAAGCACAATGCTCTACCACCAAAGTAAACTCACTAGAAACTTTTGATCAAGCTCCAACTTCCACAGTGGCAAAATGATTAAAAAAGTTCAATGGACTTTTGAAAAACTCGATACCCAAAACACTATCAGGCTTATCAATACTCTCAATGTGAGTGAATGGTTTAAATTGTCCTCTAAAGAGGCACAGGTCGCCTGACTGGATACAAAAAGGCCAGATATCGGCTGCATATAAGAATCTTATCTTACCTTAAAAGATAAATATAGACTCAGGTAAAGGGATGATCATCTATAGTTCAGGCAAATGGAAATTAGAAAAAAGCAGGTGTAGCAATTTTATTCACAGACACAATAGATAAAAAAGCACAAGTAAGGAAAGATAAGGATGGTCACTTCATATTTGTTAAGGGTAACACTCAACATGATGAGATTTCAATTATTAACATTTCTGCACCCAACCAGAATGTGCCTCAATTTATAAGAAAGACTCTAACAGACGTGAGCAACTTGATTTCCTCCAGCATCATAATTGTCAGAGATTTTAATACCCCTTTGGCAGTGTTGGATATATTCTCCAATAAGAAACTAAGCAAAGAAATTTATACTTAAAATTGGATTTAACAGACATCTACAGAACATTTCATCCTAACAAAACTGAATACACATTCTTCTCATCGGCCCATGGAACATCCTCCAAAATTGATCACATCTAAGTCACAAGTCTAACCTCAGCAAATTTAAAAGAATAGAAATTATCCCTTGTATTTTCCCAACCTTCATGGAATAAAGGTTGAACACAATAACAACAGGAATCTGCATACTCATACAAAATCATGGAAACTAAATAACCTCATGCTGAATGATAGCTGGGTAATAGATAAGATTAAGAAGGAAATTATCAAATTTTTGGAACAAAACAATAATGAAGACATGAATTACCAGAATCTCTGGGATACAGCAAAGACAGTCCTAAGAGTCTGTCTCAAAAAGACATAGCATTGAAAGCCTTCCTCAAAAAAAGAAAAAAAAAAAAAAAACACAACAGAAAGAGAGGAAGCCAACAACTTAATGGGAAAACTCAAGCATCTGGAAAAGGAAGAACATTCCAACCCCAAGCCCAGCAGAAGAAAAGAAATAACTAAAATTAGAGCAGAATTAAATTACATTGAAAACAAAAAAATTATACAACAGATCAATCAATCAAAAAGTTGGTTTTTGGTAAGGTCAATAAAATAGATAAGCCTTTGGTTATCCTAACCAGAAATAAAAGAGTAAAATTCCTAATTTCATCAATCAGAAATGACAAAGGCCAAATAACGACAAACTCCTCAGAAATTCAATACTTAATGAATATTACAAAAAACTCTATTCTCAGAAGTATGGAAATCTGAAGGAAATAGACCAATACTTGGAAATACACCACCTTCCTACACCTAGCCAGAAAGAGGTGGAAATGTTGAAGAAGGCTGTATCAAGTTCTGAAATAGCACAACTATAAGAAATCTCCCCGAAAAGAAAGCCTGAGACCAGATGGTTTCACATCAGAATTCTACCAAACCTTTAAAGAGAAACTAGTACCTATATTACTTAACCTTTCCAAAGCATGGAAAAAGAAGGAATACTTCCCAACACATTGCAGAAGCAAACATCACCCTGAGCCCCAAATCAGAAAAAGATCCAACAAGAAAAGAAAATTATAGAACAATATCCCTAATGAATATTGAAGTAAAAATATTCAATAAGTTCTTAGCAAACAGAATCCAGCAACACATCAAACAAATTATACATCATGACCAAGTGGGTTTCATCCCAGGGTCCCAAGGATGTTTCAACACACACAAATGTATAAATATAATACATCACTTAAATGAAATAAAAAACAAAGACCATATGATTTTCTCAATTGAAGCAGGAAAAGCTTTTGATAATATCCAGTATCCTTTCTTGATCAGAATGCTTAGGAAAATAGGTATAGAAGAAACATTTCTTAAACTGATAGAGGCTATCTATAGCAAACCCACAGCCAATATCATATTGAATGGAGTAAAATTGAAATCATTTCCACTCAGATCAGGAACCAGGCAATTTGCCCATTCTCTCCACTGCTTTTAACCATTATAATGAAAGTCTTAGCCACCGCAATCAGACAAGAGAAGGCAATCAAGGGCATCCAAATAGGACGAGAAGAAGTCAAACTGTCACTCTTTGCAGATGATACAATTGTATATCTGGAAAACCCCAGGGACTCAAATACAAAACTCCTAGCAGTGATCAAGGAATACAGCAGCATCTCAGGATAGAAAATCAATACTCACAAATCTGTAGCCTTTTTATATACCAACTGTAGGAGACTCCAAGAGCCAGATGACATCCAAGCAAGATGATCTGCAGCTCAGGCCATTCCTCCACAGGACTTCCTTGTGGAAGAAGAGCTCGTGCCCTCAGCATGTAGTCATTGTTAATTGCTCCCCTCACCTGTGTTGTTCTGGCTCAATAAAAGGCTGGTGCGGAGGTTGCTTGGGGCTACCCAGAAAGTAAGGGCTAGCCCACCTTCCACAAGCTTGTACTTCTGATCTGCTTCTCGCCTGGTTCCTTCCTGCACTAACCAAGACCAGGGCCACAGGAGCCGGATGGGTCGTGACACCAACAATAGTCAAGGTGAAAAAACAATCAAGGACTCAATTCCCTTTACAATAGTGCCAAAGAAGATGAAATATCTGGGAGTGTACCTAACAAAGGACTTGAAATATCTCTCTTAAGAGAACTATGAAACACTAAGAAAAGAAATAGCTGAAGAGGTCAACAAATGGAAAAATATACCATGCTCATGGCTGGAAAGAATCAACATTGTTAAGATGTCTATATTACCCAAAGCAATCTGCAGATTTAATGCAATCACTATTAAATCACCTCTGTCATCCTTTAAAGATCAGGAAAAATTAGTACTTTGTTTTATATGGAAAGAGAAAAAAACCTCTAATAGCCAGGATATTACTCAGAAATAAAAACAAAGCAGGAGGAATCATGCTACCAGACTTCAGACTATACTATAAATCTACAGTGATCAAAACAGCATGGTATTGGCACAAAAATAGAGAGGTAGATGTATGGGACAGAATTGAAAACCAAGAGATGAACCCAGACACTTATCATCATTTGATCTTTGATAAGCTTATCAAAAATATATATTGGGGGAAAGATTCCCTATTTAACAAATGGGTGAATTGTTGGTAACTTATAGAAGACTGGACCTGGACCTGCACTTTTCTCCTCTTATAAAAATTGACTCTCACTGGTTAAAGGACTTAAACTCAAGACATGAAAGTATAAAAATTCTTGGAGAAAATTCAGGGTAAACACTTGAAAAATTGGCCTGGGAGAATACATTGTGAGGAGGACCCCCCAGGCAACTGAAGCAAAATCAAAAATAAATTACTGGCATCTGATTAAACTAAAAAGCTTCTGCAATGCCAAGAACACAGTAAGTAAAGCAAGTAGACAGCCCACAGAATGGGAGAGGATTTTTGCAGGTTATATTTCCTGAAAAGGTCTAATAACCAGAATCTGCAGAGAACTCAAACTTATTAATAAGAAAAGAACAAGTGATCCCATGTCTTTGTGGGCAGGAGACATGAACAGAAGCTTCTCTGAAAAAGACAAGAGCATGGTCTACAGACACATGAAAAAATGCTCATCATCTTTAATCATCAGAGAAATGCAAATCAAAACCACTTTTGAGATATCATCTAACTCCAGTAAGAGTAGCCCACATCACAAAATCCCAAAACTACAGATGTTGGCATGGATGTGGAGAAAAGGGAACACTTCTGCATTGCTGGTTTGAATGCAAGCTAGTACATTCCTTTTGAAAAGAAGTTTGGAAAACACTCAGGGATCTAAAAGTAGACCTGCCATTTGATCCTGCAATTCCTCTACTAGGTGTATATCTAAAGGACCAAAAAAATTACTTGGCAACAAAGATATTTGCACCAGATTGTTCACTGCAGATCAATTCATAATTGCCAAGTTAAGTGCCCATCGACCCATGAATGGATTAATAAATTATGGTATGTGTATACCATGGAATACTATGCAGTATTTTAAAAAGATGGAGACTTTACCTCTTTTATGTTTACATGGATGGCAGTGGTAATTATTCTTCTTAGTAAATTATCTCAGTAATGGAACAAAATATCCAATATACTCAGTACTACTATGAAACCACTTTTTAATCACTCAAATTTTCATATGAAAGATGAATCACAACTATAGCCCAGGATGTAGGAGGGAAGGGGAGGGGGTTGGGGAAGGAAGGAGGTGGTTTGATAGAGGGAGGGTTAATGGTAGAACCACACCTATGGAGCATATTGCAAGGGTACAAGTCAAATCTATCAAGTATAGGACACAAATGTCTTAACACTGTGATTAAATGAGGTGAAAGCTATGTTAATTAGTAGGATGTGAGCACTCCAATTTGTACAAATAATAACACATTGAATCTCACAAAGACATCATGATCTATGTATGTATGACTTAATAAAAAAAAAAGATAGGTAAAGCAAGTCATTAATGTGTTTGAACATACTTGATGCAGAGTAGCTGCCTGCCACCACCATATAAATTCATCTTTATTTGTGAGGTTATTAACTTGTGTTATACGTGCACGTTCCCATTTCTTTTACTTCATTTTACTTTTTTTCACATCTTATCCGCCTATCAAAAGATTCCTATCTTTAAAGACTCTCATGTGAGCTAGGCTAGTGTAGTAAGTAGACAGGTATATTCTGGATACCTTTTTATGGCTACATATCTTTTCCTAACTTTGTACCTACCATAACCTAAGAAATATATTTTCAACTTATGTGATCTCTGAACTTACACAAAGGGATACATATTAACATCCCTTTATTTTTTTTGTGTGTTAAAAAACAGTCCATACTAGAATGAATGCAATTAGTCAACAAACACTGTGTTTTTTTGTTTGTTTGTTTTGTTTTTTTTTTTTTGCAGTGTTTGGCCGTGACTGGGTTTGAACCCGCCAGCCACCTCCAGCATATGGACTGGGTTTGAACCCACCAGCCACCTCTGGCATATGGGGCTGGTGCCCTACTCCTTTGAGCCACAGAAGCCACCCAGCACTATGTCTTTTCAGTCTTCTATTTCTTTTGAAAATATATTCAATATACATTTCTTTGAATGATGAGTAGTTTTTAAATTACATTTGACGTTAAAACTATTTTGTTTTATATCAAAGAAAAGGCTGGCAATAGACCTGCAGGGAAAACACAGTAAGTGGGTAGGAGACTTCCTTCTAAAATGAAATAAACTTACTAAGGACCATGGTATGTATAGATTGCAGCAAGTGGAAGCCACTGCCATGGTTGGTCTAATACATTTCTTAGGTCTTGTTATACACTGAACTGTGTCTTTCAAAAATTCATATATCTATGTGATAGAATTTCAAGCCTTCAAAGATAGGGCCTTTGAAGTGTTTAAGTCAGTTTTGGCTACCATAAGCAAATATAATAGACTGAAGAGCTGAAATGTGGGTCATTGTAAAAGTTTTAAGATGCACAAAAACCAAGAAACCTAAAATCTATGCAAACAGAAATAAATAAAACCCTTCCAGCAACACTGATAAGCTGAGCAAGTTGAAACTTGCACAGGTTAATCCAAAAGAATGTTATTGGCTATGTTTGTAGGAAGTGAAGTAACAGGCCATAACACAGTCCATCTTAAAACTTTCATAGTACCCTACGTAAACAACAGAAGTTTATTCCTCACAGTTCCAGAGGCTGGAAGTCAAAGACCAGCATGACTGGGTTCTGGTGAGAGTCTTTTTTCTTGGTCATAGACTTCCAACTTCTTATTGTACCCTCATAAGGCAGAAAAATGGCCAGCTCTCTCTCTGTCCTCTTCTGAGAGCACTGATCCCATTCAAGAGGGCTTTGCCCTCATGACTTAATTATATCTCAAAGGCCCCACTTCCAAATACCATTTTGTAGGGATTTCAATGTAAGAATTTTGGTAGAACACAAACATTCAGACAAGAGACCTCTCACCCAGCCCACTACCCCCTTCCTTTCTCCTTCACTCTCTTTCTTTGCCTTTCTCTCTCTTTCCCTTCACAGTCTTAGAATACCCCATAGAGCCAGCAGCCTACATGCCAGGTAGAAGATTCTTACCAGAACCCAACCATGCTGCCACCCTGGTTTCCAACTTCTCAGCCTCCACAACTATGAGATATAACTTCCCTTGTTTAATCCACCTAGTCAATAGCGTTTTGCTGTCACAGCTTGAGATGAACAGGGCACATCTATTTTATTTGTCTCCCTTCATCATGGGATTACTGGTACATTCTTTGTTGCCCCAGAAGACTCACCCCTCCTCAATGAAGAGGCATGACCTTCTGCGACCTTAGAAGTCACACCTACATCTGGGTTATCAAAGGAAAGGTGCTCAGGAAACTTAATCTATCCCAAACAGCAGTCCTTAATGAAAAGTAGCTATAAATGAAATCTATCCCCTCTCTGGAATTTTGGATGGTTTATTTATTAGAGGTTGAAAAAAAAAATGCTCCGCAAATTTAAAATTACAGCATTAAAATGAATGTTATTTCTTTAATTTAAGGGTCTACGGATCTGCAAATATTTTAAATGTTCTACAATAAAAAACAGATTAAAAGATAAAATACAAAGCTTACAGAAACTCACAGGCACTGAAATCCTCAGAGGAATGTGTGGAAGGAAAGTGTAAATGCCAGCTTCAATATTAGAACAGTTTTGCAAAACAGCGATGCTAGAGCTCGACTTCCTTTTCTATCACTCACATAAACCATTTCACAGAAAAAGCCTCGGGTACACTGGATCTCAAATGAAAAGCAAGTCAACCCGCCATCAAAAGGAAAGAGATCCAAACAGAAATGTGTGATGCAGTCCCTTTAAGTAGCATAAATAGACCCAATAAAGAGGTTTTAGTGCAGGCCACTAGATTCAGAGCCATATTATCCTTTTTGGGTTTTTTTTTCCCCCAGCCTTCAGGATACAAGCTATGGTGAATCTTCCAAACCTGAAGACATTTTTCTCAAAAAGAGCAGCACACAAGAATATAAATGTGTGGTTTCAGCAGCTTCACCTGTGAAATAGAGGTTATAAATACTCTATTTCTATTTCTTACAGGGTCATTGCGAGAATTCAAAAAAATCTGTAAAGTGCTTCTTACAAAAAGCCTCCTGTGTCTAAGTGCAAAATTCATCATAAGTAATAAAGAATAAATAAAATGGAAGTATCTCTCCAAATACCCCTAAAACCTTATTCGGTAGATTTACTGGTATTGTTGAAAACAATTTTTATTTGTCAAAAGAAGACACTGCACATTCCCATAGTCTACAAAGTAAAGAGATTGGTCCTTTGGCTTCCCAAAGTCTATACTTGGATATAATTTTTTATTTTTTTGGTCAAATAGAGAGATATACTATCAGTTTTATGTCAAAAATAATAAACTAAAAATAGAATATGAAACAGAAGCAGAGGGAGAGGAGCGGAGAGAGAAAATGGTCAGAGGCTCAAAACAACACAGCCAGGAATTAGATACTATCTGTGGGGCGAAACTCTGTCTTTGACATCCGTGGTGATACTTTATCTGCTATTAATGATTTAACCATAGAAATGCTAGAAGGGCAACATAGATCTTGAAAATCTGAGCGAAGAAACGTTCAGCAGTATAAAATTAGGGCCTTTGTGTGGGGGAAAATATTGCTTTAAAGAAAATGTGTTTCTTGGCAATTTATATATTATATAGACTTATGTGCAAAAAAAGAGTCTGATGATAAAGAATATCAAACTCTACTGGCTTCTTACACAAAGACATCTTAGTTTGTGGGTTCTTTTATAATTTATCAACATAGGCAACCATAAAGTGTCTGCCCCTAGGAGACTGCCAACTTTTAAGCTCATATGAAAGCAATTAAAAAAAAAAAAACTTACAATATCTCCACTGATCTAACTGCTTACATAGGAAAGAAGTACAAATTAAAGGTCATTCCAAAGCTTTTTGTTGTAAAACAGTTTTCCTACACTGGAATTGAGAACACCCACTCCTTCCCGTCACACCTGACTTATGCTTTTATGCCTTCCATTACTTCCGTTTGCTTTCCAAGTCTTCCAACACTTGACAGCAAACAGAAGGCACAAAATATAACTGATGCTTCCCCATCTGTTTCTTTAATAAATGGCCTCTGCCAGAGTGACCAGTGTCCAAACAGCAAAATAGATCCCACTCATCATACCATATATCTTGTACCCCACCAGAGGAAAGGGCTTTGATTTGATAAGGATTTTCTGGTTCATGTGACATAATTATTTCTAATGTCTCACTTTTTCGAGTATTTGGACAAGAAATTCTTCAACTGAAATTAGAAAGTAAAATCTCTATAAATATGTAGACATTTATGTGTGTGTGTGTGTTTTTTTTTTGAGACAGAGCCTCAAGCTGTCCCCCTGGGTAGAGTGCTGTGGCATCACAGCTCACAGCAACCTCCAACTCCTGGGCTCAAGCTAGTTTCCTGCCTCAGCCTCCCAAGTAGCTGGGATCACAGGCGCCTGCCACAAAGCCTGGCTATTTTTGCAGGCATCATTGTTATTTGGCGGGCCCGGGCTGGATTCGAACCTGCCACCTTAGGTATATGTGGCTAGTGCCTTAGCCACTTGAGCCACAGGCACCGAGCTGATATTTATGTTTTTATAGGCATATCATACATATGGGAAAATGATCCATAAAAATATGGTATAACCTCCATACTCGACTACCTCCCTACACTGACCACCTCCTTGAATCGGCCTAATTTTCAGACTGGACATGCACCTTATGTACGTATCAGTGCAATAGGTTTCTAGTTCCTTATGTTGACCACCTCTGTATGTTGACAAGTTTGTTACAGTCTCTTACCAACTTACAGAGGTTCTACTGTACATTTTTCTTATTTTTTTTGTATTTATATTCATATTTTCTTTATTTAATTTTATTTAAAATATACTACCATGAAAAACACATGTTTGTTATGTCATAAAGTTTCTAAATGTCAAGTTATAAAGAATAAGTCATTTATTTTCTGATCCTTAAATTAAATGAATTTAACAATAATTATATAAGACTTTCTTTGAATGATAGGGATGTCATAGAGAGATTAAAAATAAATTTCAAAGTGAATTACGTTAGAAAGTGGAGGCAGATATCATAATCAAGTAAGAATCAGTATCTTGATTTCACAAAAGCAAGCAGACTAGCTTAATATGAAACTTTTACAAAGACATGGTACCGTAAGTGATTCATAAAGGAAAATAGATAAATAAAGGATACATATGGAATTAAGATTTTTATGCTATCCTTAAAATATAAAGGGACATTAAAGTAATATTATCAATGTTTTTTGTTGCAGAAATCTACCCTTCCTCAAAAAAATTGTTTTTAAGGTTATAAGTATTAATTAAGAGAAAATTTATCACAGCCTAAAAACAGAAATATTTTAGTTGAATATTTTATTTTATTTTTTGCAGTTTTTGGTCGGAGCTGGATTTGAACCTGCCACCTCTGGCATACGGGGCCGGCGCCCTTCCCCTTTGAGCCACAGGCGCCGCCCAAGTTGAATATTTTATTATTTCATTTGTGTTTTTTATGAGTAGACAGATCTTAATACAGAGCAATCTATATTGAATATAGATGCAATAAACATGTAGAATGAAAGAAAGAAAGATTGTTAGAAATGGAAATATTTTCATTGACTATTTTATTGTTTCATTTCTAATTTTTATGAGTAGACAGATCTTAATACAGAGCAATCTGCATTGAATATAGATGTAATAAACATGTGGAATGAAAAAAAGAAAGAAAGATGGGATAGCTGTAGCTACAGGTTATCCATCTTAGCTGAGAAGGTAAGATTTCACTTTAGAGTCACCTCAGGGCCCAGAATAGTGCTTCACTATACTGAGTATAATGAGAATAAGAGCTCATACTCCAGGGTTAGATTTTATTACTGTTCAAGGAATAATTACATTCTAAATTAATATGCACCATAGTGATGAACACTAAAGGGATTGTTCAAACACAATATCCAGAAAAGTTTCAAAGTTTGTAGAATTTCAAAAAGTGGGAAAGATATCACTTGTATTAACGCCAGTTGTCTGTTTAATAGAGAAAAAAAAAATTCATGTAATATGAAATGACCAGGATTCTTTAAGAGCTTTGTATGAAAAAGGAATTAACCTTTCTCTAGTTTGTTTATTCAGGGCTGAAAGGGAGTCATCTGGAAACACTGCTTGATATGTTTGCTGGTCATCAATCAGAATTATAATGATTTTTTTTTTCAGAACACTACTTTCCAAATAGATGTGTCTAGGCTACTTCTGGGGAGCTACAGATTGCTGACCTGCACCTAGAGACAAGACAGGGGCAACATGTAATTCTTAGAGAATTTTATTTTCTTGGGCTACTTGAACTTATATCTCAAAAACACAAAAGGGTAGCCTTCATTAATTCATATGTGTAATTCAGTTCAACTAATTCACTGTGGTCCTTTGATGTCTCGTAGTTCCATAAATGAAACTAGTAATATAACAAACATCATAAATGTACTAAGTTATAGTCATACTTCATGTAAATAATCTGAAATCCCTCATCTGAAATATATATACATTTATATATTTACGTGCACACATACATGAATGCATATAAATCTACGTGTGCTGTACACATATGGGCAAGCATATATGCAGGTTATGTAGTCATGTATACACGTGTATGCAGACACACTTGCACACACACAGATGCAGAAGTATTAGATCTCTCATTCTTGACTCTGAGAGATTGGAATAGCCATTAAAATAAACTCAAAAATCCCACAACCCTAAAATTGTAGTTTTATATCCACATTAGATTAACAACGCTATACTATCTCCACGCACCATCTCCTTTTAAAGATTTTTCACTCAGTTTCTTTCTGGATATGAATACACACAGGCAGTAAATACTCTCATTTTGTGTTACTATACAGCTCTCAATATTTTCATTGTCTTTGTCATCTAGCAATAGGTGGTAACTATATCAAGTAAGCAGGCAATTCATTTGAAACAAATGATCTAACTGAATCTCAATAGGGAAGAACATCTAAATGGGACATATAGAAATATAGCAGTATTGAGTTTCATGATTCCAATGCAAGATGTTAAAAGAAACAAATGAAGAAACTGAAGTTTACAATTTGTATAGAATCCTCAAACTGGCACAAACAGATTATTTTAATTCTCTTTATCAGCGACTATTAGGCCTTAATTAGAGTTAAATAACAGAAAGATTTAATGAAAAATTTACACCAACTTTTACGATAATTATGTCTTGTATAAATGTCAGAAGAAAAAGAAAGAGCACAGGATGGGTGGAGAAAGGACGCCCAATGATGTCAAGATTTGCACTCTAGATTCAATTAACTTGCTCTGATTTCAGAACTTTATTTTAGCAATTCTTCCCCTGTGCTTTGTATATCATCAGTCATTTCCCCTTTGTGGATCTTTTCTATTACCATACCAACATGCCATATTGCTCCCCTCACTGGGGGGAGAGGAGGCTCCCTCTTACCTCCTCCAGCTGCAACCCCATCTAGAGCAAACTTTCTCTAAGTTGTCTACATTTCTTTTTTTTCTCCATTTCTTTTTTTCCTAATCTCTTTTGAACTTAATAGTATCAGTTAAGCTTTCATTTCCACATTCATTTTCCACCAAAAATGCTCTTGAACTTGTCAGCAATGACTGCCACATGGCTACAGTGTCAATAATCAACCCGCATTTTTTTTTATTACTTAGCTACAAGTGACTCAGTGATTCTCTGCCTCACAACACTTCCTTCACATGGCTTTCAGAATTCCTCACCATGTACCCTCTTCTGACCTTACTGGTCTCCCCTCATCAGTCTTTCTTGTGGGTTCTACCTTATCAACATAGGAGTGACCACAGTTCTATACTGGGTGATCTCACCAGATGTCCAGGCCTTGGTCTATGGTCCTACTATTTCTTTTACTATAAACACAATTCCCTAGGTGTTCACTAGCCACATTCCCTCTCCTCTTTCAGGTCTTTACACAAATATCCCTTTTCCGTTAGGCACATCATGCCTATTCTATCATTTTTAAATCTTTAAAAAGAGACTATCACATCTACTTTCTTCTTTGCACCCTGTTTAACTTTTCTCTAGCACTAATTGCCAGCTGACACAGTTTCTGTTAGTATTCATGTTTTTATGTACACATACTTTTTGTGTGTATTTACTTTAGTTATTTAGTTAGTGATTTTAGTTTACTTTTAGTTAGTTAATTTATTGTTTGCTTTCCCCAAACCACAGTCTGATCTCCAGGAGAGCAAGAACTTTTATTTCTTTTTGTTGATTGATGCATATGATATCGAATGAAACCATACAATGATGTACGTGAGCCATGATCACAACCTCACCTTATTCTAGGCAGTCAAGAAGGCTCAGGCTCTTCCCTTTCAACATGAAAAACCATTGAATTTAACAAAAAAGGAAAATTAAGCCAAATACCAGTGACTTATTCCACAAGAGTATATTTGTCTTCTCCTTATTGGAAAAGGAAATCATTGAAAATTGGGGGAAATTTTTTGTATTTAGCATGTTTTTCATGTTTTATGAGGCTAGACTATCTTTATATGATGAGTACATTTTTCACACAAAACAATTTTATGATACAAAGATAATATTGAGGACTGTGGGAAGATGAGAGAATAGAAGCAAACCACATGTGCCACTGTCAAGGAGAGGATAAAAAAATGAAGTTGGAAAGAATTATAAAACTCCCACAAAGCAATGGGGGACATTGAGAGAGAAGGAGAAGATGATGGAGTAATTCATTTGGCAAAATTAAAGGGATCTGTGGGGAGGCATAGACACATGGGAAGATCAGAAGGATAATGTCCTGGGGCTCCACGCTTACCCTACAGGCACTATGGTTCTAACTGTGAGGGGTCTCACTCCACCACTGCAGAGCTCTGCACTGATTGAAGAGCTGCTACTTGACATTGAACTGGAGAGCAAATAAAGCAGGTATGGGGTAGCTGCCAATCCCAGGTTCTGCAGCTGACATCATCCTGACCTCCTAAGTGCACAGAACCACACATTCACTAGACTCAGCTTTGTGGTGGGAGTCTTTGCATCATCCTTGCTGGACCAGGGAAGGTGTGGGCAGAATGGACATTCCCCCATCTCATGGTCTGTGACTGAGAGCTGGTGTCCCTACCCCTATTGTGGGATCTGAGCAGAGGAGGTGCCTCAGGTACCATGGGCACCACCAGGGAAGTCCTGGGCTAGTGCCTTAGCAGAACCCACATATAGGGAGAACCCTGGCCTTCCAGCAAATCCAATCCATCACTATGATCCCTGGGCCACTGGAACCAATCACTACTCACATGTCTTGGATTCTGTAGTTCTTGTGCTGCTAGAGCAGCCCCTAGCCCAAGTGGCTGTTTATATAGTCCCCAGTCCTGGTTCTGAGATTCTAGGTTCCCCAGGGCCTAAAGTTATTCCCCAGTGACTACAGAGTTGCCAATGGGCCTTCAATGACACCTTTGAAATTCTACCACTGCATCTGGACCCAAAGACACCACCCATGAGTTTCCACTACTGCCTCTGAGCCCATGCCCTGTGGTCCAACACTCCACCAGGGACCCCCACCCACTAGTCTCAAGTTGCTACTACTAGATCTGATTCAGGCAGATGTCCACAGTTCGGTCATCCATGACCACTGCCTAAATAACCTCACCTGGCTGCCACTGTCATCTCTTCTGGGAGACTCTCAACAGAATAATCCCTTACAGTGCCAGCCAGCCTTTGTAGAAAATATCTTTCCCAACCCCAACTCAAACTTCTAACAATCATCTAAGGAAAAACCCACCGCCTTGCACAAAGGGCATCCCCAACACTAGACTGAACTGTGACAATAACAGTGGAACAAAACAAAATAGAATAGCCACAAACCATAAGTTCTCATTGTGCCCTCCCCTTGCCTTCTGGGTCAACATTCCAGAATAGAACACAAAAGTGGCATCTAGGGACCTCCCTTCTTCCCACTAAGTAGGAGTGTTCCCTGCAAAGAAAAACAGGTGACCTGTAAACTTATTAGTCCTGAGCTGAGGGATGAGGAGTCAGATGAGGAAAAAAAAAATCAAAAGAAATATGTCAACAAGAAAAATAAAAATTTGACACCCCAAGGGATTACAATGGAATTATAGTAGTGGATTCCAACTGAAAGAAAATCATCTGAATGACAGAATTTGAACTCGAAATATAGATGGCAAATAGTATGAATGGAATTGAAGAGAAAATTGAAAACAAACAAAAGTTGGAAAAATATACCAGTTAATTAATGGAAAAAATAGTTCCTTAAAGAGCTAGAAAACATAAGAAAGGATATAATAGAAATTAAAGAAATGAATGAGCCATTTATGGAATATGAAAGCCCAGCAAGAATCTTCAACAATATTCTAAACCAAACAGAAGAAAGAATCTCAACACATGAAGAGAAGACTCCTGAGATAGCCTAGGAAGACTCCTGAGATAACCTAGGAAGACTCCTAGATAACCCTAACCCTAACCCTAACCCTAACCCATTCAAAGATACAGGAAAGAGATAAAGGGAACTTAACAGTCACTTAGAGAAATATGAGATTGTGTGAAACAAACTAACAGACAAATTATGTACATACCCCAGGGTGAAGAAGACAGAGTAAAAAGCATCAGAAACCTATTCAATGGAATTATTGAGGAAAATGTCCCTGGTCTCACCAGAGAGTTCTTAAACTGAATGACAAAGGAGAAAAAAGCTTTCAAAATCTTTGGAATTCAGCAAAAGCAGTCCTAAGGGCAAAATTCATAGCCTTAAACTCCTACATAGAAGAAACAGACACAAAGATCATAAATTAACAAGCTGATGACACATCTCAGGAAGAACAATCTAAACACAAAGCCAGAAGGAAAGAAATAATAAAGCTCAAAGAAGAACATCCATGAATATTATGAAAATCTCTACACACACAAAGTGGAAAATGCAGAGGAAATGGACATTCCTGGAAACACCCAGCCTCCTAAGATCCAATAAGGAAGAAAATGAATTCTTGAACAGACCAATAATGAGCAGTGTGACTGCAGCAGTAATAAAAAAAATTTACTAATAAAAGTCCAGACCAGATGGATTCACAACTGAATTCTACCAAATTGTTGGAAGATAAATCTACCTTCCTACAGAAATTATTCCATAACATTGAGAAGGAGGAAATTCTCCCTAACTCATGTTGTCAAACCAATTTCACTTGATACCAAAATGAGAAAAGGACACAAGAAATAGAGAAAACTACACACAAGTATATCAGCTTATGAATATAGATGCAAAATCCTCAACAATATACTAGCAAACTGAATACAACAGCATACCAAAACTAATCCACCATCAAGTGGGCTTTATCCCAGTGATGAAGGGATCATTCAACACATGTAAATCAACAAATGTGATTCACTCCATAAATACTGTATGATCATCTCAATAGAAGCTGAAAAAGCATTTGACAAAACCTGCACTTTCATGATAAAAACTCTCAACAAACTAGATATAGAAGGAACTTATCTCAAAATTATAAAAACCACATATGACAAAGCTAACATCATACTGAATGGAGAAAGGTAGGAGCATTCCCTCTCAGAACCGGAACCAGATGTGGGCACCTGCTGTCAACACTTCTATTCAGTATAATACCTTAAGTCTTCGCCAAAGCAATCAGGCAAGAGAAAGAAATAAAAGAAATCTGAATCAGGAAAGAGAAGGTCAAACTATCATTTTTTGCTGACAATATGTTCTTTCATCTGGTGGCGCCTGTGGCTCAAAGGAGTAGGGCGCCAGCCCCATATACTCGAGGTGGTGGGTTCAAATCTGGCCCCAGCCAAAAACTGCAAAAAAATAAAATAAAATAAAATAAAAAATGTTCTTTCATCTAAAATGTCCCAAGACTCCACCAAAAGACTCCTAAGTTGATATACAAATTCAACAAAGCCTTAGGTTATAAAATCAATGTACACAAAGCAGTAGCATTTATACACTAATAACAGTCAAGTGGAGTTAAATCAAGGACTTAATAACATTCACAAGAGCTATCAAAAATATATACTTGGGAATACACTCAACCAAGAAGGTGAAAGATCTCCAAGGGAACTTCATCGAGGGAAGAAACTACAAATGATACCTACAAATGGAAAAACATACTACACTCATGAATTGGTAGAATCAACACTGTTAAAATGTTCATGCTGCTTAAAGTGATTTTCCAATGCAGTGCATTTCCCACCAAAATACCAATGTCATATTTCATAGGTCTTAAAAAAGTTATTCTAGGATTTGTTTGGAACCAAAAACAGTCCCCAAACCAAATCAATCTTAAGCTAAAAGAAAAAATCAGATTTCGAATTATATTACAAGGTTGTAGTAACCTAAATAGCACAGTGCTAGTATAAAAATAGAGAAAGAGACCAATGGAAGAGGAAAGAGAACCCACATATAAAACCAACTGATCTTTGACAAAGCAGACAACAACATACAAGGGCAGACAATTAAATTCATGATCTCATCCTAAAAAAGTGCTACCACTGCTGAATATCACTAAGGTTACCTTTGAGGTACTCCCCTTGGGAAGCTGTGCACCAATGGCAGCACCTAATCCCCCCTTCAAAGTACTTTTCTGGGATGAGTTTATGAACTTAATTGTCAGACCTCATACACTGGGGAAAGTAAGTCAAAGTCAATAATTGGTGTTGAAAACATGGGATAGCCTCATATAGAAGAATAAAATAGGACCTCTATTTCCCACTATTTGGAAACAAAATAAATTACCTCATAATAGATAAAAAGCATGAGAACATAAAAATAATAAAATATGGGAAAAGCTCTTCTAGACATCAGCCTTGGCAAAAATTTATAACTAAGACCCTAAAGGTGATTATAGTAATAACAGAAATAAATAAACCGGGCTTGATTAAATTAAAAAGCTTCTGTGCAGCTAAGGAAATAATCAACAGAGCAAATCAACAACCTACCGAGAGGAGAAAATATTCGCCAACTATACATCTGATAAAGGGCTAACATCCAGAATCCACGGGAATTCAAAAAAATCACCAAGAAAGAAAAACCCCACTAAAAAGTGAGCAAAAGACTTAACAAAAGTGTTTTAGAAGAAGGTTGATAAACGGCCAACAAATATATGAAAAAATGCTCAACATCACTAATCATCAAGTTACTGCAAATCAGAACCACCAGGGGATACCACACTCCCTCTGTCTGAATGGCTATTATTAAAAAGTCAAAAAAGGTGCTGGAAAGATGCAGAGTGAAAGGAATGCTTGGTAGGAAAGCAAGAGAGAACAACTTATGGAAATTTGTTTTTAGTATGGAGATTTCTCAGAGAATTAAAAATAAACCCACATTTGACCCATCATTCATACTCCTAGGTATCTACCCAAAGGAAAATAATTCATTTTGCCAAATGGACACTTGCACATGAATATTCATTGCTGCACAATTCACAATCACAAAGACATGGAATCAAGGTGAGTTCCCATCAATTCCTGAGTGGATAAACACAAACTGGTATATGTGTACTATGGACTATTCAGCCATAAAAAGAAATGAAACTGTTTTGGAACCATTTGATGGAACGGGAGAACATTATCCTATGTGATGTATCCCAGGAATAGAAACAGAAAGACCCCATGAACTCGCTAATAATTTATAACTTGTCAATGGCCACAAATGGGCACAAGAGATTTAAAAGTTATTGAGTATCAGGAAAGGGGCAGGGTAGGAGAGGAGGGGTAAAAACATACTGAACTGGTGCAGTCAACACCGGCTTGGTGATGGACACTAACAGCTCTGACTCAAGCATTATAAAAGCTAGCCATGTAACACAAACATTTGTACCCCTTAATATTTTGAAAATAAGAAAAGAGAGAGCAGAATTCAATCCAAAACGTAAAGATAATATTGAGCAACTAAAGTCACCTCAGCTGAGCACAGCAAAATGCAGCTAACATTTCTCCTAACTCTGACAATACATTTAATTCTAACTGAGTATAGTGGAATCTTTATAACACGTGTCTTCCACAAAATAAATTCTTC
Source organism: Otolemur garnettii (assembly GCF_000181295.1). Classification (NCBI taxonomy): domain Eukaryota; kingdom Metazoa; phylum Chordata; class Mammalia; order Primates; family Galagidae; genus Otolemur; species Otolemur garnettii. The sequence goes on along the minus strand of NW_003852397.1, from coordinate 19,206,161 downwards.
CCCGAGAGTCCCTTAACAGAGGAGAGCAAAGAAGATACAGATGGTGGCATGATTCCAAAAAGTTACAGCCTCTCCATGTATGGAACTGGGTTTCAAAACAGTCTAAGATCCAATTTTAGCACCATTTCTGGCCCTTTACACCCAATGCTCAGTGATGTGATCTTATTATAATATGGAGTGTTCTATACTAGTCAGTTTTGTTGGATAACACAAACCCTTACTTGTAACATTACAATTAAATTAACTATGTTTTTATTTCAAAGTTAATCTTCTCCCCCAAGACCAGTTTCCTGTCTTAGCACTTTCTTGGATTCACACCCAGATATATTTCTTTGAAGAAAATTTGTGTTGCTTTATTTTCTTGCTAAGATGAAACAGATTTTGAAACTGAATATATCAACAGGTTGTCTTAAATTTCTTTTAAATTCATTCATTCAATAGTGTAAGTATTTATGATGCTCTTGCTAGGAATTATTTTGTGCCTGTTCAAATGAAACCAAAGATTTCCACCCTTGCAGGGTTTATCATCTAGTGGGAGAGACAAGCAAAAAATAAACACATATATTTGTATAATTCATTTATAGATAATTTTGGACAAATGTATTAGAAGTATTCATCAATATAAATGAAGAGGCTTAAACATGCTTATATTCTTAGGTGATACAGCTAAAATTCTATGAACTTATCCTAAGGAAAAAATTAAAAACATACGGAAAGATATGTATTATATACATATGTTTACTCATGACAATAATATTTACATTAGTACAATTTTGTAAATAATTTAAATGGCTCCCCAAAAAAGGAATGACAAATGAGAGCACCTATAAATAAGATGCTATAGTAGGAAGTGATTAAATTTCATGCTTTATATTTAAGGTCATGGAACAATCAGATAATGCTAAATGAAAGAAAGAACAGCTTATGCTACTTTTTGGTATTCCTTTATGTTTCATATCCACAATTTGTTCTCTATTTCTTCACACTTTATGAAGTTCTTTAATTTTTTGATATATCTCTCATTTTTCAATGTGGATTATCAATAAGAATGTAGAAATATAGAGAAATATCCTGCCCCCAAAACATTTCCTTGATAAAGTTTCCATAACCTCAAAATCTATTCTGGTTGAGAATCAACCATGAGGAAACAGGCATCACCTTTTTCTTATAAGTTTCCATAATACTCCATTCTAGCAAGATTAGTGTTGTGCTTCTTGTGATTTTATTAACCTGATGCTTATACCCCCTGCACTCAATAGATTCTTGAATCATAGTGCATAATCTATAAAGATTTCCTGAAGGAATTAATGTATATATTGGCCTAATATAATCATTAAAATCTAAAACAGACCTCTACAAAAGCATCAGTTTGCATACTCAATGTATAGCCATCCCTAGGAGTTATTTATATGTGATCTATTTGTACTTTGTACAAAGCAGTCAGCCTACACGATTTTTTATAATTCTTGCTCATTCAATCTTTCAACAACATATTAAAATTGATCAGAAGTTAGCAAAAGAAGTCAACTATTACTAAAAAAAAAATCATTAACCTAATGAAAATAAGTATCAGCCAGGTAGATAGTTAAAGCGTTATCGCTTAGCTATTAGTAGTTACTCTACTGGATATCTCCTTATTTAATACATTATTTTGTTATTCTACAAATGCAGCTCTGGACAGACATTGCATAGAAAGGAATGAGCATGAAAAAGGTGTTCTATTAAGAAGTAGGAAATGTCTCTCATTCTTTTTTGCAAAACAAGATGTGGAAAAGTGTCATTTGTTGGAGAATAAATTCATGATGAAACTCATTTGTTTCATCATCTTTATCAGCCACGCTAGAATAAACTCAAAATAAATTGAAAATACAGCAAAGGCTTTAATTTACAGTTACTTTTCTTTTTTTTTTCTTTTTTTAATTTTCATTAAAAACTACTGCACACACAAGAAAACAAGTTCCATGTTCTATGTCATTTATCTTTTAAGCCCTAATTATATTTAAATTACTCTTCAACTCTTACTACATTAACATAATTGTGTGTCAACTAGCAGGATGTACTTATTGAGTAAGATATTTTTAGAATATTCTGCAAGTCAATAATGCCGTTTCCTTTTTTTTTTTTCTCTCTTTACACACTCGTTGCCATATTGTCTTTTACAAGAAGAGTTCTTCTTTTCCTTTTATTTCTCTGGAAATGTAGTTTTTGAAAGTTTCAGCCACACTATTTCTTTATTCTTATTCCAAGATTGCACATAGAAAACAGTAGTCTTGGTATTATATGAAGCTCATCTGATTTAGTTTTAGACATATCATAGAAACTATTAGCAAGAAGAACAACTTGGTGCACATTTCAGCTTTGTACAGGTATCTGCCAGTAGAATTTTTGCCAAGATGCAACATTATTTTGTAGTCTCTGGTATATTGCACACATTGAAATACTAAATTCAATAGAATCATTTATTCATGCAGTTGAAAATATAAATTGAACTTCTAAGTTGAGAATGTTGTCTGACTATTCACACTTCCACACTTGCAAATGTTTAAAATATCTATAGGTAGCTTAGCACCTGTAGTTCAGTGGTTAGGGCGCTGGCCACGTGCACGAGGCTGGTGGGTTCAACCCAGGCCAGGGCCTGCTAGATAACAATGACAACAATAACAAAAAAACAGCTGGGCGCTGTGGTGGGCACCTATAGTGTCCCATCTACTTGGAAGGCTGAGGCAAGAGAATCGCTTAAGCCCAAGAGTTAGAGGTTGCTGTGAGCTGTGATGCCAAAGTACTCTACTGAGAGAGACATAGTGAGACTGTCTCAAAAAAAAAAAAAAAAAAACTATAGGCAAACAAACAAAACAAGTATAAGAAACCCAGAAATGCCTAACTTTTATAAATATTTAATCTCTAGAAAAAGTTCCAATGGTTTGTACTCTAATTTAGTTCTAGATCTCACTAAAACATGCCCTAAAATTTTTTTATTCTTCACCATCAATTAAAAAAAGTTATTCTCCCTTAAAATCTGATTTTGTTTTAACCGTGTGGATGTGCTTTAAATTTAAATTCTATCATCAAATTGTTTTCATTTTTTATTTTCAAAATATTAATCTATTTCTCTCAAGTAAATCTTTAATCATGATTTAAAATGACATGGGTTACCACAATTTACATTCAAAAGATTTTCCTACCTTACTCTTTCTTCCCTACCTCCCAGGCTGCTTCCATAAGCCACCACTTGCAAGTATTTAGTTGTTTCTCCTGACATTGAACTGCATAATCATACAGAATATATTTATACTTGTACTTCCTGACAGTAATTTTAGACATTTCCTGTTATTTTCTGTTTTGCCACCATCCCACCATTTCCCAGTATGACTATGTGACAAATTTTGGTCATATTCACATATAATTTATAAATTTTATATTTATCATTCACAATATTTAGTTGCCAGGCCAAACGGTGTCATCGACAGTTCATTCTTATTATTTATAATAGTTACGCTCCATACAGTGGCTGCGAACATTTAATCAGTCAATGATGAACCATCGCTCTTAACGACAGGGTAAGGTTTCTGGGAGCCTCTGGCCAAAGCATATTTATCAATAAATCATCACATAACTTTGTCTTACATGTGTTTCTTCTTTAAGACACCTTATTTAATATATGTTGTTGAATAATTTCTACTTAAAGCATGGAACCAGGAGCAAAGATTCACCCCTATAATCCCAGGCACTTGGGAGGTTGAGGTGGGAGGACTGAGGCCAGGAGTTTGCGACCAGCCTAGGCAACATAGAGAGACCCTATCCTCTCAAAAAAATTTTGAGACTAAAAATATTAGCCAGGGTTGGTGAAGAGATCTGGTGTTTCCAGCTGAGGCAGGAGGATTACTTGGGCCCAGGAGTTTGAGGCTTCAGTGAGTTATGATTGTGATACTGTACACCAACGTAGGCAACAGAGCAAAAACCTGTCTCTAAAAAGAAAGAAAACCAAATCACTAAGTCACAGCCAAAGGCATTACATTGGATGTCTGAATAAAGCTTATCCAACACTAATATTTTCTCTATATAGCACATCACAGCCCTCTTGCACTGAAAAACACTAAAAGCCCAGCACAGCACGTCGGCAATATATTTGGGGTCCTTGAAATTAAACCAAAATGACATGTGTAAAAATGTGAAAACACATGACATCACAGCGCAATAAGGATTCTTCTCTGGGATAGGAAAGCAGAAATGAGATAGAGTTGCCTTGCTTCATGTCAGCTGGGATGTGGACGCTGAGTATCCCAGAGTCTTTGCTGTGTTTTAGACGTCCGTGCACTACCGCAAAAGTGCCTTGATTTTCTAGTTACAGATAAATGTTAGTGTGTAGGCAATGATCTGACTGCAGTTATAGTTCCTGATCTCATGTTTTCTTATCTGGTTTTGTTGAGGAATTCCTCCAGTGGCTTCCTAAAAAAGAGTGCTTAACAGGTAAAAAAAAAATTCATACAGTAAATGTGCGAGCACTTCTTCACCGCATCCTCACTCTTAGTAACATTAAGTTAGGTATCAATTTCTGGATTGAAAATAACTTTTCCTGAGAAGTTTACAATTTTTTTAAAAAATAGATTTTATTGACTTCCAGCATTCATGTCAAAAATCAATGCTACTCTTACTCCAGTCACACTTGCTTGTTTTCCTTCTAGCTTTTTCCTATGGACCTTTTTAAGATTCTGTGGCTCTAAAGTTTGAAAATGATATACCATCTGTAAATATTTTAAACTCCAATATCATCAGCCCAGTCTACGGGGCTGAGTAAGAAAGTCTAATAACTAAGTCAAATGAATACTCAGTGAAATAATCAGAAAATTAAATATAACCTTAAAATAATACAAGGATAATTTTAACATATGGACCCATGCCTCTCATTGTATACAAAAGAGATTTGGTGGAGAAAAAAACTCATGATAAAATTTTAGTCAAAATTCACCCTAGATCTTTTTTGAGATATATAGTTTTGAAATCTGAACTTTAATAATGTGACATGATTTTCTGATTCAGTTGTGAAAATCTATACCAATGACTATCGAAGTCTGACTATTAAAGTATGCATGAAAGTGTAGCTGGACTAGAAACATAGGAAACACTGAGGCGAGATGAGAGCATGCTTCAGTGACACTGAACAAGTCTCCACAGGCCTCCTTGCGATGCTGTCCTCCTACTTGACAGAAGACCAATTCCTGGGTGAGAATACTGTGAAGTCTAGTGCCCCCAAACTACGAACATTGTTGGGATGTGATTTAAGACTGCCCAGATTATTCTACGTGTTGTCTATAATGACAGTTGCTTGTTAATGCTGTTATGTAATATTACTACATCTGAGGGCATCCCTTTTACCTTTTATTGGAAAGTTTCAGTTGAAGCATTAGAAATAACTTAAGAGAAAATCATATATTACTTTTTAAACTACAACAGTAAGGGAAATTAATATAACACTGCTTAAAATCAAACTGCAAATAATAACAAAGTGATTAGAATTAATGTTTTAAATAGCAAGTTATTGTTAATGTCCCCAGAGAATGTCACTAGGTTTAATGCCATCTGATTTTATATTAACTTCTTTTTTTTTTTCAGTTTTTGGCCGGGGCTGGATTTAAACCCGCCACTGCCACCTCTGGCATATGGGGCCTGCCCGCGCCCTACTCCTTTGAGCCACAAGTGCCGTCCCAGATTTTATATTAACTTCTTAAAAGCCATGTATTCTCATGGTGCTTATTTTTCATATTGTATTAGGAAATTATGATCAGGGTGGGGTGCAGTGGCTCCCACCGGTAATCCCAACACTCTGGAGGCCAAGGCGGGTGGATTGCCTCAGTTCATGGGTTAGAGACCAGCCTGAGCCAGAGTGAGACCCAATCTCTAAAAATAGCTGGGCATTGTGGCAGGTGCCTGTAGTCCTAGCTACTCAAGAGGTTGAGGCAAGACAATCGCTTGAGCCAAAGTTTCAGGTTGCTGTGAGCTATGATGCCACAACACTCTACTCAGGGTGACAAAGTGAGAATCTGTTTTACACACACAGAAAGAACTTATCATATTCTTTTATCATTCAATAAACTGTAAATCTCATAAAACAGCGCTAAAGGGACATAATATAATCCATAATATAATATAAAGCCAGAATGTCAAGCAGCATGGCAGGCGCTATGTCTGAACACTACAAATCACCCAACAAAAGTGTAGATATTAAAGTGCTATTTGGAAACTGTGAAATATTTGTATAATTGCAACTACAGAAGCAAAACCCACATTTCAGTGAGTTTTAATATTTTGCACTTAAACATTTTGATAAAAATCTAAAAATTGATAACAGTTTAAATATTAATAGCTATTGACTTTTTCAATGATTGAAAGTATCTATGTATCAAAAATTTAAATTTTAGACGATATGCTGGTGAATCATCCTTTTGGAAACAACTATTATATATTACAGAGATCTTTAAAAAAAAAAAAAAAAAAAACAACTCTCAAACAAGTTCATGGCAAAGAACTCCTAGACATTTCCTACATCTAACAGATCATCCCATCAAAACTTCAAACGGATCAATTTAAAACAAACCCTGATCCTACTGACTGCCAAACTCAACCTTGTGCTACTATCTAAAAAATATCAAGTGCTCTGAAATTTGGACCATTCCTATTGTTTCGAAACAGAACTAGAGTTAGAGAACTTGCAGTTTGTTAGGAAATATCTTAATAATCTAAAAAATCAAATCTATTTTAGTTTTGTAACATTTTTCTGAATACCTACTATGTTTAAAGCTCTTTGTCCAAGAAGGATAATATTATTTCATGTAAGAATCTAGCTCATCTTACCGGCAAAATTTTAAAATACTTGCTACAGTGGCTCTGTTGTTGTTGTTTTCTAAATAATCAAAGACGATTCAATGGCTATTTCTCAGCTCACAATATTTCTATTGTTCCAGTCATATTTACCAAGGTGCCAACTTCTAATCATTTTCCAGAATTTTTCCCTATACAAGGAAGTAATATATATTGAAGTTCAAATATCATTCTTTAGAAAACCCTAAAGATGGAAATAAACACTATAACAGAAATAAAAACATATTTGAATTAAATTGTACATAGACTAAAAACATAATATAGTATAACATAAAAAATAATATAATATAAATGTGATATATCTAGGGTTAATTTAAATTATTTATTGACTAGAACTATATAAACTTTCACATATGTAATATACACATACATATTACTAAGTCATTGGAATATCTGTTTAAATCCAAAAAACTCAGAAGCAAACATGTTAATAAACAGAAAGAATGCTGAAATTAAGGATGATTTCTTTTTCTGTTGCACTAAATAGGAACCCATTTTTTACTTTTTAGGTATGACCTCTTCCATGGGCATCACATGGAAAATCTAAATTTTCTCTGAAAAATGTTGGATGTGGTTATTAACACAGCTTGTGAACAACAACAACAAAAAATACTGCACTCCTAGTTGATTTATGTTGAGGACTTAAAACAAGCTAGGGGGTGTACTAAATCTTACCCTCACCCAACTATTGTATAAGGAACTGACTACTATTATTCCAATTTTACAGACCACAAAACTGAGGCTGAGATGCTAAATACATGACCGAAGATCACACAGCCTAGCATAGAGCCAGAATCTGAATCATGTCTACTGGTAGCTCCTGTCCTCCACATTGAACCCTCTACAACTAAACGCAGGAATGGCCATCGAGACAACTTCTCCAACTTTCCTACTATATTAAGCATAGTTTAAGCACATCATCCAAAAGCAAGCAGCCATAAAAATCTGATTTTGACTGGCAAGTGAGGGCCACCCCACAGAAAACAACAGTCTAGAATCCCAATGTGTGTAACACAATTTTTAATATATTTAGTATAATTACTATATGACTGTCATCTCTACAAATTCAACATGTGAGCTATGCATATTGTTTTCTGGTGCTTATATTGTTGTCTTGATAGCAAATGATAGTTACTGACTTTATTGAAATAAAGAAAAAAACGAGTTTCTTTTATTTAGTACAAAACAGAGAGTCTTTCATGATTGTCTTTTAGAAACAGAAATATGGTAAATGACACAGTTTGGAAAAAAAATCAATGTTTTTTTTAATTCAATGGCTCATTCTTTCTTCAAACATGTGTTAGCACAGTTACGTGCCAAACATGGTAAGTGGGAGGAAAAAGAAAATTTAAATAAAAAGAAAACCTTAGCCATGAAGTACAATTGAGAAAATAAACAGAAGAGTGAAGTGATGCCATAGTAAAACTATAAACATTACGTGAAGATCCAGAGGCTATAAGTAAGTCTTTCTGATTTAATGGAATAAAATTCTTTAGAAACATATACTTCGTTTATTCTCCAGTAGTTCCCTGTTCCAAGGAATAAACAAAATCTAGAGTGTCTCCTTAAGGTTAAGAAGAGATTGAAAGGAGAACTCATTAATACAGATTATCTTCAGTAGATTGGTGATAAAATTCTTTCTTATTATTGTGAAGCAGTATTTGCTTGTTTGTTTATTCGGAGAATAATTCCTAGGCACTGTTAAGGTAATATGTGTAATTATCTGTTATTTCTATATAATTATATGTGCCATTTCATGTATTTAGCTTAGTTGGAAATGTGTTCTCTGACCACATATATCTGACCCAACCTGTTGATAAGTGGTCTAACATCATTATTTTTTAATGGCGAAGGGGGCTATTAGATGCTAATACCATATGGAGCCCAGAAGAAATATTACCACCACATCATCTTGTTGTCCAGTGTACTATTTTGAGGCCAGAATCTAAACTGGTCGATTGACTATGAGTCACTCCGCTAATCCCATTTCCTAGATCATTTCTCCTTCCTATCACATCAACCAAGTCCCTTAAGATCTCCCTTAAAGGGGTGTGATAAAAAAGATCAAAAGAAGAAAAGTTATGAACAAAAGAAAAAGATGAATTCTAAACAGAAGTATCAACATGACTGTGAAGAAAAAAGGTAACAGATATAAATTCATGGGAAACAATATTTTTCTGATATCATCAGTGAAGTTCAGTTTTGGAAAAAAAAGAATATAGTGACAAAAATAAAAAATAATGTAATGATAGGGTTTAAGTGTGCTTTCAAGTCTATCGGGAGCCTACAATACAGGTATGCAGGGCTGATTATATATTTTTAAATCTCTTAAAGTTGACATTGCTGAGGCTTTATGAATCCCAATCTGGAAAACTTCTGGTTTATAGAAGTAGGAACGTTTCCTAAAAATAGAAGGAACCATTCTCAAGTTTATCTCATACTCTTCATCTTTTTTTATTTTGTATATTTTGTTTTGTATAATAATGAGATAAAAAATACAAGTATTAAAAAAAGACACATCAACATACAAAGAAATCACTAGCACAGTGTGTGGCTCTTTCTTTATCAATTATTATGGTTATAATGAACTGGTAAGTTCATGTGTGGGTGTGCGTATGTGTATTCCCAGAAAAGTTTCTAAACCATGATTATTTGTGGCCATTTATTCCAGAAAAATCAGTTAGAGGATCAGTAAATAGTCTGCTTTAGGACAAAATGTTCTTTGTGAAATGCTTCTACGTGCATACAAAAATGTACTATAGATAACAATCTATTCTTTAAAAGAGAAAAGTATGGAACATTAAAGACCTTCTGTGAATCAAAGCAAGTATTTATAATTACTTAAATTTGTACAGGAAACTCTGACATATTCATGCATAAAAGAGGATTATTCTGAAGGGTTGGCAAAGATTTCAGCCCTAAGATATCTTCTCAATGGCTTTCCCTCTTTGCTTTCTATGGCGGAGATCCATACTCTGGGACTCAGAAGAATCCTCTTTAAATGCAAATAACTTTAGAAGAGTCATAAATTAACCCAGAAGCCACAAAATGTGCATGAGAATATCAGCTCAATTTATATACCAACATGAAAATGGAGAGGAACTTTTTTTTTTCTTTGAGACAGAGTTTCACTGTGTCGCTCTCAGTAGAGTGTCCTGGCACAGCTCACAGCAACCTCAAACTCTTGGGCTTAAGTGATTCTTTTGCCTCAGCCTCCCAAGTAGCTGGGACTACAGGTGCCCACCACAATGCTCAGTTATTTTTTGTTGCAGTTATCATTGTAGTTTTAGCTGGCCGGGGCTGGGTTCAAACCCACCAGCCTTGGTGTATGCGGCTATAACCACTGAAGTATGAGCGCTGATGATTGGAAAGAAGGTTATGAATGAATCACTGAAAAAAAAAATAATCTCTTGGGATCCTTCTCAGACAGAAACACACATGAAGTGAGTATCCTGGGCTACTAGCAGAATAAGAGCATTCAGAAACGCATGAGGAAGACATGTAAGAATAAGATGCCAATTAGGGTCCACTTTCAGCACCCAGGAAAATGCAGAGTAATTCAGGGTATTCTAGAATTACTAGAATTACTTTCCATGTTTAAAATAATGGGCCAAGGCTTGGCACCTGTGGCTCAAGCCGCTAAGGCGCCAGCCACATACACCTAAGGTGGCGGGTTCGAATCCCCAGCCCAAGGCCCCCAAACAACAATGATGGCTGCAACAAAAACATGGCCGGGCATTGTGGCGGGCGCCTGTGGTCCCAGCTACTTGGGAGACTGAGGCAGGAGACTTGCTTGAGCCCAGGAGTTGGAGGTTGCTGTGAGCTATGATGCCATGGCACTCTACCCAGGGGGATAGCTTGAGGCTCTGTCTAAAAAAAAATAATAATAAAATAAAATAAAATAATGGGCCAATACATTTTTAAAAATTCCTGTAAAAAGATATCACTAAAAATATTTTGATATGCTATGACATCCCTTATGGTCCTTCCAGATCGTATTCACCTTCAAAACTACTTCATCTAGCATGAGCAAGTCTATCTACTATTCTCACCAAGTCATTTGGGAAATAGTCAAATGAAATAACAGCACAATAAACAGCTATCTAGGAAGCTTCTTTCTTTTTGTTTTGGCTGTATATAATGAATCAATGTCAAAACAATTTAACTAAACTTTGAAATTTAATGCATAGACATTTTTTCCTTTCTCATTTAAGTACAGAGGGTAAGTGTTTGATGTCCTTGATAAGAAAAAATGTCATGACATTAAAAAAAAAAATTCATTCCTGCTCTCCGCACAGTTATTTAGCAAGCAAGCTGGATTCAAGTGTTATAATGAGGAACTCTACTCTCTGAAAGATTAAGAAACATACCATATTGGTTACAATTGGCAAACACTGCATATAAACCAGGTTTCAATGTCATGATTTCCAGTTTTTCCATGTCCAAGAGCAATTTCATTGGGGTAACTAGGGTGTGCTAATGCTTTAATCATGAACTATTTCAAGGTCACAGTAGACACCAATCTGATATCAGACTACACTTGTGGATTAATATTTGCACTTTGACAGTTTTATCACCTCCTATTATTAGTATCGTTATCTCATCTCTGACATGTCCATTTAGCCCAAATAAAGCACATGTAATGGTAAAAAACAGGCCATACACTTACTGTGACATTCAAATGAAACCATAATCTCTCCGGGACTATGGTTTCAAATAGAAAATCTAAGTTTTGTTTGATTTTTCGTATTTATTTTGTCAGTTATGTCTTGAAAGTGAGTTCTCAAAATTGTCCACCTGACTTAAAAACCTAAAAAAAAAGCTGCCATATTCCTGGTTTCATATGCAAATGGTTTATTTCATGTTTTCATACAAAATTATTATTTATCTTTTTCCCTATACCAAATTTCACTAACTGATTAGTCAACTTCTATAAAATATGAATTGCCTCTTATTTTGGTGTTGATGTCTTATTCTCACGTTCTCATTTATCTTGAGATAAATATAAATGATGTATGCATCAGCAACCGATTTCTTCTTAACCAGAAGCAAAATTGTTGAAGTCTATAGTTTAGGTGTAACAAAAGCAATGGGATCAGAATACAGGCCAAAAAGTTAAAGACGTGGTTTATACTGGATTTATCTTTGTCTTTGAGCAGACGCTGCAGAAGTATGTACACCACAAAATAGTATTGATCTCCTGCTGAATGCTTGCTTATGAGTTTATGATTCACCCAGAAGTGAGGCACTCCTTCTGCAAAATCATTTTTCAGTTTTACTCATCTATTAAATGATCTTATTACCATTTTAAAAGTGGGAGCAATTTATTACTTTTTGGATATCTCAGCTTTCAGGATTCTCAAACCTACTAAACTTGTACTTTTAAAAAAACTGTAATAGTGAGAACAGTCACAATTGGCCCAGATTTCATACCAGAGCTTCTCTCTCCTTTTCACTATGACCTTTTTGAAAGTTGTTTGCTTTTCTGCCGTCAGTAGGCATGACTTGAGGATTCACTGTAACAGGAAATTTCCAGCTTATCCTTGCAAACAGAATGTCTCCTTCAGCCACACCACCTCTACCCTCTACTATCCCTTCCCTTTCAGCATGCTCTGATAGATTTACCTATCATGATGGAAGGGCCAGAATTGGCCTTAAAATCCTCTCAAGAAAAAAATGAGGATACTTTTAATATTTTGAATTTCACTTGAGAATTAGGCATGAGAGAACCCAGATAACTACAGGGGATACTTGGGAGCCTGTGATGTCCTCTTCCAACCCCCCATGAAATAGCAGAACCAGTTTCAATACGACTGTCTCAGTGACAACAATACATTGAGGTAATATATAATTTTTCACTCTTCAGTTATTCTTTATTCCAAAATCAGACATTAGCTATCACTGATCACCTCAGAAATGGGATGATAAAAATAACAAAGAACATTCTATCATCACGCATTCCCTTAACAAACCAAACTGGCCATCTAGACAATTCTAATAATGATATAAATTAGGAGTCCTCAAACTTTTTAAACAGGGGGCCAGTTCACTGTCCCTCAGACCATTGGAGGGCTGGACTGCGGGCCCTGGGACCAGTTGGCTGCTATGCGGGACACGCAGTGGCAGCAAAAACGCTTGGCGGGCTGTATGTGGCCCACGGCTGTAGTTTGAGGACACCTGAAAATCTTCACCTTCTACAAGTAAATATATTTTAATAACTCTTAAAGTACTAGGCAGACCGGTGGCACTGGAGGCAAATTTTAAATTAATCCTAAAACTCTACATTCGTATTCTTTTTTTTAGCATGTAAACAGAAAACACATAACCTGCCAGAGCTATATCATGTGATAGAAGTTATTTAAAAGTAGAACCAACAAATATATCACCTTTCTATAACATAGTTCTAAATTAGAGGGGACACAACAATATGATCACTTTACGCCTCCTGGAGATGCCACAATCACCACCACTTATTACTTATTTCCTTTATTTCTTTCTGTGTCTTCAGCCAAGAATGCTATATGTAACTACCTCATAAATTTCTGAAAGTCATTCTCATTCATTAAAGAAGTGCTTTTACTTGTTGAGCATTTATTTTGAGTAAGAAGAACATTCTAGCATTTTAGGAGCAAATTGTCCAACTCTTCTAACAATTTTGCAACGTACCATATTTTGGTACCGTTCCCTAGAATAAAAAACACTGAGATTGAGAGGTTTTAAGTGAGTTCTCAAAGTTGTTTTTCTTTTTTTTTTGGCTGGGTCTGGGTTTGAACTCACCACCTCTGGTATACGGGGCCAGCGCCCTACTCCTTGAGCCACAGGTGCTGCCCTAACTTCTCAAAGTTTTAATAACCAATAAACAATACAACCAGGATTCTACCTGGTTCTGTACAATTCTGAGGTCTGGACATTTTCTCCTTAGAATATAACTTCTCATCCTTATCTTACCTAAAATGCAATTCCCCCCAAAGACCTACTTTATGCTAGAATGGCAGTTTAACAGGTTAATGGATATATGTTCCTTTTTTCATGCATTCAACAAGATTTTATATATTTAATATGCTGGTCTCTCTGTTAGGTCCAGTGCGTACAACACAGAATTGGACCTAGGTTCCACCCTCTAAGAACACTAAGCCAATTGCTATGGGAATATTGACGCACACTTAACATGGTCTTGGGAAGAAGGAAAGACTTTATACAAGAGCTGATATCTCAAGTGGGTCCTACAGAATAAAGTTGTTTATTGACAGGTGTTACTGGCTTAAAGGCTTACTGTGTAGTCTTGGTAAACATCACCTTTTAATTTTGGATGGGAGGGCATTCTAGAGTTCTTTTACTCAAAATAATGGCTTTATAGCAGTTTAAGGAGCATATTTTCCAGGTATATACATTCATCAATGTTCATAAATCATGCCATACAAGTACCACTCTGTCTGTGAATAAAAATAACTTTAAATATTTTTCACAGGTAGTAGGAAAAGTTTGGTTATGCACATTTGTTGATAAAGCATAAGACACGCTTTTGGAAGCTCAAACATTAATGGAAATCTGTGCAGAATATTGGCAAACAGAAAATACAGATCTTACTATATTTAATTATTCTCTCACTTTTATGAATAATAATGCAATATCCTTACAGTTCGCAACTGAGAACATCCACTTAAAGGAAAGCACCTAAGAATATAGGCAGACCACTTAGCTACCATTGGATAACTCTTCTTTCCCCCATGTTTACAGCATATGCTGGAAAAGATGCAGAAAACTAATACTGTATTTGTATGTATGCTCACAGGAGTCAAGTGTTATCCTTCCACTCTATGAGGTTTTAATTATGAGAGTAATCATGTTGACACAATGTGTAAAACATGGTGTTATTTCATTTTCAATTACTTAGTATTATTGGCAGACTAGGGCACAAGTTACAGATGTGCATACATCCATGTTTACTAACAATCCATTTCTAAACACTACTAAATTTCTAAATTACAGTTCACAACAATAGGTAACTAATTTCCCTTAACTACTTCCTCCGCTAAGATTCCTACTAATTAGAATCATTGGAGCTGACTTGAATTTTAATGTTAAAAAATACGTCTTATGTTTCAGTTTTAATCATACCTAAAAGTTAATTCATGGGTCACTATATTTAAAGAGAATCATCAATTCACATTTATTTGAGTTATGTTTCCATGTACATTTCATGCACTTTACTCACCCCCCCCCCCACACACACACACACTCAGGGAAGAGTTACGAGTGGACTATGTCCATCTTAGGATCAATGAGACGCTGACAGAACCAGAACAAATATGGACTAGAATAAGGAAAAGGCTATTTTCATTTTGTTTCATGTTTATAACTTGACTATGTAGGTGCATAAGTTAGACACAGAAGTACAAGCCTATGTTTTAATTTAAAATCCCTAGGACTGTTCATAGCACAAATTAAACGAGAACTATTGCTGACAGCCAACTTTGACCCTGTCCTTGTGATCTTGGCAACATAATTTGCACCCTGTAGAAATGAAGATGACTTTTTCCCATGACAAGGCTGTGTTCGACACTGGTTAATTAGCACACAGATGGCGGGGAAGCTGCCCATTTTACCCCCTACCATACAAACCCCACATTTATATGCAGCACATACTGCAAAGTGGAATATTTGCACAAGTCGTATGGCAGCCATCAGGTCTTCGCGTTTGAAAGTTAGAATAAAAAAAGAAGGTAATGATTATGAACTTCAAAGTACAGTGCACTCAAATAATTGGATAAGCTTCATTGAGTAAAGATGAGGCACAATTTATTGTGCTGTTCTTATAATTTAATTCTTAAGTCTTAGAAAAGAAAATGTATGTAAGAAATGTATCTAAGATCCTCCTGAGCTGGCTGATGACTTGAATATTAGCATTGTTTAAAGGAAAGGTAAAGAAATATACATTTGTTTTAGAATGCAGTTCGAGGGTTTGGTTTGACCATAAATATCTGATGATATTGAATTTATACACTTTGAAATCCAGAGGGTTCCTGGGAATGGTTAACACTGAAGAAACTAGAGCTAGAATTCCTTGCCTAGAGCAGAACATTCTCTGCACCTTACTCCATAACTGACATAGACAGGATTACCTCTCAAATTGATGAAAGCCTATAAAAGATTTAAATATTTATGCACTCACGTAACAGATATTCCCGAGCTTAAGGAAATGACTATGGGTTCAGAAGCTTTCTCCTGAGCTATGGGCTGCCATAGGCAAGCGAAGTAAATAAAAGGTAGAAAGAGGTCATCAGCAAATCGCTTTACAGTTCACTTTATTTCCCTGTCCTCTGGCTATGGATAATCAAAACCTGATAGGGCGGATCTAAAACGTGACATTTCAACCTGGGTTCTCCATGAACAAGGCTTCCTCTTCTTTGGTTATTTCTTAGCTAACTGTCCTTACCTCTTCTACCCTTAAATTTTTTTAATTACTTAAAAGAAGATTTAAGAATGTTAAAGAATAATATTTATATACTTCATTTTGGAAAGATCATTAGCTAAGGCCTATATTTCTTTCTGAAGACATATTTGCTTGTCTAAGCTTAAGTTGAATCTTCACTAGTGTTCGGAAATCCATATCGGAGAGCCATCCGAACTAACATAAAGCCTTAACAATCCAGTCTACAGACCTCTTGTGTCTTGGTTATATTGAAAGCACCAACTTGATTTTCAGAATATCTATTTTCTAGTTATCTCATTTAAAAGGACACATCCAAATAGTGGCACCTCATGTTGCAAAAATGTATGCAACACAATCTTTAAACAGTTAACAAAATCAAAGTATCTTTTAGAGATGCATCTTCATTTTCTCCCTACATTTATTTTTTTGCTCAAATAGGATTAGACCTTTCTGTAAGTTTTCCAGACAGCCTTTTGGGACTGACTATATCTTCATGCTTCCCTGGCAATGACACTTTTCACTTTGAAAATGTCAAACGAGGAAAGGAAGCATCACATAATTTAGGAGTGAGAATGAATGTGAGCCCTGAGCACTGGTCATCCTTGAAGCAGAAAACTTAATGTGCATTCCAGTCAAGAAATCTACCGCAGAGGACAAGGACATGGGCCCAAAGCCAGATCTTACGTTCACCTTTCACGATTCTTTAAAAGATTACACCATACCAACTCATTTGGAAGGAAATCTTGTCACTAATGGGATGGATTTTTTTCTTTCCTTTCCTTTTTTTGTTTTTGGTTATAAGTTCAAAATGATTTATCCAGACCTTTTTGAGGAGGTCTTGTCATCTATTTATGCAAAGCATAATACTGTCACCTAAATAATATTTTAACAGGAGATACTAAACTTAACACTAGAAATAGCATGTTGATGAAATAAATTGTGGACCACCCCTTCAGCATTATAAAGGGATGTGGCTTCAAGTATATTTGTAAGTAAAAATGCAGATTACATGCTAATGTAAAAAGTAGGAATTTTACCTCCACTTAGGATGTTGAAGATTGCAAAGGCATACCACCCAACCAAAAAATGAAAATAGGCCAGATAAGGTACAAAATAATAATTTTTCTTTAATCCATTGGAAAGCTGCAGTCATAACACAATCATGTAACCTGAAGGCCAAAGAGGAACAACCCTTCTACAGACACAGGACACAGAAACTTTATTGACTGTCAAAGAATATAGGCTTCCATAAAAATGCCCCAGGTGGAGCAGGCGGGCAGGAGGAAAGGGACAGACAGCCAGAGGGCATGAACAGTTGTACAAGCACAGAATGTTGTGCAATTCCTTGGACTCTCATGCAAAAGAAAAAGCCTGAAGACATAGGAGAGAGGCAGCTATAATTTACTATGGCTACAGAAAGAATAGCAAATAACCCAATAACTCACTATGCTTATGCAAAGGCAGCAAACTGCCTTGGATCTAAGAATCCTATACCTACTCAAAGCCTCATGTCATTGGGGAAAATAGAAACTCTCATTCAAGGTCAAGATCCACAATAGATACAAGGCAGAAAGAATCTGAGTACCAAGCACAGGAGTTTGAAGCATTCTGAGAATTTCCCACTCAGAGCCCAGGGTCCAAGACATTCCTAAAACTGTGGCTGGGCCAGAACAATAGACAACTCCTCAACTCCTACCTTACCAATGTTGGCCTACAAAGAAGTTCCAAGCAACTGCAGTGCCTTCCTGGGAAACAGCCTGAACACTAACAATGTCCCTTCTGAGACACACACCTGCAGGACAGAGGATCACTACTAACAGAAGATGCCCATTATCGCAGCCTGCACTGTAATCACATGGTCACTCATATCCTGAGGAATTTCAAACTTACAGTGTAGTACCAGTAAACATAGCAATGAAAAAATCCAAACCCAGTCAATTCTGGACCAGAATAACTTTCTGCACTCAAACTAGTGATCCAGCAGAAGTTGAAACCTGTACATTCTCAGATGTAAACATATCAGTTGTTACCAAATTTCTAGAGTTATATAATAAATGCTATCTGTAATAAATGCTATCAGTTATATAATAAATGCTATCAGTAATAAAAAGTTACATAATAAATGCTATCAGTATAAAAATTTTTATAAATGCAAAACAGTGCATCTAAATAGTGTTATCCAAAGTGAGGGAAAAAAAGGCAAATATGAGTGATATTCTAAAAAAAAAAAAGGCAAAACTCTAGGGTTAAAATACTGGTCAGTGATGGTCACTGGGTACATGGGAAGAGATTGATTACAAAGGGACAGGAAGCAATGGTAATACCTTTTCTAAAATGATTACAATATATTTTTTATGTCAATCGCAGTGATGTTTGCATACTTATATAATTGTCTACATTCATAAGATAGAACATCTAAAAAAGTGAATTTTACTGCATAAAATAATAAAGTTTGACTTTGGAAACAAATGTGTATGGAGAGGAGGTTTCCACTTCCACTTGGGATATGGTAAGCTACAGTAATGTCCCTCCCAATCCATCATGAACATGGGCCAGATAATACATAGCATGACAACTTTTCTTGAATATGCTGGAAAGCTACGCAATGCAACCAAATAACCTGAATTCCAAAGCAACACGGCCCTGAAGGAGATACAGGGGATATAAGAAACTCAGAAACTATCCTGAGTATTAAAGAACACGGAGCCACATTAGGCTGTGAAAGGTAAGTGGGAGGAGAATAGTGAGAAAGAGAGGCCACTGAAAGAAGAATGGAGACAAAAATTAATTGATTTAGCATAGAAAAAAATAAATACATTATTTTAAAATAAAGACTAGATCTAATATATGTTTTGTTTTTGTTTTTTTAATTTTAAGACAGAGTCTCACTCAGTTGCTCTGGGGTTAAGTGTCATGGTGTCAGAGCTCACAGCAACCTCAAAGTCTTTGGTTCAAGCCATCCTCTTACCTCGGTCGCCTGAGTCATTGGGACTAGGGGCGCCGACCACAAAGCTAAGCTATCTTTAGAGACGGAGTTTTAATCTTGCTCAGGCTGGTCTCCAACTCCTGAGCTCAAGCAATCTGCCTGCTTCAGCCTCCCAGACTGCTAGAATTACAGGCATGGAATGTGAACTGTTAAAAGACAAATACTGTTGCTTAAAAATATTTGCTATCTTTTAAATATAATGCTAAAGAAAGTTTTAAGGAATGTTGCCTGGATATCAATAATCATGCTATTCTAGATTTAATAAATCTTTTTTTATGGTATAGATAAGATCTAAATATCTTTACTTAATGAAACCAGGAATTCTTGAATACTTATATCCACACAAAAACCTGTATATAGATGTTTCTAGCTGCTTTATTCATAATTTCCCAAACTGGGAAGTCATGAAGATGTTCTCCAATAGGTGAATGGATAAATGAACCAAGGTACGTCCAGACAAAGGAACCTTCATCAGTGCTAAAAAAATTCCGCTATCAAGCCATGAGAAGACCTCAAATTCATTTTGCTGAGTAAAAGAAGCCAATCTGAAATGGCTGCATACTACAACTTCAAGAATCTAATACTCTGGGAAATGTAAAGCAATAAGGCCACTAAAAAGATTAATGGTTGCCAGGGGTTAGGAGGGAGGGATAAGTAGATGGAGCCCAGAAGATTTTTAGGGCAGTGAAATTATTTTGTTTGACATTATAATGATGGATGCATATTATTATGCATTTCTAAAACAATATGGAATGTACAACACCAAGAGAGAACCCAAATATAAACCATAGAGTTTGGGTGATGACAATGTAGCCATGTCGGTTCATTTATTTTAGTAGATGGGCCATTTTGCTGTAGGACGTTGGTGATGGGGAGGTTGCTAATGGGAAGAGGGATAGAGTATGTGGGTCCTCTGCACTGTCTTCCCAATTTATGCTATACATTTACACTGTTCTAAAAAGAAAAACTACTTTAAAAAGAATAAAAAAAAATCATATATTATGTAGCAAAGAGTGGAGTAGAGTTGGCAGGGAAGGAGGGGGCAGAAATGAACACTCTAAGAGTGTCTTAATATTACATGCAATGTTCCTTGTCTAACACCCTGTCATTTTACAAGTTGGATATTTTCTGGTTAAATTTTACACTGAATCACTTACCACCATATATGCTTATTAACAATCTGGGCATATGCTTATTAAGAATTTGCAACTCCAACAAAACACTGCTCTACTAAAGACATGTAATGCAATGGGAAATTTTAAAGTGTCAGTTACAGAGCCACTGTAAAAAGAACTTATTCTTCCAACAAATGTCTTCATAAAACAACCTGTCAGACGAGTTGCTATTTGACAAAAATTCCAGTATGTTCAAAACAGCTACATGATGCTACGTTTCCAAAAGACTGAGAAATTGAGTCAATCATTCTAATTGTTTGGCTATATGAATGCCAAACATCTGCTTTAGAGTCTGAATGCCTCGCTTGTCATCTGAATGTTTAAAATCATTTAAGGTAATTGCTAACATTTACATGGTGCTTTATAATTGACCAAGTCCTTTACATACTTCATCCTATTGGGACATCAGGATAATCCTATAATATGTAATAATTAAACCTATTTTCCAAGTGGAGAGCCTAAGGCTTAGAAATAATAGGTGGCTCTGGTAATTCCAAATTGTGAGTCAGAAACGGCCTCTGTGAATAAAAGGCCACCTGATGTACAACCCACAGAGGGTCTACGGGCCAAGGTCTCAGTCATTTACTATTTCCACCAAAGACACAGTTGCAGAGGTTTATGAGCATGTGAAGGTAGTTTTGGAACAAGAAGACAATAGTTAATATACTTCCCATAATTGCTGCTTTTAGGAAACTTGCCCTTTGGTCCTCATTGTTCTCAGTAAAAAGAATAATTTCCAAAAGGTAATGCAGACATCCAAGTACAAAATGTCTGTAACGTGAAAGCTCATTGTGCTCCTGACATTCTGTTTCACTACATCTGAGTTTGGCGAACAGTAACGAAGTGCTTCTTTATTCGCAACATTCAAAAAAGCAGTAATTACACGAAAGAGGAACGGCGTGCTTATTTCTGGCATTGTGCCATGATGAATTTGTCCCAGGACAGTTTTGTATCAAGTGTTTCACATTTTTTTTAAAACACGGATAACCACACAGCACCATTAGTGATTGGTTTTGCCATATTAGCAAGCTAATGGAATCTTGGTCCAATACGGAGCTCCACATTGTCAAAGGACACAGCGGGTTAAGATCACAATTCCCTTTGAGATCGCTCTTATTTTTCACACGACATTCATGTCACATGTATTAGTGATATCTTCATCTAAAAATATGTGGTTTGTGACTTGGGAGGTTTCTGATAGCATGAAATAAAGTGTTTTTCCTCTTTCCCATGTGTTCTTTAATGCAAAAATATTCCTAGGTGTGTCTGCTTTCAGTTGGCGACAACAATTATGATGTGGCCGTCATATCTATTGAAAAATCTACTTGGAAATTTGGTGTGTAGTTAAAGTGTTTGCCCAAATTATTGTAAATGCTTCAGGAATCATTCTTTTCCAAATCTGTCCAGAGCTCTCGTATGTAGCTATGTTTCCCCTAGTCAAGCTGTTATGGGAGGAATCAGGATAAAGATTTTCTATATCTGTTTAATATTTAATTATATTGAACATAGCATTGAGGTATGGATTTTGATGACTTTGAGAGATCCTTTAAAAGGGTGAAAACATAGCTATACATTCTATTAAACTATTGACCGACAGTCTTAACAGCATATCAGAGACCTATAGAAATCTCTAGGGAAATAGTTTCCAGAAAAAGGATAAATCTTAGCTGATATCTCAAATGTATAAAAAGCTGCTATTCAGGAAACAATATACTACAAGCACCATCACAGAAACAACTATGTCAAATAAATAAGTCTTCACATTATTAAGTTGCTCTGATGGTCTTTTGGATGTATCAATTTGATCAGGACTAGTTTTTCAATCAAACACTAATCTAGGTGTTGCTATGAAGATATTCTGTAGATGTGATTAAAGTCCGTAATCCACTAACTTTGAGTAAGAGAGATTATTTTACATGGTCCAGGCAAGCTTAATTCAATTGAAAGGAAAGGCTGATACCCTCTGAGCGAAGAAAACACATTCTTTCTGGATGGCAGTTTTGTCCGGTGCCTGAGAGATTAGTTTGCCTTTTCTGACCCCTAAAGATTTTGAATTTGCCTAGCTAGCCCCACAATTCCTTGCAATAAATCTCTTAATATATATCTCCTACAGATTTTGCTTGTCTGATTGAACCTGATACAAGGCTATAGGATCAAATTCAGGCACAGTGTAGAATCAATGAGTTTTAGCATTTTTCAGCTCTATGTTCTGGAACTCTGGGGAATTTTTTTCTTCTTTATGGTTGCATAGTATTTGTGTGTTATTTGAAGTAAGGTGGAAGAATAAGGTAATGGAATCTATGATGGGAATCCAGGAAACCCATGAAAACCTATGAGTTCCATGACATGAGTGATAGACAAGAATAAGCAATTTCATTTTGAGAGTGTTTCAGATCCAATGTTATCATTTATAGGATGATTAAAACAATTTAGCAGAGTTAAGGTGCACAGATATTTCCTGACAGGGCAAGAATTCAAAATGGCTTTGTAAAAATTCTTAGGCTAGTCAAGAACAGAAAAACGGTCTAGGCAGAGGAGAGTTGCCTGGGACATAAATGGCTTCTGGCGCACTATGAGCTGTCATCGTGGTTAAAACGGATGAGAGGCAATGGGATGTTGATAGAGCAATTGACCTAAGTGCCTTGTGATGAAACAATATGCTTCTTGAAAAGCTGTCTTTAAACGTCATTTGTGAATGATGTTAAAAATACAGTTTCCTGTGTCCTGCCTTGAGAAATTGTAATTCCTTCTGCTTGGCATAGGGCCCAGGAATCAAGTTTTTAAGCAACTACCACTGATTCTGGTGCAAGTTATACAGTGATGACACTTGAAGAATGAACAGCTTCATAGGCTTCTGTTTTTATTTCTGAATTATAAGGAGGCGCCTAAAGATTTCACTTAATATTTGACTTTTTTCATAAATTTTCACAAATAATGCAGACCTTTAGTTTTAGATTCTTTCATTTTCTTAGAAACATACTCTTTAGACTCATCATAAGCTAACTGTCTACCCATTTGGACTGTGGTACTTGCAACAAATAAAAGAGGTAGAGAATGACGCTAACACCCCAGGAAGGGGCATCATCAATTATTTATCCATAAGTTTAAAACAGCATGACATTTGAGAGCCAGGAAAAAAGTATGTGTTTTCGAATGAAGTCGGTTTCTCTGAATCATCTTTCAATGACAAGTAGATACATAATCAAATAAAATGCCAAGATAGGTTGTGAAGTCACCCCTAATCCATCTGTATTAGGTTAGTGAGCACTTTCAGCAGCATTAGGTAAAACCAAGGCTACGTTAAGAGGATTAAAGAAAGACTCCACTAAACAAAGAGAAATTTTCAAAAGTAAAACCAAACCATCCTTAAAGATTTTATAGTCATCTATGTTCCAACCAAGGCATACAGATTAGCTAAATCCTGCAAATAGCTCTGAAAAAGCATTCTGTCACATCAACTCTGTAGAGTTTAGTGAAAGTAACAATAACAATTTCAAAAATATCATCAGTACTCTTCTTGTCAGCCAAAATACTTTTGTTTTCTAACATGTCCTAGAATGATTATAAAAGTTAGCCCCAGCCATATTTAACAGAACAATTCCAAAATGCATAGCCATTGGCTTGGTGGCTCTAACATTCACATATTTTGTATTGTTTCTGCAGAGGGGCAAATATAGCTTGCATTGTAAAGTACCCTTACACATTTTAGCTGGGTAATCAAAAATGGACACGTATATGGAAGTTCTCCAGAGGAGCCATATTAACTTAATATTAAATGAAATTTTTAGCACAGTAAATTCAATGAAGTAATATTGGTTAGTGTTGGTTAGGGTAGAAAACAGATTATTTGTATCTGAGAGATTGCCTAAACATACGTGTGCACTTCCAATTCTTAATTTCACGAACCTTAATAATTTTGTACAATTTTCCTAAGGGTTATGTACTTCCTCACGCTCTCTCAGCCTTCTCCATTGTGTTCCCTGATAGTCTTACAATCTTTACGGAGTCACAACCTTCTCATTTTCTCTTAGGAGCGTCTCCCATAGTTTATTTTGGGCAATAAGTAAATGCTATAGTGGTATAGTAAGTTTTATTTGTCTTTTAAAAGACAATTATAGGCTTAGGAAATGTTTCCATCTGTATTTTCATACATCTCTCCTAAACCATTTAATGCTGGTATTGTGTCTGTGTGTGTATACACACACATAC
>NW_003852397.1:19137398-19181263 GCF_000181295.1 Otolemur garnettii | reverse complement strand
TTAGAGACAGAGTCTTTCCCCTGCTCAGGCTGGTCTCAAACTCCTGAACTCAAGCAATCTGCCTGTCTTAGCCTCTGTGTCTGCATACTTTTTACAATTGTCATGCAAAGGACTCTCATAGTCTAATTCCAAATAGGGTGAATGTAAAAAAGACAAAGCTCCATTTTGTATATTATGAATAACTAACAAGTACATTTATGGACATAAAATGCTGACTTTATGAAATACATGAAGGGAGAAGGATTACTACATTCTTGAATTTTCTAGAATATTCATAGCAAATATGCTCATTGTAATCATCATTCAGATTAAACTTTGTAGATTTATTTTAAGAAAGCAATATTCCTTGTATCAGTATTTATTTTTATGGTTCAATAGGAGATGGTTTTTCTGTCACAGTCCCAATGGCTTTGTAGCTGAAATATATTAATAGTCCTTCTGTGACTTTTACAATTTATAGAACTCACCAAAGAATCAGAGCTCATCATTTTTAAGTGCATTATGTGAAAAATTACAAAATGGTTTGTTTGGGGTAAAGTACTAATGATATGAATAACTTACTAGCATAAAAACTGTGGCAGGATAATGGTATTTCTGAGAGTTCCATAATGTGTAACAGTTCAACTCAAGTTAAAAATATTAAAAAACCGTACCATTACTGTGAATTTCACTGCCTAAGGTCAAAGGGTCCTGGGATAGTCCAGGCTCAGATATATTTTACATTTAAATGACTATATTGGAAGCTAATGAGTACAAACACAGTGTACAAGATGTATTTCAAGATAGAGGAATTATTATGTCATAAATTTCAATAGGGAGAAAATGTTTCCATTTGTTCTTCCAACCAATGATAGAAATATATGTACATTGCATAATAATTTATTTTAATTTTCTGCTTTTTAAATTCCTGTCCCCAACCTACTGCTCTGTCCATTAAAATCTATGGTTATCAGTCATTAAAAAAAATGTAAGATAATTATATAAGTCTCTATTTAACAAGAATTTACTTTAGGTTTGTCTGTTCCTTTTAATTTTAGAACTAAACGAACATATTTTGTTTGAACTTAGATGTTTTCCAAAATTAGAAGAACATCCTTTTAAGGCTTGACTGTCAAAACATAGAACTGCATAAATTTTTCTCTCTCCAGAATTAAGTCCATCAATTATGAAGTGAGTGATTTTCCAGTGATTTCCTACTAACATAGTTTTATTCTATCTCTGAACACTCTTGGAGAGTGAGGGATACTCAGTTTTGTACCAAGACACCAACTATGGAAAATCCTCAACTATGGAACCTTGAGGTAGTAAGTGAGACCAACGCCAGCTGGCTAATTATGAAGGCCAGAATGATACAAAAACAAAATTATTGTGAGAAGAAGTTTGGCAGCCTAAGATGTAGGGAAGGGTCCAAAAATCATAAATTTTTGAAGAGATTTGTAAGACTAAAGAAAAAAATGAAGTGTAGACAAATGCTTACAAAATGGCTTGGGAGCCCTTGAGGTCTTCAGGGTTCCATGGTAGAGATAACATCTAGTTTGCTGATGGGCTGGTAGAAGACCAACAAGGAGGGTGAAGAGAAACAAACATTTGGAGACCAGGATGTTTGGCGGCGTCCCTGAAAAGGCAGCTAAGCGTGACAAGTTCGGCTCCTTTTAAAAGTTATAAAAAAAATTATGTCTTCTTTGCATAACTTGAGCATTAAAAAAAAGACACAATGGCTTTTCATCATTCTGGGAGCATCTGGCCATTTCTTAGTGTCTGATGAGCTCTTCCTTTTTTGTTTTGATGATCTGTCAGGATGCGCATTAGGCCAAAGTACAAATAAAGTCATTATCAATCTGTACGTGTGGTGGCAGATGTCTCTATTCATCACTATTTCTGCAGTTTTAAATGACAATCAAACATACATTAAAAAAAAAAAATCTTCTGTACCAAAGGTGGTGGTGTAAGATTTCAATATCAAGAAAGTAACAAGATTTTCTAATGAGATTCATGAATCTGCAAATAAAATAATCTACCACATTCTGGCATTTTATAGTTAGATGAAAAAAAGTTGTAGAACATGAGATTTTCGAGATGAAACTCAGCATTGCAGTTAATTAGAAAGGATATAAAATGAGCCTTTAAAAACCACCTAAAGATGTTACATCAATAATAGTTGTTTGAAGGAAAAAGAGACAAGGTTGAAGAAAACGAATGTTAGGAAAAATGCCAATAAACATTAACACAAGAATTAACGATTACCTATCATTTGCTAAATATAAACTTATCTTGAGAAAATAGACTATTTTGTTACACTGTAGCAATTAATTATGACATGCAAGAAACATAGATTTAAGAATAAGTTTTATTTTTTTTGAGACAGCGTCTCATTTTGTCACCCTCTGTAGAGTGCAGTAGAATCATAGCTCAGAGCACCCTCAAACTCTTGGGCTCAAGTGATCCTCATGCCTCAGCCTCCTGAGTAGCTGGGACTATAGGCTCCTGTCACAATGCCAGGCTATTTTTAGAGATGAGGTCTTGCTCTGACTGGGGCTGGTCTGGAACTCATGAGCACAGACAATCCACCCACCTTGGCCTTCCAGAGAACTAGGATCACAGGCGTGAGCCACCATGCCTGGCCTTTAAGTTTTCTTTTCTCTCTCTCTCTTTCCTTTTTTTTTTTTTAATAGGGTCTCAATCTGTTCCACAGTTACAATGTAGTGGCATCATTATAGCTTGTTGCAATCACGAACTGCTGGACTCAAGTGATAACTCCTCCCTCAGCAGCCTGTGTAGCTGGAACAATAGGCATACACCAACATGCCTCAATAATTTTTTTTATTTTATTTTTTGTAGAGACAGGAGTCTCACTATTGCCCAGACTGGTCTCTAACTCCTAGGTTCAAGCAATCCTCTTGCTTGTGCCTCCCAAAAGCTTTATTCAAATAGACTAATAATTTACTCACATTCTAATCACATTTATGACACTTGTTCAGTGTAAGTTGTGTCAACTTGTTACTATATTTTTATTAGTCATAATGGAAGCACAATAAAAATAAAATGTTTAAGCAGAAAATTATTATTAAAAATATTCATTTATTTTATTTTTGTTTGAAATGGCCTCAAGCTATCACCCCAGGTAGAGTGCCATGGCATCACAGCTCACAGCAACCTCCAACTCCTGGGCTTAAGCAATTCTCTTGCCTCAGCCTCCCAAGTAGCTAGGACTATAGGCACTCGCCCCAATGCCCACCTATTTTTTGGTTGTAGTTGTCATTATTGTTTGGCAGGCACGAGCTAGATTTGAACCCACTGGCTCTGGTGTATGTGGCTGGCGCCTTAGCCACTTGAGCTACAGGCGCCGAGCCTATTAAAAATATTTAAATTTGAGTGTATATATTTGGATGATATATGAGGGGGCAATACCTACTTTACTTCTAAATTCATATTTTGTTTTCAATTGAAAGTTCTAATATTTTTATTTCTTCAATCCATTATTTATTTGGCCTCACTTATGTCAAGACCTGCAAAAATTAGACAGCTGATTAATACAAATGTGAGAAGCTTCTCATAATCTTCCTACCTCGACACTTCTTATAAACAGTCATAATTCTCAAACTACATTTTCTAAAGGCAGACAAAGCTTGTGAGTAAGTAGCCTAGTGCTACATTAGAATGATCGTGATTAATTATCAGAAACACATGTGTTTCATATGCTTAACAGTTTGATTTCAGTAATGTCAAGTCTCTAAGACTAGCTCTAATAAATGACACACAATCTGCTAACAGGTACGTTTTATTATGAAAACATAAAGATCATAGAGCATATTTCCAGACTCCCCATAAATTGAGTATTTTCCTATATGTACATGTATTTGTCTTATCACAAAATGTCTGACATAGATGCCCAATATAAATGTTTGTTAAACCAAATACAATAACCATCTGAATCCAGAATTACGTTCTCAATTAGGCTCATTAGTTTCAAGTCTAAATTATTAAAACTTGGATTTAGAAAAGTCTTTTCTCTGAAATTTCAGGATACTTTACTTTTCTTTAAACAAAACCATCTAAAAATGAACTGAAATTTTCCAAATAAAAACATAAGTAAAATTTACTTTCATACTCATCACTTAGGTAATAGCAATAAATAAAACCTTTCCAATACAGTAAATGTTTATTGAGGACCTACTATGTTCAAAATCTCATTAATAATTCTAAAGATCACAGATGGAATAAGATGAAGTCCCTATCTACAGGACTGTACAATAACAGTGGTGGAATATTCATAGTCATTCACGACAGTGTTGCTGAAAAATTGGCAATTATAAAGTGATTCATTATTATAATGCTGTGACATTTACATCTCTATCTGAGATCAACCTGTCTATCTGGACACACACATAAACACACTGTGAACATCTGTGTACCAATAACCCACCTATCCATATCTAACCAGCATCTGTTTATCTATGAAAGGAGGACAACCCACCCCCTAAAAATGTCTTACAAGTGAGTGGAAAGTTTATTTAGAATTTGTAGCCCTCGGTACCAGGCAATATTTAAATCTCTTGCTCATCTAAATCAAGTGGTGTGTCAAACTCTCACAGAAAATAAAAGCTCAGTTGCTGCCAAAATTAGACATAGTTAATTATTAAAAATGACAACCAACATCTTCAAGTGTCATCCATTATTTAAGACGGTTTCCAATTGAGGAGTACTTTGATTCTAATCTCAAGCGTCTTTGATGTTTGTACATTGCTTCACAGGAAAGAAACCATAAAGGAGTCACAGTAACAATTCCCCTCGGAAAGTAATTCTGCGAATAAAAGATCCAATATCCGGAGTCTACCCCGGGGTAAAGTGTGAAATGGAGCAAATGTGCCACCAGGGCCTACCAGGCTCCCCGCCGTCCCTCTGGTGTCCGCTCAGTGCCTTTCTTTCTACTTCTGCTCCCCTTCCTTTCCTCTCAGTAGCAATACTGTATCTTAGTTTCTCTGGTTCTTGATTTTAATTATAATCACCAATGTGATTTGCATAGAGGTTGCATTTTATAAGTTGTTTATGTGATTTGATCTGGCAACAATAAACAGGTGCTGTTGAACACTTTGAGACAATAACTGATTTGTTCAAAGTCATTGTATTTGAGATAATTTCTTTCTGATTCTACATGGTGTATCTGAACAAAATGAAACCATCCATGAGCATGGCTGTATTGCTGAACTTTTCATCACCGTGTGAGGCATCCACATCTGTGAACTACTGGCCTTTTTCTTGAGTTGTGCTTAGAGCAATGAATGTTGCACTCAGATCTATGAATTTGGTAAGAATTTTGCATATGTCTTTACATCCTAGGACCTTAAGTTTTCCTCTTGGTTTTGAATTTCTGGATTATCTTCATAATTATAAATCAAGAGGACTAGGGTCTTTGCTAATATTACCCATGTTGCTGTGCCTAAATTGTGTAGCCACTGTGTTGGGTCAACAGTTACCAAATTCACCTTGTTCTGTGACCAACATCTGAAGTAAAGGCACATTTTCTCCTTAGGGATGGTATCACATCTGGTACAGGTTATTTAGAAACCTTAGTTTTACACTATATTTGGAAGTGTGAATTCACTCTTTCTGTTGGAAGGAGTAAATTAGATCTATTTATTGAGTACATTATGCTCAGAATGTTTCCTGAATCCAAACCGGCTGGTCATGTGAAGAAGATAGAGTCTAGGGCCAAATGGCTCAAGGATGAATATTGTCTACCTACTGGACTAGCTCTATCTTTGGAAAAATTACTCAAACATGCTGTCCTTAGTTTCTTCATCCATTACATGAGGCAACCTGACAGTATCTGCTTAAACAAGGTGATATGACATTGACAGCTTTCATGTATGTCTTTAACCATTTAGGCTGCTATGAAAAAATACCTTAAACTGGGTGGCTTATAAACCACAGAAATGTATTTCTCACTCTTCTGGAGGCCAGGAAGTCCAAGATTATATCCATATGTTAGATCAATCCATTTATTGGGCACTAGGACTTCTGGAGTCTACCAAGGGCTTTCTATGTTGCCATTCTGCTGCATCCTCACATAGTGAAACGGATAAGTCCGAGCTCCTTTGGGTCTCTTTGTCTAGGCTAAAGAACCATGGCATCACATAGCTCAGAGCAACCTCCAATTCCTGGACTCCACTGATCCTCCGTCCTCAGCCTCCATAGGAGCTGGGACTAGAGGAACATGTCACCCATGCCTAGCTAAATTTTTCTACTTTCAGTAGAGACAGGGTTGACTTCTTGCTCAGAGTGGTCTCTGACTCCTGAGCTCAAGGGATCCCACCTCTTTGGCCCCCCAGAGTACTAGAATTACAGGCATGAGCAACCATGCCAGGACAGTGATAGTCTTAAAATCATTACATGTTTACCTCTAAAGATCACAGAGAAGTCAAGAATGTCTGTTTTCATCATTATATGTAAGTTCTAACCAAAATAACTGGGCAAAAAGAATAAATAAATATTACAAAAATTTAAAAGGCATCCACATTGGAAAAGAATAAAGTAATTTATTCTTAAAAGTAAACTTCTTTAAAGTAAACTTTACTTTTTTAAAGTAAACTTTTTTCTTAGAAGACACGATGTTACATATAGCAAATCCCAAAGAATCCACAAAAAATCTAGTAGAGCTATTTGTTAGAAATTGGCTGGCCCTAAAACCAAACTACATACAAACCTCAGAGTTTCTGGAGCTGTAGTGTTTCATAAGCTGTAGTGTTGCTATATAATTTTTTTTTCCTTTACAGCAGACTATGATAACATAAGAGAGAGATAGATAACCACACTCTTTGGAGAGAACACTTTGTATACAGTAACGAGTTTATTTAGAAGATTGAAAAACAATATTGAAAATCCAGTGAGGCTAGATTGAAAAAAAAAACCTGAACAGTTAAACTGGAGTTTGGGGTTCATCCTGTAAAAAGAAGGGAAACTGTGAGAGACCGGGGATATGGGGAAATTCTCTTATTGGTAGTAACTTCTCAATTTAGAAGGATAATGATAGCAATAAAAACAATACATGTGTCTACTAAGCGGGTGTCACTGAAGTTGTGAGCTGATCATATCCCAACAGGAAAGCGGTTTCACTTTCTCATCAGGCACAGGCAGTGGCAGTGAGTCTTATGTGGAGTTCATGCTGTGTATTTTAAAAAATATTTAGGATGTTCAACTATCAATCCTATGGCAAGTGAATAAGGCAAATCTTTTCTGAAATATTATCTTAACTGTCTTAATATTAACTTTGGCTACTTAACTTTCCTGGCCTAGAGCATAATGTTCATATTTTGTGTTTCTTTTTTTTTCTAAAAATAGTATGCTTCCTTTCAGATGTGAAGTCCAGTCTACAGCATGTGTGAGTGTGTCTTTGTCTCCCAAGGTGAACCTCAGGCTGATACAAGCCTCGCACAGTCCTCTATAAGATGAGAACCTCATCATACCTGCTACATAAGAGAATTTGAAGTACAAGGTAAATATAGGTAAATTGTGTTGTAACATTCAACACCCACATTCTAACAATCCAAGGTACAAGGACACTTAAAAATATACTTTCTATTTATCGCTACAACTGAAAATGACCTTATTTAATACAATGGATGCAGGTATTCATATAGAACGTTCATGAAGTTCTCAGATAACTTCACATTCACATATACATGGCTTTTTACTAAAGTGCTGACATTTAGGTGGTCAAAAAGGGGCAATGGGGATAATTCTTCAGAGATATTAGTCATCTGCAAAGCCATTGTCAGACAGACTGAGCAAACTCACTTTTCCTTCCCTCTGATCACCAAGCTTGCCTACATCTGGGGAGTTTGTGTTGTTGTTTGTTTGTGTTTTGTTTAGAGATAGTCTTGCTCTGTCACCCCAGGTGGAGGGCAGTGGCATCACTGTATAATAGCTCTTTGCAACCTCACACTCCTGAGCTCAAGGGATCCTCCTGCCTCAACCTCCAGAAGAGATGGGACTAGCAGTGTGCACCACCCAGCTAATTTTTCCATTTTTAGTAGAGACAGGGTCTCACTTTTGCTCAGAATGGTCTGGAACTCCTGAGCTCAAGCAAGTCTTCTGCCTCAGTGTCCCAGAGTGCTGGGATTATAGGTGTGACCTACCATGCGTGGCCTTTTTGCTTTCCTTTTGTTAGTTGGCATGATCACATGAATACATCTGGGCCAAATGTGGGCAGAGCTGATGCTTGCTTTATAGGCCTGATCCATAAAAAGTTTCCCAGTGTAATCTTCCTGCACTCTCTTTGACTTTTCCCTAGTTGAATGGACAGTGCCTCTAGGAATTAGATAAGGGTAGAGTTGGATAGGACAAGAAGATTGGATCCCAGAATAACTCCAAAGAACAGAGTACTACCACCCCTGTATTAACATTAAAAAACAAACAAAAATAAACAAGCTTTAGTGTAGTAAATTACTAATTTTTTTTTCTCCATAGTAGATCTCTCTAACTAATACACTTTCATGTGGTAGAGATTATGTTTTATCTTTTCTTTCCCTGAATCTAGAAGCATACCTTTTATTTAAGAATGCCCTGGGCAAAGTTTAGCTTAGAATGATGACTAATACACTGAGTTGAAATCTGCTTTTAGGGTGAGGTTTGGATGGACAACCTCTGAGTTTTCTTCCAAATTCAAGATTTTGTGATAGTCTTTGAGCTTAGATTCTAATGGCTATTTTTAGGTAGGAGTTCTGTTACAAAAGCTGTTTGAAGTATATTAATTTTTTTAATATGGATGTCATCTTACACATATCAATTTTTTTATTCTCAAAACACCTATAATACTTTGCCTATGTTTAATATAGCATAGTGACTGTCACGATTCCAGAATATGTAAACAAAAAAATGAATACTTTAACATAATATCCCCTCTTGCCTTAAAACTCCAGATAAATAAAACTTCCATCACATGCTATAAACAGTACCATATCCTTCAGCATGAAAGTTTTAATCCTTTGTTTTCAAAAGAATAGCTGTCATTATCAAACTATGACTATCAAGTGATGCTTAAACAAATGAGGAACAGAAACTGCCCATGAAGAATGTTAATATTGCTCCCTCTATTACACTGACCTTGAATAACTATTTTTTAAAAGGTAATTATTAGATAATAAAAAAGTAACAATCAAATGATTTCAATTTTCCTTTATGTTCAGAGAAAACAAGATCATACTTGATATGGCTATGTCACTGGCAACTTAAATTCCATTTGTAATCATAATTTTAGAAAGAATTGTTTTTGTAACAGCTTAAGCAAGATACACCCCTCCTTTTTCTTCCCTTTACAGTTTAATATTTGAAATTTCTCCAAAGGGCCTATGAATATTTTGCTAAGGATAAATTTGGCATTTCGTATGCATAATATTTTTCTGTTGCCTCTCTAGGCTCAGTGATTGATGAAATTCAGTGTAAGGAAGAATTTTTGAGGTAGAGATAAGTTATCTCACTTTATTACTGCAGTTAAAATATTAGCTTAAAGCTGCTAGACAGTACAAGACAAAAACATTTCCAGCAACTCTCCGTCATATACTAAAAGTAACATATGCTAAAATGAAGGTGGAGAACAGACTGGCATTAAAGAGAGTTTAGAATCAACCCAGTCACTCTGTATGTTTATTTAAAGGCTAGTCATGCTGCTTTTATAAAAGCCAGGGAGATACTAATTTTCTCATTATTCCTAGAACAATCGTACCTGTATTTTACATCATGAAATTAGAGAATTTGTACTATTTCATTATTTGAAACCAGGCCAGCATCAGTTTAAACTGAGAGAGTTTTAGACATCAGAAGAGTTTCAAACCCATCCCACTTCAATTATAAAATCAACGTATGACTTGTATTAATACAATGATCACTAAATTACTAAAGTGGATTTTTGAGAGTATATGATGCAATTCCAAAAGCATGCATAAAAGATGGAACTGCACTCAGGTGTTGTGACACAAGGAATCAAAGGCACAGTCAAACTCAGCTGTGTGTGCTATACCCTCCCTACTAAATGACGCTCCCTACTAAGTAGGCTCCCTACTAAATGACAGAAACTGGTTTCTGTGTATCAAAGTGAAGACGATTGATGTAATTGGCTTGAACTCTAGCAAAGAAGTGAAAATAGAATGCTGTATACAGACATATCTCATATTTCAAAGTTAACATCTTGGACTGAATTTAAAGTTGAACCTAATACCTAATGTATCAAGAGGAAACAAAGTAATGATTCCATAAGTTTATACATATTCTCACAGGCTTTTGAATTTTTGAATCCTTTTCACAAGAAGACATGCAGTTTACACTGCAACCAGGACATCCCCTTTCTGGGTCTGGTGATCTATTCCCTCCCCGTTTTTTGGTCCCGTGATCTATTTCTTCCGACATGATTCCATTGCATTTCACCTAAGAAAATATTTGTTTTGATATTTCTTTCAAAAGTCAGAAATGGATTCCATAAAACTTTTCATCAACCTGGGTACAAATTATTCAAAGGAGAACTCAAAACCCAAAATATTCAAAGAGTGTCCCTAATGCTAAAAGACCTATAAAACTTCTCTATCTTTAACAAAATAGGTCCTATGTTAGGAAAAATTAACACGGTTTTATTAGTAGTTCTATCACAAAATCCTAGTTTTCTAATTGCCTTCACAATCTATTATATTAAGGAAAAAGTATTCCAGGAAAGACCTGAATAAACCCCAGAAATAAATCTCTAACTCACATGTTTTATTCTTAGGTCAAACCTTGCTCTGTCATTTTAAATTACTATGATAAAACGGAGATGAAAATCTCTATACCCTAAAATTCTAAAGCTAAAATGTATGTGAGAGAGCAGAACCCAGGGAAAAATCTCAATGGGCTTCTGTCAACAGAATTAACTCCCAAGGAAAAAAATAAATTTCCTAGACAATATATGTTCAAAAAGGCATAATACACATATAAAATGATAAGGACAGGCCTGTAGAAACTGTGATAAAATTTATATTTAGTGGCTAAATGCCAGTTGACATGGTAGTATTTATTTTCTTTAAACTCTTTCCTACATAAATCAATTTGTCTAAAAAAAAAAATCGTCTGGAATGATAAAAAAAATTTTTTTTAGGAGAGTAACAAAGGTTCTGAAGACATTACAGAAAAAATTCTTTATTTTATGGAGCATTTCACTATAATAAAGTCAGCTTTGAATTGGGGAAAGAACAATAAAAGATGGGTTGACTATGATTAATTCTATCAGCAAAGGATCAGATTATTGAAAAAGATAAAAGATGGGACTAGATTAGCTAGGCAGATTAGCTAGCTATGGAGACCCCAAGTACCATCAAAAGCTTATTAGGACCATCCAGGGAACTAAAATGAAATTGCTGTCTTGGCCATTTATCCATTTAGTGTAAATGGATATGTTTCTTATACAGTGTGGCTTCTTTAAGGCCAAATTCACTGTATTTGCATAAGATATTAAAGAATTTTGTGGAATCCGAGAAGCCATAGATCTCTTATTTAAGTCCTAATCAGCTCACTGAATGAGGATAACATGATACTGACAAATGTTCTATAATAAGTTACTGCATACTCTTTGTTCAACTCTAGCTATTATTTTGAAGTCTTTTTATTGGTTAGACACCTTTTGGCACACATCAGAGATATTTCTACACAGCAGAGAGAAACCCAGGTTAGGCTAAGTTGAAAGAGCTACACATGGAAATGACATAGTGTCTCATTCAATCAAGAAATATTTCTGGAATATCTATGATACGTTAAGTCACATTACAGATGTACTGAACAAAACAGAATTCCTATTCTCATGGAGATGAAGGAAAGCCGACGCCAAGAAAAATAAATAATAAATATTGACAAAATGCTAGGAAGTGCTGAAAGGAAACCATAAATCAGTGGAAAGGGATTGAGTGCTAGAAAGAGTATAAAATATTAGATGATAAGGCCAGGGAAGGTGATATTTGAGCTGAAATCTGAGCAAAGTAAGGAAGTAAACCAAGTGAGGATTGGCAGGCACAGGGATTCAGAAGGAGGAAAAGGAAGAACATTGAACTCCACAACTAACTGTGTTGAGTTTCCACTCCTGCAGGAAGTTCTGACACACTCAACACCTAAATGACTCGGCTACTGAGGGGAAAGACACACGCTTACAAAACTCAAAGTTCCTTAACTAAACTGATGTCATTACGATACTCAGGACTCCAGACCAAGCTGATAGTTTTAAGGCTGAGCATTTGACCCAAGATGGAACAACAGGGCCTCTTGCTCTGGGATTTCTGAAAGTGAGTCTGGGATGAAAGTCATTCCCTATCTAGTCATGAGGATGGGGAATGTAACACTTGGAAGCAAACTAAGAGTGTATTTTCCACTACATGGGGAAAGCCAGATGCGTAGAATAAGCCTGGCCCTGAAAGAAAAAAAAGCAAAGAAGGTCACTGACAGAGGATCAGTAGAATTCAAGGTTAATTGCTTGGTGAGGTGTTTAGTTCTTCCCTTAAGTTCACTTCTGTAAGTTACTGAACTTACCATTTTACCTAAATTAATTCGATTGGAGTGACTATATTTAGAAGCTAAGAGATAGTAAAGAATGTACCAAGGATTACAAAGTGCATTAATAGCAATTATAGATCAGCTACCAATGTGGAATTATAGCAAAGAGCCCACTGCTTATCACTTTTAACAGTTAATGGGCAATAAGCATTATTCATTTTGATTGTACCAGCACAATGTTTGAAAGAAACAGAATTAATTTCTTACAATAAAATTCAGATTTTATCAAATATAAATCTCCCAGAGCTTCAAAGAAAATTATTTAGAGCTAACAGAAATCAGTTTCTGACAATATGTTACATTAGTGGTCAGCCAGATAATACTAGAAAAACACATATAAATTTATCAGTAAGTAATATTGTATACTCTTAGGTGCACAGTGCTGTGTTGGACAGTAGATATCAAAATACATATGCATATGTATGTGCATGTGACTTTGTGTGCACGCATCCAATTCTGAATGCTTAATATTCCAGAACATATTGGACAGGAACAAACTTGATGTCAAAGTACAGAAGAGGATTTTACTGATTTAGTGAATTTCATAAAGTAGATTTATTGACATATACACAAATATTTGACAAAGAATCATGGGTCTCCAAATATTCTCACTTTTAAATAGAGATAACTCAGTGATACAACCTTGTAAACAGCGTTGGAGAATTGTAGTTTGGGATATCACTCATCTTACATCATTTTATAAGCTAATCTTTGCCTCAGCTAAGGAAATTTTTAATACCCTAGTAAAATTTATAAGAGGCTATTACTACCCATTATAATGATTCTTTATTTTATTTATTTATTTATTTTGAGACAGAGTCTTAGTTTGTTGCCCTCAGTTGAGTGCTCTGGCATGATAGCTCACAGCAACCTCAAACTCTTAGGCTCAAGTGATTCTCTTGCCTCAGCCTCCCAAGTAGATGAGACAACAGGTGTCCACCACATCTTGGTTTTTTTTTTTTTTTAACAATGGGGTCTCATTCTTCCTCAGACTGGTCTTGAACTGATAATCTCAAGTGATCTGCCCTGCTCAGCTTCCCAGAGTGCTAGGATTACACTTACATTATAGTGAGTCTGTTTGATTCTCTTTTCAAGATAATGTATTGGTACCAGAGCTAATTTCATGATGCCTAAATATCCATGAATCTAAATTTGTCAACACACAGGCAATGTCTGTGGAATTCACAAGTATTCAAAGGATGTTTTATGAGAGATATTCATTTCCTAGTGTTTGTATAACAAAACCAATTTAACAGACTTTAACTCATTATATAAATTATTTAGTGCTTTTCACAAAAAAGGAAATTGTAACAATAGTTAACTGCGATTTTAATATTTTTAATATTCCATGTATAGCTAAAAATAGTTCTCTTCAAAATTTACCTACAGTGGTATCCCTACTAAGTTGTAATATTAAAATTCTGAACCACAATTTAATCCTGAGGTTGAGGTTACAATACCCAGAAATGCCAAACCATTTTTAGAAATATAAAGTCAGATCATCCCCATGGCATCTTTACTGGTCAGCCGCATGTCAGGCAATTAGTCCCTCAGTTCCCCCATCAGAGTTACGGACAGCATATATGGCAACACTAATTCAAACTGACAATGATGTAATATGATCTTATGCACTATTATTAAAAAATGTAAATGTTCAATTTGCAAAAAGATGATAAGCCAGGACATATACTAATTAGTTTCTGCTTCAAATTCTTCACCTCTGACTTAAATGTAATGACAAGTAATTTGGCATGGAGGCAGAATGAATGCTTAGTATTTCTGCCAGCACTGTTTGGGTGTGGGATTCTCAAAAGAGAAGGAAATGGGAACACATCTCTGTACTTTGATACACCAATGTTTAGGAGCTCAATTCGAGAGGTCAACCAATTAAATAAAACTCAATGAACATATATAATGCATTACTAAAGTCAAAACATATGAACTAACTTTGAGCGTTGGAGGCTACGTTTTACTCATCCATCATTTTCAGACAATCCAGTGTACTGTAAATACGTGACAAAAGAGAAAACTGAATAAACTATAGAATTAATAATGCATTCATTCATAGTTTTTCACTGCTGGAAGTTTTAATTCAGTATTAAATGTGTCTGCCTATCAGCAGCATTTTATTAAATCTATAATTAGTGATTCCAGTTTTTCCTCCAGGGACATTCCATTTCTCATTTGAGAGAACCATCATTATAGAAAGTTTCTCAACATATTTCAAGGCATATTTCTATATTTCAAAATGTTTCAGATTTTAATAAGGTACCAATAAATGCTTCTTCCTAACACCAAAAAGGCAAGTGCCATGGACGCAGGCTAACACTAAAGTAATCTTTTTTACTTCTAAAATTTTTGGCCTTAAAGAAGTAATTAAGGAATCTACATTTTGTAAGACATTAGTGATAATTAATAAAGAACATCTCCAAAGCTCCCCAGAATTGTCTGGAAAAAGCACCTTCTGACAAAGGGAGCTGTGTAAATTAACAATTAAGTTATGTCCCTAAATCTAATTTTCTGCCACAGATTTACCATGGTTTCTTTTAACCCACACTTTTATCAGCGTAGGTATATTATGAAGGGTATAACATGCACATCGTTGCTTTAAACAAAAATCAAAACAAAAAATAATATAGATTCTTGATTTTCTGGTTTCATGGTGACCTATTTGTCTGATAATTTTTTCAAAATACCTCATTAATAATTTTTAAAAAATATAATAGTTCAGTTTAATAAATATTAAGAATAAACAACAAATACCTTCAGTCTAATAGCTGAATAGCCCTATTAAAAAACGCACATAAACTGAAAGAAAAAGTATGTTCTATTTTGTTCTTAACTAATCATAATTAGTAATAGTATATATGTGCCTGTTGGTTGCTGGGCAACGTCTTAAACAATATCGCCACCCTGACATCCTATTCCACATGGATTTTCTCATAGCACCTGCTTTTAATCACAGAAACCACTGAAAACTTAGGTTCACAAACATGTGACCTCATCAGAATTAATTGTTGTGTTCCAACATTAAATCTGTGAACTCCCTGGAGGTACGATGGTACTTTGCGTGGTGTCCAACAGATGTTGAGCACCAGTGTTTTTCTTAAAAATGTAAAAGACCCAAGGTGTTCATGGGCAGTGTCAATACACAGTTTGGGATACATGGTAGATGCTACTTTACTCCAGGTTTTCCATTATCTATAGCATAATATGAAGGTAGTTCAAGAACTCACTGGAACAGTTCATTTCAAATGCTAAAATAAGTGCACAAAAATGTTTGTTGAAATTTTATCTACAGTTCTGTTCTAAGTTTCCAGGAGTAGTCCCAAAACTCCTTAAGAGTGTACAAAATTTTTTCATATACATGACTTCATATATATTGATAGAAATAACACAAAAAGCAAAGACATGATGGGACCACCCAATGGCTACTGGACAGTAAAAAGGTAGGACCAGATTGAAGTCACTTACAATGACTCATGGTTGTCTATAATAGCATATCTATCAGTCTATCACTCCATTTATTTTTTTTCAAGTGTTCATTATATCTTAATCCATGCTTTGTACCAAGAGAGATCAACTTCTCTTTGTCTTCAATATTAAAGCTCTCCTATAACTGAAGACCATTTTTACCTCTTTCCAAACTAAATGACCCAACTTCCCTTTAATTTTTCCTCACACTTTCCTCTTTCACTCTTTTAATTAGCTCTGTTTCTGCTCTTTGGATTCTTCCATGGGATGGATCCTCAGAGGGAACACACAAGGTACGATACTACAATTTCAGAACACAGCTTTATGAGAGTAAAGGAGAATGTGGATATAAAACTCCTTTGTGGGCCAATGAAATGCCTCACCATTTTCCATTATAAATCTGGATAATTCTTATGACAGGACATTTTCTCATTTAGAAACACATCCATGAGGACTTTTTTAGATAATCTCAGATTAGGAATACAGTTGTGAAAATTTTTGATTTTTTGTACGTACAATAAAAGGTAGTATAGTAAATGAAGACAGGATTGATGAGTCATTCTCACTGAATGTTTTGCACAATCAGCCTTAACCATGTAATAGCATTTCCATGGATTTATTTTATAGTCACGTTCCCCCGACAAATACCAAGTGGTACTCTTTCTTGTATTTCAAGCCTGTTTATCAACAACTTTCATTTTAGTTTATTTTTAATTTCAGATTGCTATGAGAGTTATTAATGATTATGTGACACTTGTTTGCATTTCTTAGGTATAGTTCCCATTGGGATTGAGCTCTCACCTACTGTGAGGGGACACAGTGCAGCCCCCTGGGCCCAGGGTTCAGCTTGTTCCTAACTAGAGGATAGTTCTTTTCTCAGTGGGAAAAAAGAATCAACAATCATTGTTTTTTTTTCTAAATATTTAGAATTCAAATTTCTAATTTGCTCTAATTCATCCAGATTAATAAGTATTTTATATCAATAATGTATGTTATTGAAATATTAGTGTTCCCATATTTGCTGTGAATAGATGAAAATAGCATAATTTGTTTGATATTTAAATATGATCAAATTTTTCAGAATCAACTATATGATAAAGGTAGAAAACCAGAATGCGCAAGAGAGACAATGAGCAACTGACATAGAGTCCAATAGTAAAATTTATTTGTACTAGATTAAGAAATTCTTATTTTAAAAGTAAATCTACACACATTACAACTTTGCCTAAAAGAACTTCATGTCTAAGGAAATATAGTCACAAGGTTTACACATAAATACTTAAAAATATGCCCCAGAACTGTTGTCTGTACATGCAATTTCAAGGTTTGTAAATAGATCAGCCCCAGACAGTAGCTGGCTCTCAGAGCGCATGGACACCACCTCCCGTGGTTTCTTTCCATAGGACTGACTCCTTCTTTCCTTTTTGTGACCTGTCTTACGGCAATTTTAAGTTCACAGTCAAAATCTGCCACTCATCCCCCTTTTGAAACAAAGTCTACTTTTCTAAATATCAAAAACATTCTGGAACTGGAGTGACTGATCAGGTGTAGAAGTTATTTGCAGCTCCTCTCCAGTATAATTTCTCCTCCTTTCTCTGCTATACACATGCAAAGTCTATCCTCTCTAGGTTGTACCATATCTGTGCCTATTTTTTCCATCAATAGGAACTATCTCATTCAAAGTTTATCTATTTTTCTTCATGTCATAAAAATAGAAGGATCCAGGGAAAATTGGATAAGTGGATGATAAATTGGATAGAAGGAAATAGCCATCCATCATCCCATTTTAATAGTCTTTATTCCTATGAAGTGCACATGATGTGTCAGTTACACATATGTCATGTCAACCGATTCCCACATAACTTATGAGATATACACTAATATGTCTAGTTTACCAACAAGGACACCAATGCTTAAGAATTGCCTGCACCTTTCTAAAACCAAGGAAGTGATACAAGTAGATTTAATATCAGGTTTTCTGACATCCTCCAAAAAGAAAATAAATTTTTATAAAAATCTATTTTCTAAAGCTATCCTAGAGTCCTTCGTAAATGTAAAATAATTTTAAAATCTAAAACAGACTCATGTTTTGTAAGTTGGTATACCTATACCGCATGCCTTATTCATGCTTTAATTTTGAACATTTCAACTGATATAAACTTTAGTTTTGAACTTATAAAGGGGGACCATAGTATA
Source organism: Otolemur garnettii (assembly GCF_000181295.1). NCBI lineage: Eukaryota > Metazoa > Chordata > Mammalia > Primates > Galagidae > Otolemur > Otolemur garnettii. The sequence goes on along the minus strand of NW_003852397.1, from coordinate 19,163,032 downwards.
ATTGCTATTCCCAGAGATGTAATGTCATTAAATAGTATTAATATAATATTAATAAAGTCAGCTTGCCTATAGATTTCATATTCTACTGATACTATAATTAATAACTTAATATAAGAGCAATTTTGAACAGCCCTTTCAAATCATATTTAGTGTAAGTTAAAACTTTGCATACTAATGGTTTAATTAATAACCAACATATAGGAACTTTATATGTAACAAGCATTACTGAGTAATTCTTACCACAGAATAATTCGATCTTGAAATTTAAACTTAAAGAGATTCTGTTTGTTAATGTGAAACGTCTATGAAAAATAGACACAGAAAACTAACATTTCACTATAGTTTATGAATTTAGCATTTCAGATATTTTAAAAAATCTATGAAAACATTTTTAATGCATGCATAAACACACCTTGATATGGAACTCACCTCCTGAATATGAAATTCATAGATTTGGCAGTTTAGAATCAATCTAGTACAATTACTACCTTTGACAGATTATTCATTATATTGCCATCTGTTAAATCAACATTTTTTGAGAAATCATTGTTTTAATTAATCAAATTTCTGTCATCCAGTAACTGAGATGTATGCAAAACATTTGCTTTAAATGAATACTTAACTTGCACATAAATTAGAAATGTATCTGAACATCCAGATTCATATATTCACATGCAAATACATATACACAGCATGTAAAATAGACTGGTGCACATAGTTAATGTAGGAAATATAGTTATTGTCGAATACAGACAGCTGTTTCAAAAGAAAACCTGAATAGACTTTTACTCGTAGAATTACTCTTGTGCCCTCTTGATAGCTCGCAATACAGCAAGTGCACTTGGGAGCAATTGGGTCTTGGCTTAGGCATGAGAGTGGCATTGAGAATAGATTGCTGCTATTAGCACTAAGTGTGAAAAAGAAGAGACTGCTGCGTAGATAAAGCACTGGGTTATTTTTCCTACCCTACAGCTCGGTCCCTTTTTGGCTGCACATCACTTCGCCCAAATGAATAGATTTCTCACTAGGTATATTATCATGAAGGAAGACTCTTTTCCTGGCTGTACGCTGATTGGATCTGCAAGCTGTGGTTTGACACCCACCCCCTTCACCAAAGGAGCAGCACCTCTTTACTCAGAATAAGCATCCTTGCTAACTCGACTCCCGTGATGCCTTCAAAAAGCAGTAAGTAGGAAGAGAGAAAAAAGGGCCCGAAAACACTGGCAGGCAGTTGAAAACTGAATACTTCTCTCTTATTTCCAAGACCTTAGATTAGTTGGCAACCTTAGAGTCTGGCCAGCTGTATTACATGGTCAGATTTATTTCCATGTTTCCTCAATATGCATAATTTTGGGGTGGGTTTATCTATGTAACTAAAATATGACATGTAAAAGCATCCTCTTGCTCTTGGGTTTCTGAGGCCACTTCAAATCTTGGGTCTCTTAGTTCCTCCACTTTGATGACCCCATTATTATGAGATCAACAGGTCAATTCACTGTTCCTCTCGGACAGGATGCAGCTTCCTCTATCTTTTTCTCCACCCAAATACGTGTAACTCTCAGGGCAGTCATTGTTAAGAACAGCTGTCAAAAACAATGCACAATAGAACCCTCCACTATAACATTAGTGGAATTGGGTCTGAGAGCCCTGAGTGGTGTTGCTATACCCTCTCACTACCAAAAAAAGAAATTATTTCAGGAATGAAAATAAGTGATTAAAATGTAAGGATACTAATCCTGTGATGTTTGCATATACTGAAATTATGATAAACATAAAAAATACCATTTTGAAGGCCACTGGTACACTGAACCCTACAATATCTGCTAGCAAAATGTAAGGATATTTTATATTACTCTAAATTTGACAAAGGAACAAATACAAAAACACATACAGCAGAAATTGAATTAAATGTGAGTGGCTGAGTAATAGTATCCTTGCATTTCAACCGCCTGAAAATCTGTGGAGTATCCTACTACGTGTGCTTGCATTTACATCTGTTTCATATCAATTAATCCTCAACAAAATCCTAGGAGGGTTTCAGAGATGAGCAAACTTATGCCTAAGATAAAGTAAGTGGGACTGCCAAAATATAAATTCAGGCTTCTCTGACCCCTGGAACAAACGCTTTTTTCAAACACAGGCCACCTGTTGGGTCCTGTCTCTAAAAATAGCTATGAAAATTGTCTCTGATGGGCTAGATCTCCACAACGGAAACGCTGACAAATAGAAAAAGGTCTGAACTATAAACGCATCGTGAAATTAAGTTTTGTTCTGTCTAACTGGATGTCCATTATCACTCCTCATTGCTTGATCTTCGTTAGTCAAAGGAATTTAAATATCAGGTGGGCTAGTCTTAGAGTTAAATTTTGAGCACTTTCTTATGTCTGGATGGGCAGAGGATAAATAGCGAATGTTATCACATAAAACTGAACGCCAACATTCCCTTACCTGTAGAACTTTAGAGGTTTTGGAATGTGGATAGAAAAAATGCTATTCTGGGATTTAATTGTCTATTCTCATTCTACAAAATTTTCTTGCCCACTGTTGAACTTTTGATTTGCCTCATTATAATTTTCAGTGGAGTGAAGGGTTGAATTTTGTGCCCACAGAGTTTGTTATGTTGAAGATCTATCCCCCCATTATTGCAGAGTGACTATAGTCAGAGACAGGGCCTCAGAGAGAGGTAATTAAGTTAAACTGAGGCCATGAGGGAGACTCCTAATCCAAAGTGACTAGTATTCTTAGAAGACAAGTGGATTGGGACGCATGGAGACACGGGGAGTGTGCACACAATGAGAAAGGGCCAGAGAAAGACGCAAACATCTACCAGCTCTGCTGGGACTTTGACATTGTACTTCTAGCCTCCCGAACCATGGATAAATAAATTTTTGTTGTTTAGTCTATAGTATGTGTATTTGGCTATGCTAACAAACTAATACAAATGGGAACATAATGAAAAAGATTCCTCCTATAGCTTCCAGATAGAAATTTTGACATTCAGGCTTTTGCCCCAAACTGCAAGTGTAAGCAGGTTAAATACGTGTGGACGCAGTGGACCACTTTCATCTCCAAATCCGTGCCAGTGTTCAGTCTCACTTTAAAATGGTGAGCAGGTTGCATGTATAGACAAAAGAAGTACAGCTACCAGAAGAAAATTATAAGTTAAAAAGAAATGAAACTAATTCCTGTTAGTGTTAACTGTCATTTGTCTATTGAGATCAATGTGAATAATCTGACAGAAAATAATCCTTTTAGCTGGTTTGCTAATAATAAAAAAAAAAATTAAAGCAGCCCCTGAGACTGGATGTGGTGGTAAACAAGCAGTCCCAGCTGCGTGTGAGGCTGAGACAGGAGGGGTAAGTCACTTGAGTCAGGGGTCTGAGTCCAGCTTCAGTAACACAGCAAAGCCCCACACCTAGTAAATAATAAATGAAGGAGGCAGAGTGTGAGAGCCACTGAATGGGAAAGTCTGAAAAGCTCACACATGATCAAAAAGAGGGAAAAAAGACACTAAAGGGAGAGGAGTTGACGAGCTCATCTAATCCTGCATCCTTGATCCTCGGCCCTTTGGAGTTTACAGTTATGAGACGATGACATTTTTAATTTCTACATAGTCCATTCTCCAAAGGCAGTCAGGTGATCTTCAAAAATATGAACTCAAGATTTTTCACTTTCTGGATTAGAGCCTCCCAACAATTTTCTCTTTGGTGCTAAGTTTGTTCATTTTTATACCAAGATCAACGTGAACGCTCTAAGAGAATAACAATCCTTATAGCTGGTTTACCCATTATAAAAAAATTAAAATTCTTATTAAGGCCAAGTGTGGAGGCTCATACCTGTAATTCCAGCACTTGGGAGGCCGAGATGGGTAAATTGACTGAGCTCATGGGTTTGAGACCAGGCTCAGCCAAAGAGAGACCTAAATATTAGCCGGGTGTTGGGCAGGCGCCTGTAGTCCTAGTGACTCAGGAAGCTGGGGCAAGAGAATTGCTTGAGCCCAAGAATTTGCTGTGAGCTGTGACACCACAGCACTCTCTCTACGAGAGTGACAAAGTGAGACTCCATCTCAAAAAAAAAAAATAATTCTCATTTAAGTATAAATGAAAGTACTGAACTCTTTCCATAGTGGATCCTAGGATCTATTTGTGCCTTCCCCTCCCCCCACAAATTCGTGTTGTGCTACGATCCTCCCACTCCATCCTTCTTCAGATGCAAAGAATTTAATTGCTGTTCCTAAACAATGCCTTCCTGCTCTTAAACTTGATGCTTCTTGTACCTGGCACACTTTTCCCCCTGATGACTACATCGCTGACGCCTCACGCTTTCCCTGAGCATCCTAGCTCGAGTAGACCCTAAAGGCCAGTCTCTCCACATCACTGTCGATTTTGTTCAGAGCACTTTTCACTCTGGGATTGCTCGTGCATTTATCTTGGATGGTTACTTCCTCTCTACCCTTTCTAGAATGAGAGACCTTGTTTACCTTTCTTGCTGCTAAAATCCTTGTACCAAGGACAGTCCTGGTACAGGGAAGGTGTTCAGTAAATACCCATCCATGTGTAAATCACAATTTAAACTTGCTTCCTCTACCCTGGTAAAAACTATATATGGAAAGAAACAAGAAGTCCATTTTCTTTACTCCTTTCCCTCATGCTGTGGTCATCCGTAAGTACCCAGTAACCAGCTTCGTCTTCTCTTGTCTCTCTTAGTTCCCTAAGTTTCTGAAATCCAATATTTCTCCCAGTTACAAAGCACCTCTAATTCAAAATGAACATCTGGTCAACAGCAAACTTTATACCTATGCAGAAGCAATCCTGCCTCATTTCACTCCACTTGCTCATCAAATTTGATGTAAGGGATAGGAAAAATGGAGGCCAGTGTCCCGTGGGATGGCAAAAATGGAGGCCAGGTTCCCGTGGGATGGCAAAAATCCAGGGTCCCGTGGGATGGCAAAAATGGAGGCCAGGGTCCCGTGGAATGGCAAACATGGAGGCCAGGGTCCCTTTTCTTCCCTTTGCTGCCCCCCCCCATATCTGCATTTCTCGGCTCCGCATTTTTACTATGGCTGCATCCAAAGCCCTGAAAGTGACGTTATAAACCAAAGAAACACTGGGAATATGAAATGAGATAACATCATTTTATTTTTTCCTCCATGTTCACTTCCTTACACCCTTGAAAATATCAGCTTTCACATTCTCCCTTCATTATACATCAATTATCTATCTCTCTACTACGTCAATTCCCCAAATTCAGAATTCAGCAGCACAGTCTGCTTCATATTCTCCTTCAAATTATTTTTCTATTAATCTCCATATCATGGAATTGTTAAATCGTATCAAAATTACCTCTCTGACTCACATAGACTAACAAAAAGGCAGCATATATTCTGTGTGTGTTTTCATTATCTGTCTTGAATCAGATTCTCATTCCTATCATTGCCGTTACAGAGTTCCTCTAAATTCCAAACTTCTCATTCACTGACCTGCTCATTCTGTTATTCATTCAACATTTTAGAACTATTTTTATTGTTTTTACATTGAAATATGTATATGAATTGTACAGATTGATGGGTGCACAATGATGTCTTGATACATATAACGTATAAGGATCAGATCAGAACCATGAGCACATCCATCATCTTGAGCACGTGTCATTTCTTTCTAGTGGGAACATTCGATACCCTCCTTCTAGCTATATGAAACTATGTATTATTGTTAACTATAGTCATCCCACAGAGCTATAGAACATGAGAACTTATTATTCCTAGCTGTAATTCTGTATCCTTTAACATTTCTTAAGCTATCTTCCAGACACCATGCTAGGTGTTGGGATAGCTGAAATCAATAAAATTACAAAACCCCTCATAGTCTCAAAAATATGTCATATCCTAGTAGTTTAAATTCAAATGGTTTCTAGGACAGAACAATCAGCAATTTTGAAGTGCCATTACTCACAATTCATCATGCAGTTTCCACTATTTCATGTCTGAAGTCCCTTTTCTGCAATGTGGCAAAGTATTATGTATCAATTATTTACAGTTTTGATTAAAAATCACATGCACATAAATCTCTCCCAATTAATTAATACTTTTATAATCATCAATATGACACAAATCTTTGAAATATTCATTTATGTGTGTATTTATAACAGAATATTACTGGTTTTATATATTATTTCCTGACAGATATTAATACCTGTTGCATTTTTTTCATTTAATAATATGATTTCCAAGCAGTTCTTAGAACTTGGTATTAAATCTGAAGAACACAATCTTCTGTCCTCTGTACTCAAAAAGTAACTTTCAATGGTGATTGATATTCATATTAAGCCTTGAAAAGGAACATAAAGATCATATCACTTTATCTACATACAATTTTTATTTCTTAAAACAAGAAAGTTAAAATGGGCTGGAAACTATACAAAAAGGATGGGCACAGAATGTAATTTTATTAGGAAAGGGAAAATAGAGACATCTGTGAAAATCAGTGAGAAGCTAAGCCATCTACTCAAAAAACATAAGGTTACTTTTCTTTCAAAAATGAAGTAGTAGGTTATAATGTTCTAAAACAAACATTGGCTTGTAAGGAAAAAAAATACACTGCTTATAAAAGGAAGTAGGCGTGGCAGTGAACAGAAGTGAGTGACGCCATAACCTCAGTTGTTAATCGGTTTGATTTCAGCATTCTACATTGTGTATCAACTCATCACATTATACCCCTTTCAGAAACACAGCGTCATTGAATGTCCAGTGACATCATGACATCATTCAAATGAAGTATGAAAATGTGTAATCAAATAAACATTTACTATTTCATGATAGTAGGCTGGAAAGTAAAGAGTCCTCCTGTATCATGGCCTAGAAGTCCTTATTCTTCAACTGTAAAATTGCTTGACACTTGAAAATCAGTCAACATAATGTACTATATCCATAAAGAAAAAAAAATCATGATTATTTCAACTGGTGTTAAAAAAAATAATGTGATAAAATTCAACAGCCAGTCATGCTAAAGATTCTTAGAGTACTAGGAATAAAAAAGAACTTCTTCAGTTGATAAGGGATATCGAAACAACTACATACAGATAATATTTAATGGGGGAGTAATGAATGACTTCCGAGGTCAGAGAGAAAACAAGAATATCCACTACCACTTTATTTGTATAACATTATTTTGCAGGCTCTAATCAGTGCAATAATAAGAAATATAAAGCACAAGGATTTAATATAAAAGGAAAAAATTTTATTGGCCAAAAAACTACAAAACAATAGAAATAAGTGAATTTAACCAGGTAACTAAAAACGATGTCTGTATATAAAAATGGAAGCATCTAAATTCCAGAAACAAATTATTGGGAATTTTTTTTTCTGAAAACTTTATTATTGGGATTCATTGAGGATACAAGAGAATTTCTTTGATACAAAAACAAATGACCCCCAAAATGACAAATAGTTGGGGATAAGTATAATGAAATATGTTTAAGACTACAATAGTAAAAAGTTACAACATGTATATGGAAAGGAATAAATGAAAATTTTTAAAAAGAGGTATATAACATAATCATGAACTGTTATGCTCATATTAAAAGTTAATTTTCAGTTGGGTACTGTGACTCATGCTTATAATCATAGCCCTGTGGGAGGTCAAGGCAGGGGGATTGTTGAGCTCAGGAGTTTGAGACCAGCCTGAATAAGAGGGAGACCCATCTCTACTAAAATGAAAAACCAGCTGGGCATTGCAGCGGGTGCCTATTGTCCCTGCTACTCAGGGGGCTGAGACAAGAGGATCTCTTGAGCCAAAGAGTTTAAGGTTGCTATTAGCCATGATGCCATGGGACTCTACTGAAGGTAACAAAGTGAGACTCTGTCTCAAAAAAAAAAGTTAATTATGTTTTAAGTGATCCATAAGTTCAATGCTATTTCCATCAAAATACCAGTTGTTTTATTGTTTTTGTTGTTGCAGTTCTTGTTATTACGGAAGTAAAAAAGCTATTTCTAAAACTGATGTGGAGATTCAAAGTGTAATCCCTAACAATTTTAATTTGCTTATTTTTTAAAATTTTTCATTTATTTATTTATTTATTTTGAGACAGGGTCTCACTATTGCCCAGTGTATGGCATCATCACAGCTCACAGCAAACTCAAACTCCTGGGTTCCAGTGATGCTCCTGCTCTAAGCCTCCCGAGTGGCTCCGACTGTTGCCATAATGCCTACCTGATCTTTTTATTATTATTATTTTTTAGTAGAGATGGGGTGTCCCACTTGCTCAGGCTGGTCTCAAACTCCTGTGCTCTAGTGATCCTCCTTTTTCGGCCTCCCAGAGTACTAGGATTAGAGGTGTGAGGCACTGCACCCAGCCAAGTCAAAAACCACAATAAAAGCAACCATGAACAGAAACTTAAAAACAAAAGCTCCCCAGAAAAATTGCTGAAATACAAATCATTTCTAATTGGTCTTGCAAGCATGAATTTATCTTTTGAAACACTGTGCTATTTTTTCAAATTCAGGAGTAAAGAAGTAAAGGATAATGGTGCTTGTGAACATAAAAGTTAACATACATTTTATTGTAGAATTCAACGTGCTACCAAAGTCTTAGATTCTGAATAGACTTCCTTAATTTATGGCAGCCTAGAATAGGTTACCACTTCAAATACGTGTAGGATGGAAATATGCATTTTCTTGGTAGAACTATAGTTAGGAGTAAATTAGTAATTATTTTTCCTATCAAACAAACACATGCCAAAGGGTTAATTTGAATATGCAAAAGTATTTCAAAGGCAATAGCGTCCTTGATCTAATAGAAATATGAAGCAAGAGTAAGAATAAAAATTTCACAGAAAAATAATTAAAAATGACAACCTACCAACATTTTAGATGCTCAGTTTTCATCCACTATTATATATGTTCAGACAAACATACTTTTTTAATCTATCAATTTATAGTTATCAATAAAATTTGATAATACACAGGGTTAATAAGGGCCTTTGAAAAACCGTACTAAGGGCCGGGTGCAGCGGCTAACACTTGTAATCCCAGGAATCTGAGAGGCTGAGGCAGATGGATAGCCTGAGCTCACAGGTTTGAGACCAGCCTGAGGCAGACCAAGACCCTGTCTTTAAAAATAGCCAGCATTGTGGCAGGCAGCTGTAGTCCTAGCGACTCAGGAGCCTGAGGCAAGAAAATTGTTTGAGCCCAAAAGTTTGAGGTTGCTGTGAACTATGAATCCATAGTATTCTACCAAGGGCAACAAACTGAAACTCTGTCAAAAAAAAACAAAAATGGAAGAAAGAGAAAGAGAGAAAGGAAGGAACGAGAGAAAGATTGTGATTGTAAATTTTTATTTTTATTAAGTTATTTTTGGGACAAAGTCTCATTTTATCACTCTCGGTAGAGTACTGTGACATCACAGCTCACAGCAACCTCAAACTTTTGGCTCAAGTGATTCTCTTGTCTCAGCCTCCCAACTAAATGGGACTACAGGCACCTGGCACAAAGCATGGCTGTTTTTAGAAATGAGGTCTCACTCAGGCTTAGGCTGGTCTTGAGCTCCTGAGCTCAGGCAATCCACCCACCTCGGCCTCCCAGAGTACTAGGATTACAGGCATGAGTCACCACGCCTGGCCTAAGATTGAAAATTTTTAAAGCCTCTAAGAGTGTTGTCTATAGCTCTAAAAATGTAAAATGCCCATGTATTGGAGCCAGGAATTTAATTTTCCAGGGACTGATCTCACAGATGTGCTTTCATAAATATATAAAAGAATCATGAACATATTTTCATACAGATGGAATATAATAGCAAAAATAATAACTAATACAAATATTAATAATTTCAGAACTGTTTAAATAGTTAACTGATCATTATGATGGATTCCTATTCAATTATTTAGAGTAATAAGGATGTGACTTGAGCATCAGGTAATACTGGTAACTTACGGAGCACACTATAGAAAAGTTTGTACAGCAAAGCATTTATAAGATAATATATGTGTAAACAATTGGTGGGATTATACACTGTTTATTAGCTGTTTACAGTGAACAGACATGTCTGGTGAACTTTCAGATTGGTAAGCAGAGTTTCGTTTTTTATTAAATTATTTTTGTAGCTTTTGTTTTTTACCATAACCTTCCCCAAAAGATAATCAGAAACTTAATAAATGGACTATTTCTTGCAAAAGTCCAAGAATAGCCAAAACAATTTTGAAAAAATAAGATAAAATTGGCGTATGCACATTTTCTAATTTCTAAACTTCTGCAGAGCTACCACCATCAAGATCATGTAGTACTGGTATAAGGACAGACATGGAGATTAGTGGAAGAAAATCAGGAGTTCAGGATTAAAACCTTATATTTATGATAAATTGATTTTCAATAAGCACATGATGGCAATTCAACAAGGTGGGGCAAAGCAGTTTTTTTAATGAATGGTTCTGAAATAGTTGAATATTCATATGAAATTGAGTGCAGCTAGACCACACAGCCTCACAACATAAAAAATTAACTCAAAGTGGATCACAGACATAACTGTACAAGCTAAAAATCTCTTAGAAGAATATATAGGAACAAATCTTTGTGACTTTCAATTAGGCAATGGTTCCTTAAATATAGACACAAAACTACAAGTGATGAAAAAAAAAAAAAAGAATGGACCAAACTTTCATGCTGCAATTGGTATCATCAAGAAAGTAAAAGACAATTTGCAGAATGAAGTTCTTTGTAAATCATATATTTGCTAAAGGACTTGTATTCAGAATCCATACGGAACCCTTACAACTCAACAATAAAAACACAAATAACTTACTTTTTAAAAAAATGGGCATAGGATCTAAATAGGTATTTCTCCAAAGAAGACATACAAATGGCCTATAAGAATGCCAAAGGATGCTTAAAACATCTTTAGTTAGAAAAATGCAAATCAACGTGACAACCAGATATCATTTCATACCCACTAGGTTGACTATAATCAAAAGGATGGACATAACAAGCGCTAGAGAGGGTAGAGAGCAACTTCCATCCTCACGCATGCTCAGTGTTGCTGGCAGAATGTGATCTGCTAGTCACTTCAGAAACAATTTCTCAAATTTTTAAACACAGTTTCCTTAGACGTTCTGCTCTAGCTTTATACTCCAAATAAATTAAAACATGCCCATACAAAAACCTGTACATGAATATTCCTAACATTATTCATAACAGCCCCAAAGCGGAAATAACCCGAAGGTCCATCACAAATAAACAAAATGTGGCACATTTATACAATAGGATGTTATTCCATTATGAATAGGAATGGATGACTGAGCGGTGCCACACCACTAAGGAATTCTAAAAGCACCATGCTAAATGAACGCAGTCAGTCCAAAGATCACACACTGTATGCTGATATTTATAGGAAATGGATACAGTGGCAAATCTGATCTATAGAAGTGTTGACCAGTGGTTACTAAGGAAAGGAGAAGGGAATAGGAAGGTGATACCAATAGATATGGTGGGGGGTTTAATTTAATTTATTTATTTTTTAGTGTGTAAGACAGAGTCTCACTTTTTTGCCCTTAGTAGAGTGCTGGTGGCCTCATATCACACGGCTTCCTCAAACACTTGGGCTCAAGTGATCCTCTTGCCTCAGCCTCCCAAGTAGCTGGGATTCCAGGAATCATCACAACACCTAGGTGATTTTTAAAAATGGGGTCTCTCTCTTGCTCAGGCTGGTCTTGAACTCCTGAGCTCAAGCAATCTATCCGCCTTGGTCTCCCAGAGTGTTACAATTACAGGCGTGAGCCGCTGTGCCCAGTGATGGGGCTTTCTTTTCAGATTGATGAAATGTACTAAGCTTGGATTATGGTGATAGTTGCACAACTCTGTCAAGACACTAAAAGCCACCAAATTGTATAAGTTAAAAAGGATGGATATTACATGAGATTGATCTCAATGAAGCAGTTACTTAAAATGTTAAAATATAATCACAAAAGTACATTCTCTCTAATGATACATGTCATAATTTCTGTGCACAAAACAGATGTCTAATTCAGAGATTTCCTGAATGTTTAATGGACTTAAATGAATTAAATAATAAGGTCTTTACTTAAATATGTATGGCCAGAAGATACTTGTAGAGAAGAATTAATCATAGAAAATGAATGCTTATAGGATATCTCTATGAAATATTATAGTAATATAAGGAACAGATGCAGTAAAAATACAGAAAGTGGAAAAGCCATAACTAGGGTACATGCTAAGGGGCTGTGTGCTTTTATTCTAAGGTAGGAGGGGGACTTTTGATACTGTAAATATCCACAGCCTTGGTCATTTATATGAAAAAGAAACAAAGAAGAGATTTAAGTATTCAATTACTTCGAAACATCTTCCTCCTGATGGCTTTACCAGTGCAAGTCATACCCCATTAAACAGAAGGATTAAAAAGTAGCTTGTGGAGGTAAAATGAACAAGTTTCCACAGCAAACATGCATCAGCCAAAGGTGTTTCAAAACTACCAGAGTTAATTAAAAAAAAAAAAGTCACTTTGATAGCATTCTTTGAGAAGCTAAGTTTTGCTTTTGTTTTTGTTATGCAGACATTACCTAATTAAATTGGAAATATATAGGGCTTTTTAATCAGCTCTCAAGGTTCTTCTGAGAATCATAGTGGGAAAATAAACCTTTCATCTGAGCATTTATTTTAGTCTTTTTATCTCCTGTTTTCTAGGCCGAAATTGGATCTTATTTCTATTCAGTGTGGATTATTTTTTCTGCCACTTCGTATTTGCAACATGCTCAGGTGTGGTGGAGATTGTTCTCTAGAAGTGACCTTTAGCAACCATAGGTCAAGAGTGAAACCACCGCCACCCCCATGTGAGATCACTGTGGTTGTTTACTCTTCTCGGGTTAGTGAGGATGACCTGAGCACTCATAATGATGGATTGGAATGTCACACTTTGCAGGGTATCCTGAAAGAATACCTAATGTGCTTGAAAAGGTTATAGAGAATAATTTCTAAAAATCCCCCCATGCTCCATCCTGGGCAGTATCTAATATATAATGAAGGGCATAAAAGAGTGCAGTCTGTGTGTACTCGTATTTCCAATACAAGGAAAGACATATAGTTGGCTGGAAGTGGGGTTTTTTGTGAAATACATCATTCATAAAAAGGAACGAATGTAATATATCTTAGGGTTCAAACTTTAATAGTTCCATTTCATTATCACCAAGTTTAAGAGAACAGTACCGATACCTTTGAACCCTCCTCGCTTCCTCTCCAATTGCATTTTTTTCTTTTCTAAAAGCACATTCCTGAATATTGTAATTCATCATTCTCTTTCTTTCTTTCAAAAGTTTTCTTTCCCACGTTTTTCTAAACAGTATGCATGGAGTTTTGACAGTTTTGCTATTTTTGTCCAAAGAATAATAATGTATTTTTTTGTTAGTTGTATTTTCGTTCAATATTTGGTTTGTGTGATTCATGCATGTAGATGTCTGTGTGTCTGTGTTTTTTACTGAAGAATATTCTATTGAGTGAATATAACACAGTTTGTTCATTTTAATGTGAACAGGTTTTAAATGCTATAATGAACAACATCAATAAATATCCCTGTACATGTTTCCTTATATAAGCAGGATTCACTGTAGGATATATATCTGGGGATAGAATTCCTGTGTGCCATGGCATTTGGCAAATTGTTCTCTAAAGTAATTCTATGAACTTGCGCTCCTCTCAGCAGTACATGAATCCCATTTCAAATCCTTATCAACCCTACAGATTAATACATCTTTTTTAATGCTTGCCAATCTGCAAAGTACAGAATGACAATGTAGTGTTAATCTATATTTAACTTAATGATTAATAAAATTAGTAAATTATAAGCCTATTTTCTATTTCTTCTTCTGAAAAAGATCTATATATTCTTTTTCCCACTATTGCATTTTTTCTAAATGATGTGTGAGATTTCTTTATGTAAGAAATCTATTAATTCTGGATATTCTTTTTTAATGTACATGTTAAAGTCATGTTCTTTAAATGTCTTTAGGAATTGACATTTTTCTTGAGATAAACAAGCAGTTTTAGGACATAATAGAGAAAGATCCATATAACTTTTATCCTAAAGTCAACATTATAAAACTGAAGTATTCATGACCGGGATATTGATATGATTATAATCCCTTGATCTCATTCAAATTGCTACAGTTTTTAGCTTGGACTCATTCATAATTGTATACAAGCCTGTCTCATGGGAAGTTTCATATATCCACCCCTACAGTCAATACTGTGAACACCTTTATTGCTACAAAGACCCCTCATACTCCCATTCATAACCATATCTGCCTCCTTCCTGACCCTCATCCTAATGCGAACTCTTCATCCCACTAATCTGTCATCTATGTTTTAAAAGACTGTCATTTAAAAATGTTTAATGAAAGGAATCATACAGTATGTTACCTTTTGGTATTGACCTTGCTTCACGTAGTAGAATTCTCTGGAGCTTCATCCAGGTTGGTTCATGTATGTGTATCAATAGAGTGTTCCTTTTCATAGCTGAATGGTATTTCATGGCATGGATTTACCACAGTTTATCCAATCATCAGATAAAGGGCATCTTGGGTGACTCTAGTTTTTGACTATTACAAATAAAGCTGCTGTGAAAATTCTTGCACATGTAGTTATGTGAATAAATGCTCTAAAACAGAGGTTCTCAACCTTCCTAATGCTGTGGCCCTTTAATACAGTCCTTGTATTGTGACCCATAGGTTGAGAACTGCTGCTCTAAAATAAATACTTAGGAGAGTAATTGTTGGTTTGTGTAGTAATTTCTTATTTAGTTTGATAAGGAAATGCCCAAAAGTTTTTCCGGTGTCAGTAACATTTTATATTTCAGTCACAAATGTATTCCTGACTCAGTTCTCTGCATGCAAACCAGAATTAGGAATTATCAACATTTTTCTTTAATTATGACTGGTGTGCAGTTGTATCTGATTACAGTATTAATTTGCATTCTCCTCATAGTTAATGGTGTTGAACGTCTTTCATGTGCTTATCTGACACACGTATACCATCTTTGATGAAATGCCTGCCCCGGTCATTTGCTGATTTTCTAATTAGATTCCATGTTGTTATTTACTATAGAGTTTAAAGTTTCTTATATGTTTTAGAACATTTGTCAGATTGGTGTGATCTTAGAAATTTTCTCCCAGTCTGTAGCTTGTCTTTTGATCCTCTTTACACAACTTTTGCAGAGCAAACTCTTTAATGAGGTCCCATTTATCTATTTTTCTTTTATGCATTATGCTTTGGTGCCAAGTCTAAGATATTTTGCCTAACCCTAGATCGTGAAGATTTTCTTCTATGCTTTATGCTAACTGGTGTACAGTTTCCCATTTTACTTTCAAATCCATGATCCATTTTGAGTTCGTTTTTATAAAAGGTGTTAGATCTAGGTCAAGATTCATTTTGTTCAACCTCTAAATGCCTAGCCCCATTTGGTGAAAAGGATATCCTCTTTTTATTGAATTGTTTGTGGTTTCCTTCTTGTAATAAACCAGTTGTGAATATTTGAGCCTATTTGTTGGGTCAATTCTATTCCATTATTTTTCTTCTACAAATCTAACGAATTTGCCCCTATGCCATTTACCAAATAACTCAGTATTTCTCACTGGTAGGCGATGTCAACTCCTTCGTGTGCCATGTTACCACTGATGCCTGAGTCTAGATTTGGGTTGTACAGTCTGTCTCATTACTCTATACCCTGCAGCAGCAATACACAGTAAGACTGCCTTTTGTGGGCATTTCTAGAATACTTTGACCAGTTGCTTTTCTGTATAAATTCAAAAACAGCTTACCAAACTTCATAAATACTCTATTAAACCTTAGATTGAAATTAGAATGTATTTATCTATCAGTTTGTGAAAAGTTAACATCTTCACAAAATTAAGTCTTCTTTTCCCTAGAAATGGCATTAAATCTTCATTAAATACTTAATATTTTTTCAATAATGACTTAAATTTTCATTATTGACACTTGCACATTATGTCAGATATATTGCTAGGAATCACAGGCTCCATGAAGATAATTTTTCCTTTATATTGCATTTCCTATCTCTACTTCTAATGATATCATATAAGCCTAAGCTATAGGCTCATGTAAAAATAATTAAGATTTATCATGAAAACTTGCTTGGTTATCTATGATATTCCAGTAACACATCTATAGATTTATAAATATTTCATATAAACACTTACTGTATATAAAAATTTATTTTTGATGTTTTTCCTACTTATTTCCAATCTATGTATATTACATTATCTTGTGTTGGATAGAATTTATAGAAACTCTTGAATACATGTGATATGGTGGGAAGTCTTGTTATCAATCTCAATTTAAGCATTTTCACATCATTATAATTAAGTCTGATGTTTAACTGCAGTTTTAGGCAGGTAACATTTATCAGGATAAGAAATTTTTTATTATATTTCTAGTTAACTTAGAATTTATTTTAATCATGAGTGGTTGGTGTTGATTTATTTTTTTAACTCTAAAAACACTACATTCTGGAATTAAACTATATTTGTATTTGCATGTATTTATACATATGTTTTCAGAACTTTGATAAGTGCAGGGTCTTGTTATGTCCCCAAACTAGCCTCAGACTCATGTTTTGAGCTAAAGTGAGGCCAAGGCCTGTTTCCTATATAGACTGGGAATACAGGTATGCATCACAGTGCCTGGCACTGTGGACATTTTACAGTTATAACATGTCATTGCTGTTTAGATACATGCAACGTTTGTAATGAGATAAAATTAAGTAAGTTGAGTCATTTTCATAGATTTCAGCATAATAGTCAAGTAGCTACCTAGATTTTTGAGTGAAGCTATCTAGATTTCGACCCATCTTTCCTCATTTACCTATAGTTTCATCTCGGCTTACTCCTTTGCCTATTGTTTTCAAAATTTTCACTGATAAAATTAAAAAGAAATGATCTTATCTACTTTTTATTAAGATTGTGTTAATGCACATAAATACAGTAATTGAGACAAAATAAATACTCTATAAATAATATTTTCTACAATTAGTATAATAGTCATCCCATAATTTATGACCTAATTATGTCTTTACTTCATTTTGGAAATAATATAATAACTTGGGCTTTGTTATTGAAAACCATAACCATAAAAATGTACATTTGTATGAAAAAAATGAATAAAATTAAAATGCAAAAACATTGTCATTTATTGACTATGTAAATTTAGCTGTAGCAATATAATAGTTTGATATCCAGCTGTGTGTATTTTCTAGTTGATTTTTTCTTCCTCTCATCTACTGTCAATAAATACACAACATTTAGAAGGAGGTGATAAAGTGAAAACAATAATCTCATTCTGGGTTTCTCTTTCACTATTCTTGGGAAAAGTTTTGAGTGAACACAAAAAATATCTGGAGTATTATGGTTTTTAATTACCAAAACAAGTCAAAAGTACTTGAAAATATGTTTTGTTTACATTTTAGCTTCCAAAAGGATGTAGGATTTGGAAGCTAAAGACATAAAATATAGTGATCACATAAAAAATAAAAACAGAGGCTGTAAAGGAATTCATAAATATGTAGACCTGTTTTCTCATCAAAAAGGAGGTAAAAATTTTACCAGTGGGTAGGAACAAGCGAATAAGAAGTGATTGCTATTTATAAGACATAGAGGACTTCTGATCCATTTCTCGTCACTATAGAATCCCACGTGCAAGAGAGGTAGGACTACTGAGACTCTAGTACATATCCCAAGAAATTTTGGGATAATCTCAGAGCAGAAGAATTGTCCGATGTGCTGCCTGAGTTACTGCATGTCTTACAGAGAACTTGAAACTAACATGACATCTATATGATGGAGAATCATTTTCTGAGGAAAGTGACTAGATAGGGTCTGAATGTAGCTTCACTATATCTTGAATGCACCAATGTATTACAGGGAGAAAAGCTGAACATTTTGGGATCTCAGGAGAGTTGTCTACAGTTGCATGACCTAAATCATCCAAAGAGGGTCAAGGTTGAGATCAAGACGACAGGGTACCTCTGAACCTGAGAAGTCGGGACCATAGTGGGAATCTGTACCTCAGAAGAAATGCATCAGGAGCAGGAGGCCCACTCTTGGTCTGACAGGATGAGTCACACCTCATCAGAGGCAGAAAGGAAAGAAGAAAATCAAGAATCAATTGCAAACCCTAAACTAAAGAGCTCCTAGGGTGAGGAGAAAAAAAAATTTAAACTAGGGTAGGAGCACGGGAGGGTGGGTGAGAAAGTAGAACATGAACTGACTGTGTTCATCCTAAATAAACTGGATTTTAAACTAGAGGCAACTAAATTACCATCAATGGCAAGATTAAGCCTTTTTATACTTAATTTTTTTATAAACGTAAAATTCAAATCTATTGCAATAATGAAATACATTTTTAGGAAGGGGAAGATGGTTTGTTTTGCTTGGGCTAGACTTGCTGAAAAATTTTAAGTTAACCTGAGAGGAAACAGTATTTTTTCTTTGTGAATCCCCTTGAAATAAGGATAGGCAATCTTCACTGTTCCAGGAAACTAGGGGTATAAGATTTATAAATCTTGATTTCTTTCTTTTTTTTTTTTTTGCATTTCTGATTCAATAAAATCAATTGCCTCATGCCATCTTTGAATGAAAAATGGTTGGGAAAGGATAGTTTCCCTAGTGGCTTAATTTCCAAAGATCCCTTGCTCAATCAACTCCATGCAACACTGGCAGCAATTTCGTACGGTCGTAATCACTCCATGTTTTGACTTACCTGGAGAAGTATTATTCTCTGTAAGATTCTAAAAGCTGAGAGTCTCAGGCTGAACTGCCATTGCTTTGTCTCTATATTATTAACAATCTTAACAGACAGAACTGAGTTCCTGGTTTGCCCAAATGAATTCCTTTGAGAACGCTTGATGATTGGGGTTGTGCTAGAAGGATAATCATAGAATTAAAATATTGTGTATTGCAGAATGGAACTATGGATACTTTATCCTTTTAACATTTCTGGGTTTAGTAATTTTTTCAACAACAAATATGCATTATTTGGGTCATACAATACAGAAACAAATGCCTTTTTAAAAAGAGTTGAATAGGAATTGAGCAGTCAGCTGGTTCAAATGCTTCATTAGGGAGGTCAGTGGATTAAAGTCAAGGGAGGGTCTTGGCCCTAGGTCACATTCACTTCGCTAGCCAGTGAAGAAGATGCACTCTTTTTCCAATGTGTTCTCCACTAACCCACTCTAAGAAGGAGCTGATGGAGTAAAAAAGGCAGCACGTTGATTCTTGGAAAGGAAGGCAACACTTCAGAGACTGGGCTCATAAAATCCATTGCATTTATCATGTCTTCCTAATGTTTATACCGGCATCTGATAATGGATAGCAAATTGTTCACACCAAGAGAATTGTCAACAACTTTTCAAATGATGAATAAATGTTATATATTGTGAATTCATGCTTTTCAGTCATTCAGAGAAATGACATTAATTTTGCAACCTATATGTTATGTATTTTGCATAATTTTTGATGTCAAAATAAAGATACTATATTTGAAACCAGATCAATGTTTTATATTATGCAATCAGAAGATCTCAGGGTAAAGACGGATGGATAATGGAAACATGGGATGCTTTGCTGTGTTACAACGTTCCATTATTCTATTAAAACTACTTTCAGTTTAAAGAATTTCAGCACTGCCAGTTTCCTTATGAAGTTTGCACTTCTCATTTCAAGGAATTTTACTTGTGTTGACTACAGTGCAGCCAATATTCTCCCCGATTAGGTTTCCAGTGAATAAAATAGAAATACATGGGATCATAACTTTTGAAATTATGTTACGTTTACGAATCATAGTTCTGAAAATTAACCCCTGTTTTTTTGTAGCTTAATCTTTTTTATTTCAATAATCTTCCCCCAAATTGGGACCCCCAATTTTCTTTTCTGAAAGGATGGATGAGAAAACACAGCTGCTTTCCCCAAACACTGCTGGTTTTCACTCTCCTCTTGCATTTTTCAGGCTAAGTGTGAATGAGATAAAAATAATCTAAGATACCTTTTTTTAAAATTATAAATTAATACAAAATCATAAAGGAGAGAATTTGTATACATAAATTTCCTAGTAAGTTAGGAATTAGATTTATGCATCCATTTAGAGGTTTTATCAATACTGAATGGAAAGTTTTATTTTCCAAATTAAGTATGTTTAGCAGTTTATTCAGTCATCTTTTTGTCTTATCCCTATTCATTTCTGTTAGTGACTTATCATGGGAATCATTATGCAAAGGATACTCACTAACATAAACTAGGTTTTAGATAAATATGTTTATCAACAGCTCCTACACTCCCAACTTACAATTTGATAGAGGATCCCATTTTAAAAACTTACTCAAATAAGAGTTTCTTGTGGGGGGTAAAGTAATTCTGGCTTATAATTGTAAGATACTCTAAACATTGTGGAAAGTGAAAACTAGCAGTTCTAAGAGTGCCTGTGTTAGCGTTAATCACATACAGCAATATTTAATAGGAGTTGGACAGACCACAGGGCACGACAGGACACTGCCCGCCATTGGAGCCAACACATCCCTTGCTGCTGACTGAAGGAGCAGCTTGGTTTAGTGTTTGGATTCAAGGGAATTTTCCTAAATTTATATCCTAGATGAGATTACTCATATCAGGTTTCTACTCATCATTACTTACATTATTACTTTCTACTCATTATTATCTACTCAAAGCGTGATCCCAAACCAATAAGCAGATTCAGCACCATCCAGAGACTCATTAGAAATGCAAATTCTAAGGCCTCACCCCGGGCCTCCTGCATCAGACACAGCCACCTGTATCCAGGTGGCTCTGCACACTGACTTTCAAAAGCGCTGGTTTGCAGGAATGCTCTGCTGGTCAGGACGGAATTCAGTCATTTCACACATTGAGTCTGTGCTATTTTAGTGGCAATGGTCAGGAAAAAGAATATAACACCTCGAGAGGAAAGACTGATATATATTACAGATAAACGCACCTAGTAATAACATACATGAATAATTTATGAATGAATGTGAGCAAGAAAGAAAGAAGAGTAAGATTAATTTAGGGCTTGAAGTTGAAAAGACACAATTTTTAAGCTCCGTGAATTTACTGCCTAGGTTTAAATCCCAACTTTGCCATTTCTTTCCTATGCTAAATCTCTCTCCACCTCAGTTTTCTCATTTCTATAATGGAGAAAATATTAATGTCTACTTCTTACGATCCTTGTGGGAATCATCTGAGCTAGTAACTATAAAGTTCTTCGATGAGACCAAGCACATGACACCCTCCATGAATGTTAGCTAGAGTTTAGCTTTACAGTTGCCCTATTGAATTTAGTAGCCAAGAGATACATGTGACTATTTAAATTTAAATTTGAATTAATTAAAATGACAGAGAAAGTTTCATTCCTCAGTTTCACTAGCCACAATGCAACTGCAATTGCCACCTATAGGTCAGAACAATTTTATCATCACTAAAAGTTTGATTGGATGGACATGCAGCTGTATGTGAAATTTTTATGCTGATGATAGAATCAAAGAAAGTGAGATGAGAACCAAATTTGTTATGAAAAAAATGACTTAGGTCTCCCTACTGATGTCACATGAAATAGCAACCACGGACCTCCCACTTAAGAGGCCTAGTTTCTTTTGATGGGGTCTTCCATCTCCTCCTAAGCCCACGTTGGCTAAAGTGTAAACTGAAGACAAGCTGTGAGCCTGTTCACTGTGGCAGCCTCCTCAGATGACCAGGACTGTCCCTCATGCGTCCCTTGTAATGAGTGAGTACAACTTTGTATGTCCCCAGCCTCTCTCCCCTGTTCACTAAACAGTCTGCCTCAATGCCAGTGGCCTCAGTGCCACCCATATGTCTTTCCCCACAATCATGAAAAATGGTATATCAACTCAGTTTTGAAGGTCCTAAGCAGTAAAGCAAAGGAGGTATGACTTAGGTGTATTCTCTTACCCAGTTTTAGTTGAAAAAATACAAAACTAATTAGTAGATATTTCCATGTGGACATTTTAGTATCCATGCTTGCCCGTGCTAAGCCCTCTTCGCAGGAATGGTTGCTTTAATTCTCTTTCCACAAACCCAAATCTCTCCATACAGAAATGTCCAGCTCAAGTGTAACCTTCTTGAAGCCATTACGGATGAATTATACATCATTGATGCCTACAAAATGTAAGTCTACAACAGATAATTCAGAACTTTTATACAATTTTGATATATATCACATACATATTTCTCTAACTCAGAAACATATCTTATACATATCCTCCTTTATATGGGGTAAACTGATCTTGACTTAAAAAAAAATCCCATGAGCAAGTTTATCGTGTTGTATCTGTCTATGGCAATGAAGAACTGGGGAATATTTGTTATGGCAGGGTCCTCCAGTAAGAAGGATGGATTCTGGTAGACCCTTGGAGGATGTGGCCTTCTGTAAGAGCCTGGATAGTTCATTATCATGTGTAATAGAGAGTTAAGTTGCAGATAAATGTTTAAATGTAGTGATAGAGGTCTGTGGAAGTTTGGGATGGCTTCAGTTTTCTCAAGGAGATGAGGATCAAGTTGGCAAAATGAGAGGGAGGATGAATGAAGACATAGAGGTTTTTAAGACATCAGGAGAAATTGTACGCCTTCTAAGCCTTCTTAATAAGTGGGGAATGCAACGGACCAGGTAACTGCAGTGTTATCACTACAAAGTGAAGACAAAAGAAAAACCAGAAAAATGAAAACTTGGGCGGATAAGCTTCCCAGTGTGACTGAAGCACTTTTGAAGATGGTTTATTAGAGGGAGCATGAGAGAAACCAAGTACTGTGGATGGAATTCGGCCCCCCAGCTGTCAATACAGAGCAGTTGCAGGGCGTGCCTGAGTTAGGATGGAGGGTAAGGTCACTATGCAATATGGTCATGGATGGATCATCTACCACAACTGGGAAATCACCAATAATTATGACAAGAATGGTGTTGAAGAAAGTAATGCTGGGTCAAGAGCATGAAGGAGTGTGATCTGGGTGGGGGTGTGGGGTACAAGGAATGGTGGTAAGTGATTCGTGAATGTTCCTGAAAATGTCTTATTGTCAGGGGAGCAGTGACATGAAGGAACGTGCACGGAAAAAGATGAAAACATAGATTTTTGCTCATGACTGACGTTTGTGTATTTGGTAAAAACTGGATTGTTTGAGCTCAGTTCAAGACCAGCTTGAGCAAGAGTGAGACCCTGTCTCTACGAAAAATAGAAAAACTGGCCAGTGTTGTGGTGGTGCCTATAGTCCCAGCTACTCGGGAGGCTGAAACAAGAGGACCTCCTAAACCCAAAACTTTGAGGTAGCTGTAAGCAACCCAGGATCAGGAATAAGAATCTATCTAAAAAATAAAATTAAAAACAAATTGCTATATTTTATTCATTAGTAACTGGCTACTTTAAAAGGATGGCTCTGAAGAGGAATCATTTGTTCCTGATTTAATTTTTATCAGCCCACACTTCTCCTGACCATCCCATTAGTCATCTTGGCTTAACTGTGTTTGCCCTCTTAAAATATGGAGGGGATAAAAAGTGATGGCTCATAAACACGTATTAAAGAGTAATTTAAGATTTATAGAAAAGAACAAAGAGAAACAGATAATGATGACTGCAGGCCATGCCATCCCGCAGGTAAAATGAAACAATCTCTACTCACAGCGTGCACACGTGTGCAGGTATATGGACATACGCACATTTGCAGAGAAGGGGGGGGGAAGGAAAAGGCAAACGACATAGAAAGCTGCTGTGAAACCCTCATGAAACAGTCGGATGTGTGTAGACTTCTGTATACATCTGTCTGTTTATAAAAAAGACATATTCTATGTCCTGTGAGGGCACTGCTATTTAAAAATATTTAGAATTGGCAGCCCAGAATATATTCTAGAAATGATGAATAAAAGAATGACTCCACTATAGGTAACGTCCAAATAAGCATGCCCTCATATTCCCAATTACCAATCAAATTAAAAATAATGTTTTAGCAACACAGTAAAATACCTGCTAATCATGTGTTATCTGAATATGCATAGAAATGGAGTTCATGACAGTAGTTCTAGCGATGATGGAAATACAGAGAGAAAAAGGTGATAATGACGTTGAAAAAACAGACACTGATGAGAAGCCTCGACTCATCAGCCTCCAGCTCCATAATGTTTCCAAAGCCAATACCGTCTGCGTGTCTTGACTCAGGAGAACAAACAACATTAACCAAATAACACAGTGATGTGGAGAGAAATGAAGAAGAACAAAATGGATGCAAAGACAAAAAGCTAAAAATTATTTATTTTACTTCTAGTCTCTGTTATGGTTCAGAGGGTGACAAAAGGGCCTCCCTAGAAAGTGAGTAGCAGGCGTCTTTGAAAATTCACATTTTTAGCCTGGTTAACATTGGTCTCTTCTTCCACAGTGCAAAGAATTAGGATGAATGACTAACATTTTATAAAAAAAAAAAGTAGCTATGTGAAACTGCAAGACTATTATTCATAATAAATGATAGACACGTCATTTTGAAATTCTGGATACTTTAGATGATTCAAGTTTCCATTAACCATTTCCAATTAATGCCGTAATGTACAGACCGTTCATAAATGGCATTTTTAAATAGGCGATTTATTGAGGGAGTTCTTGGAAATAAAGAAAAGATAAGCCACAGAGACTGATAGAGAAGTGAGTATGCTATAAAATCTTTTCTTTCACAATTATAAACAAAAATAAAGCATCTTTTCCAGGGTAATATTTCAAATGAACCCATGCTTCTTGCAGGTAGAAATAAATAAAAAATGAGATTAGTAGGTACCATTATTGCAAAAAAAAAAATCAATAAATTGTCAACATTTTCAGCCCCAGCGAGTATGACAGCATCACAGCTGCATCCTCCAGTTGAAGGGCGGTAATATACAAATGCACTTGCAGGCGGTGACGGTTCATCGTAAGTGGCTAGCGATATTGATCAATCAGTATCCTGCATCTTGAGAACTGGACAATCCAATTAACTGAAGTTGAGTCTTAGATTTCTCTCTCTCAATGTCTTTTAACATTGATTAGGCAATCAACTTTGTTTTAAAATGCAATGGCATCTCCTCGTAGTTTTGAGTGTTTTTGAGTCATCCGCCTGCCTATCGGATACCATAAGTCAGGCCTGAGAGCCAGTTCCTGCTATTTGGTAGTATATGATCCAAGAGGTCAATTTTGACTAATAGCATAACTAAGACCACAAAGTCATTATCAGAATTCAAGTGAGAAGCTATTAGTTTTACTATGTCACCATCCAATCTCAGAAATGGGTTCCAGATAGTTTTTCTCATCAGCCACTTGACAACCTGATACATAATCTCTGAAATAGCAGTCTTAGATTTTGTTATGAAGGTGCTACAAATATATATCTCACCAAAGCCTCTGCATGTTCATAATACGTATGGGGCACAGTAGCAGAAAATTAAAATCATCACAAGAAAAGAGTATTAAAAAATAATTCCGGCTCGGCTCCTATAGCTCAACCAGCTAAGGCTCCAGCCACGTACACCTAAGGTGGCGGGTTCGGATCCCCAGCCCGGACCCGCCAAACAACAATGACGGCTGCAACCAAAAAA